>NC_136273.1:69201165-69586165 GCF_964187855.1 Myxine glutinosa
TTGGGCGCTGTCCGGAGGCCCAGCAGGACCCAGGGGAGCCTGTCGACCCAGCCGCCGTCGCGGAGGGTGGCCCGGAGCGCGGCCTTCAACGAGCGGTGGAACTGCTCGCACAGGCCATTGGCCTGGGGGTGGTAGGCCGTGGTTCGGTGCAGCTGGACACCGAGCCCCAGCGCGACCGCCCCCCCAGAGCTCCGAGGTGAACTGTGGGCCGCGGTCGGACGATAGGTCCGAGGGGGCACCGAACCGGGCGACCCAGGTGGCGATGAACGCCTGTGCGACGTCCGCCGCCGTCGTCTCTGCCAAAGGCACGGCCTCCGGCCACCGGGTGGTGCGGTCCACCATTGTCAGGACATGGGTGAAACCCCGCGAGGGGGGCAGAGGTCCCACCAGGTCCACGTGTACGTGGTCGAACCTTCGTTCCGGCACCGTGAACGGGGCCAATGGGGCCTGGGTGTGCCGGTGCACCTTCCCGCGCTGGCACGCGAGGCATGTCCTGGTCCAGCCGCGGACGGCCTTCCGGAGGCCATGCCAGACAAACTTGTCGGCGACCAACCTCTGGGAGGCCTTTGTGCCCGGGTGGGGCAGGCTGTGGATGGCGTCAAACACCTGGCGCTGCCAGCCCACGGGCACGATGGGGCGAGGCCGCCCGAGGGAGACGTCGCACAAGAGGGCCATGCCGTCGAACGGCACCTCGGTGACGCGGAGGCCCGTGACGGCGGTCCGCAAGGCCTGGACGCCGGGGTTGGTGGCCTGGTCCGCCACCATCTGGGCATAGTCGATGCCAAGGTGGACTGCGTGGGCGACGGACCGGGAAAGGCAATCCGCCACCGGGTTGTCCCTCCCCGCGACGTGCCGGATGTCCGTCGTGTACTCGGACACGGCCGAGAGGTGACGCTGCTACCGGGCTGACCACGGCTCGGAGACCTTGCCCATCACGAAGACCAGTCGCTTGTGGTCGACGAAGGCCGTGAACGCACGGCCCTCGAGCAGATGGCGGAAGTGCCTGACCGCCAGGTGAAGCCCGAGCAACTCGCGGTCGAAGGTACTATAGCGGTGTTCGGGCGGGCGAAGCTGCCGGCTGAAGAACGCCAGCGGGTGCCAAGCACCACGCACCCATTGCTCGTGCACCGCGCCCACCGCGTAGTCCGAGGCGTCGGTGGTGAGGGCGAACGGTGCATCGGGCGCCGGGTGCGCGAGCATGGTGGCGTTAGCCAAGGCGAGCTTCGCGCCTGCGAACGCCGCGTCCATCTGCTTGGTCCAGGTAACATCACCTTTGCCCGGCTTCCCTCGGAGGGCCTCATGCAAGGGGCGCAGGAGCTGGGCAATGCGGGGCAGGAACCGATGGTAAAAGTTTACCATGCCCAGGAACTCCTGGAGGCCCTTGATCGTGCGGGGGCGCGGAAACCCCTTCACCACCTCCACCTTGGCCGGTAGGGGGACGGCCCCGTGCCTGGTGACGTGGTGCCCCAAAAAATCGATGCCGGCGACGCCGAACCGGCACTTGGCGGGGTTCACGATGAGGCCATGCTGGCCCAGACGTTCGAAGAGCGTGCGGAGATGGTGAAGGTGCTCTTTGCGGGACGCGCTGGCGACGAGGATGTCGTCCAGGTATACGTACACAAAATCCAAGTCGCGCAAGACGCTGTCCATGAGTCGCTGGAACGCCTGAGCCGCATTCTTCAAACCGAAGGGCATCCGAAGAAATTCGAACAGTCCGAACGGCGTGATGACCGCCGTCTTCGGGATGTCCTCCGGCCTGACGGGGACCTGATGGTAGCTGCGTATGAGGTCCACCTTCGAAAAGAAGGACATGCCCGCCAACCGGGCGGAGAAGTCCTGGATGTGGGGGACAGGGTAGCGGTCGGGGGTGGTGGCGTCGTTGAAGCGCCGGTAGTCCCCGCACTGTCACCATCCCCTGCCGGGCTTGGGCACGATGTGGAGCGGCAACGCCCAAGCACTCTCGGAGCGCCGCACGATGCCGAGCCGCTCCAGCATAGCGAACGCCGCTTTAGCTACCGCGAGCTTCGTCGGCTCGAGGCGGCGTGCCCGGGCGTAGAACGGTGGCCCGGCGGTGGGGATGTGGTGTTCCACCCCGTGCTTGACGGCCCCCGCCGAGAAGGTGGGCCGCATAAGGGCCGGGAAGCTGGCGAGGAGGCCGGTGAAGTCGTCCGCTGCCAGAAGCGTACAAACTAACCTCGCCGGGACCGAATCGCTCAGCAAGCCGCTTGGCGAGCCGCTCAGTGAGCCGCTCAGTGAGCCGCTCAACGAGTTGCTCAGCGCGCAAGCAAGCGAGCTGAACGTTTCAGCCTGGATGAGACGTCTGTTCTTCACATCTACCAACAACCCGTGTGCACAGAGGAAGTCTGCACCGAGCAGTGCCATGGGGACACTAGCGGTTACGAACGTCCACTCAAAGCGTTGCCTTCCGAACCGCAGGGAGAGGCAGCGCTTCCGGAATGTGCGTATGGGTGTTCCGTTCACGGCAACCAACGCGGGGCCCCGGCCCGCGGTGTGCTTGTCGGACGTAGAGGCAGGGATAATGCTCACCTGTGCCCCCATATCGCATAGGAAACGGCGCCCGGACAAGGTGTCCGTTATAAAAAGAAGGCTGCCGGAATGGCCGATGCTCAGGGCCGCTACCGAGCGCCGGCTTTGTAGTTTCCCGACTTGCCGAAGGAGCACGGCGGGCAACAAGTCCTTGCCTTGTGGCCAAACCTGGCGTGGAAATGGCACCAGGTTTGCGGCGAAGGCGGAGGCCGTGGTTTTCGCGGTGGTGGTGGGCGTGGCGGCGGCCACGCGGCGTGCGTCAGCCTCGGGATCCCCGAGGTGTGGTGCATCAGCATCAGGATCAGCCTCGGGATGCGCGGCGGCCGTGCCAAAACTCACCTGCGCGTCCAAAGCCGTGAAGAACCTGTCAGCCTCGGCAGCGAGTGCTCGGGGTTCCGTCGTCACAGAACCGGCCAACGCGAGGCGGACTCGTGCCGGCAGCTGGCGTCGAAATAACGCCCGGAAAAGAGCGTTCGGGGTTTCGTCGCCCATCAATGATAGCATATGGTCCATGCGGACCCACGGTCGCGTGTCACCGAGCTCGGGGAGGTCCATGAGGCGGTTGGCCCGTGCGTCCACCGTGAGGCCGAACGTGGCGAGGAGGAGACGCTTGATCGCCTTGTACCTGCCATCGGCCAGTGGGTTCCTCAGGACCGACAGGACGCGGTCGGCCGTGCCGGGCCCGAGGGAAGCGACCACGTGGCAGTACATGGTCTCGTCCACCGTGATGCCTCGAAGTCGGAACTGGGCTTCTGCCTGCAGGAACCAGACTTCGGCTTGCGTCTCCCAGAACTCGGGGAGTTTCATTTGGACCGCGTTGTTTGCCATTGCGATGGCGTATTCGGGTGGTCAGCGACGGCTGACCAGAACGTCGGAGTCACCAATGAAGCGCGGTGCTACGCACGCTTGCTTGTACAACAAGAAGGAAGCGGACAACGCGGTGAGTTTAAGAGTCTTTATTAAACGAGCTCAACTGTAGCACTGGCGCGCTCCGGACTGCGTGCCCGGTGTATATCCCGCGGCCACGCCTACCCCTCGGGCGTGGCCGCCGCCCACTTGGTGCGTGGAATGATGCCCTCACGCCAGTGAGCTTTCGTGTCTGCCACAATACTGTGGTTATTACTTTCGATTACAAGTTACTGTGCTGATTACTTTCGATTACAAGTTACTGTGCTTATTACTTTCGATTACAAGTTACTGTGCTTATTACTTTCGATGACAAGTTACTGTGGTTATTACTTTCGATGACAAGTTACTGTGGTTATTACTTTCGATTACAAGTTACTGTGCTGATTACTTTCGATTACAAGTTACTGTGCTTATTACTTTCGATTACAAGTTACTGTGGTTATTACTTTCGATTACAAGTTACTGTGGTTATTACTTTCGATTACAAGTTACTGTGGTTATTACTTTCCCTTGCAAGTTACTGTGGTTATTACTTTTGCTTACAAGTTACTGTGGTTATTACTTTCGATTACAAGTTATTGTGGTTATTACTTTCGCTTACAAGTTGCTGTGGTTATTGTTTTCGCTTACAAGTTACTGTGGTTATTACTTTCGCTTATAAGTTACTGTGGTTATTACTTTCGCTTATAAGTTACTGTGGTTATTACTTTCGCTTACTAGTTACTGTGGTTATTACTTTCGCTTACAAGTTACTGTGGTTATTACTTTCGCTTATAAGTTACTGTGGTTATTACTTTCGCTTACAAGTTACTGTGGTTATTACTTTCGCTTACAAGTTACTGTGGTTATTACTTTCGCTTACTTTCGCTTGCAAGTTACTGTGGTTATTACTTTCGCTTACAAGTTACTGTGGTTATTACTTTCGCTTACAAGTTACTGTGGTTATTACTTTAGCTTACTAGTTACTGTGGTTATTACTTTCGCTTACAAGTTACTGTGGTTATTACTTTCGCTTACAAGTTACTGTGGTTATTACTTTCGCTTACTAGTTACTGTGGTTATTACTTTCACTTACTAGTTACTGTGGTTATTACTTTTGCTTACAAGTTACTGTTGTTATTACTTTCGCTTACTAGTTACTGTGGTTATTACTTTCGCTTACAAGTTACTGTGGTATACTTTCGATTACAAGTTACGGTGGTTATTACTTTCACGATGAAACTTTGTTGAGGTTTGTAATCACTCTCTATATTATTCGACATATTTCTTTGTTCTGTTACTTGCGAAAAGAAGTATATTGCTTGGTCTTGTGCATTATTCTGTTTGGTCTTGTGCATTATTCTGTCTGTCTGTCTGTATGTCAATCGCCTACAGGTCACAATTTTAAACCGGTCTTTACAAAACTTCACCAGATGGTAGAGTTGGCCATAAGGACGAAGCCATTTGATTTCGAGGTCAAAAGGCAACACAGGTCAACAACTTAGGTGCAATCTCTAAAATTCTCACTTTTCAACTGATTGGCTTGAAATGTTAAGAGGATTTGCATATCTGGTCACTGAATTCAACCACCAAGTGTTTTTGAGGTCATCATAGGCCAAAAGGTCAACATAGGCCAGATTTCTAAATTCATCAATTTTCATCCAATTGACTTGAAATTGTAAGAGGACTTGCATATCTGGACACTGAATTCAACCAGCAACTATTTTTGAGATCAACATAGGCCAAAAGGTCAACATAGGCCAGATTTCTAAATTCATCAATTTTCATCCAATTGACTTGAAATTGTAAGAGGACTTGCATATCTGGACACTGAATTCAACCAGCAACTATTTTTGAGATCAACATAGGCCAAAAGGTCAACATAGGCCAAATTTCTAAAATCCTCAATTTTCATCCAATTAACTTTAAATTTGAATAGGATTTACATATCTGGTCACTAAATTCAACCACCCAATCATTTTTGAGATCAACATAGGCCAAAATGTCAACATCGACCAAATTTCTAAAATCCTCAATTTTCATCCAATCAATTTGAAATTTGAAGAGGATTTACATATCTGGTCACTAAATTCAACCACCAATTATTTTTGAGGTCATCATAAGCCAACAATTAATTTAGGGATTTTGCAAGTATCGTGCTATGCACAACATATTTACCTCCGCCACCAAAGGTGGATGGAGGTTGTTTTCACCCCTGTCTGTCTTTTTTAAAAAGAAAATAATATAATTAAACGATTTGTCCTTTTGTCTGTCCGTTTGGGAACAAAATAGCTCAAAAAGGTGTGGAGGGATACGGACGAATTTTGGCAGAGATGTAGCGTGTGTGACAAGGACGAAATGATTAGATTTTGGTGAAGATCCGGATTCGGATCCGGCTACTAGAATTTTTAAAGCGATTCTTCACCATTGGGAGATAGGGCCAAAAAATGATACATAGCAGGATATCTCAAAAAGTTGTGAATGGATTTGGACGGAACTCGTTGGACCGTTTGAGTGTCTGAAAAGGACTAATCACTTCAATTTTGGTGAAGATCCGGATCCAGGTAGTATAATTTTTAAAGGAATTCTTCACCATTGAGTGATATGGCCAACCAGGCGGAGGTATGGTCTCTACTGAGTGCCGTTCTAGTTCTTGTTTATTTTTCCATAAGTTGACAAATGTTCCCGAAAAACCTGTTGTCAAATTACTTAACGAAGTCACAATTAAAAAGTGATGCCATGAGCACTCCCCCTCGGTTCACGCTGTGTTTCCACCACCATGCCCACGCGTCCCAGGACCAGATCGTGAAAGAGAATTAACCTCTCAGAATGGCCAAGCCTACATTGTGATCGTCTCGAAATGCCATTGGATTTGTGTCCTTTATATATTCGCTGATGAACTCCCCGAGTTGAAAATGTCAATGGACAAAAGTTGAATTCATGAAAGTAATTATGTTGCATCTTCAGTGCATTTTTATCTCCATTATTGTTAAAAAAAAAAAACATGTAAAATAATAACACTCTACGAGTCTTTTTTCAGGGTTTGATATTTTCTACTTATGTTGTTTATGTTTCTGTTTATTTATAAAGATATGAGGCACTCCGTGTATTGAAAATGTTTAACGAATGAGATACTCACAACAGCCCAAGGTACTGCAAGATTTTGATACTTTACCAACACATTTAAGTGTATGAGTAAATGATGAAAGGAATGTTTTTCTTACCAACCAGAAATAATTATGTATTAAAAACAAAGCTCAGTCCGTCTTCGACTGTTCTGAGTATGTCGTTCCAAGAACTTATTGAACACCCATCGTCCTTTGAAATGACTGTTCTTCTTTTTCCCATCGTCCAACTATTCAGACTCCCAAAATAAGGAAATAAATGTAATTTAAAATTGGAAATTTGTTTGATTGGTATTTTACCTCGACTCAAAGCGCTGCGGTCCAATAGCGTTGTACAGGTATTAATTCTCAGCAACACGAAAGGGAATATCACGAGCTTTCTTTTCTTGGAAGTGGGAGAGTGGCGAGGATTGAGCCGAGGGGGGAATGGTGTGCATGATGGTGGAAAAGGGAGGGGCGGGGGCTACCGCGAGGGTCATTAGACAAAAATTGAGAAGGTAGCCCACGTTATTTGATTCAGAAATGGGTAATAGAGTTACTCGGGCTGTTCGGCCAGGAACACGGAGCGCGATTGTTGCAGGGCTGGGAGAGAGGGGGGTTCGGGGAGCACGGAGCCCGTTTGGTCTCTGGGTGTGGGCCGTGCTCGGGGCTTGGAGGGGGGCCGCGGGAACGGGCGGGTCGTCCGTGCGGAGACGCGATGATGACGGATACCGTTGTTTGCCCCAGAGACATGGGAGAGCCGGAGATTATGTGATTGGACTTTTGTCTGTGACTTTTACACCACCTTTGTTTCACTGCTTCTGCTGTTTCACATGCGTGTTTGAGCCCTGTCTGACTTGCTCTGTGGCGTGAGAAAGATGCAAAGGTGGGCAAAGTTTCATTCTTCGTATCGTGGTTTGAAGCTGAACTTGGTATGTTTGAAAAACGATGCTCTGAATCTGGCTTGATCTTTGACCGCAACTTCCACTTGAAGAAGGCCATCTCCTCGCCATTTGTAACTGATCTTTGTGCTGAGGTCTATTTAGGATGGTATAGGTCTTTAATGGGGAGGCGGATAGTACAGAGGTTAGACTAAATACTGCTGATACTTTTATACACAAATTGCAAAATTCGAACATCTCAAAAGCAAGGAGTGTAAAAAGTTGACCATAGAACTTCATACACCAGATAATTATAGGGTCTACCACTTCTGTGACAAGAATAATGGTGGTAATTATTCCCACCTTTTTGTGAGGTTTGCTTTTTATGTTTTTTTTTGTCCGAAATCTTTCAAAAACCGATTTGCCAAGTCTCTGTCATTCAACTGAAGGTGATTCGAGCAGGAAATTTGTTTATTGTGCTGGAGATAACTCGCCAACTTTTCGTGAAAGGCATCGACCATGGCATCTTTAATGGCACCAACAACCAGTTCTGGCAGAAGGATCCTCCACGCCCAATGTCCTTCTGATGGCTGACACACACATTGCCCGATTTATCGGCCTGAATGTAAAGCACCAGGATGACCATTTATGGTTGTGTCGGGATTCGAACCTAGGCTAGATGGCTCAAAGGTGAGTGTGCATACCAATACCACTGCTCCATCCTGCAACCCCACTGTATCATTACAGTATCTGCCAAAATATATATATATATACAGATACGATCTTTGCTTCACCACATCACCACGTATATATATATATACAGATACGAGATCCCTGGTGTTGGGCTAGCGGCTAGGGTGCCGGCTTAGGATCCTAGGATCCTGTGGTTCGAATCCCGGTCGATCGCTGAATTAACGCCAGGGGGGTTGACTCAGCCTGTCATCCTTCCGAGGTCGGCAAATTGAGTACCATTTCACGGGTAATTCCCTGTTTGTCGTTAAAGGCGGCAAAAAGGGTTGGCGACAGGAAGGGCATCCGGCCATAAAACATTGCTTCAAAAGGGGACCGAAAAACAACAACAACCACGGTTCCCGAAAAAGGCCAACCCCCGCTTTGCGGGGAAACATGGCCTCTAAAGGTGGTTTTTTTTTTTTTTAATACAGATACGAGCTTGGCTCGACTCGCTACGCGTCGTTACACAGGAACGGGCTTGTTTTAGCTGAGGATAATGACTGTACCTGAGTTGCTGTTTTGTACTGATGTACACCAATCATACCACAAACAATTATTTTGCACAAATATATTTGTAGTGTTTGTGACTACACTTTTATAAGCAATTTAGATTGAGATTTAGGTTGATTTTTTTTTTTTCTTCAAAAAAGAACCCCTTAGCACAAACATACGGGAGGGATTGGTACAGACTGGAAGTTTGGGGCGATGACACCTCACTACCACGTAATTAAAAACACCTCAGCACCACGTAATTCAAGACACGTCACCACCAAGTAATTCAAAACACCTCACCACCACGTAATTCAAAACACCTCACTACCACGTAATTAAAAACACCTCAGCACCACATAATTCAAAACACCTCATCACCACGTAATTCAAAACACGTCACCAACACGTAATTCAAAACACCTCACCACCACGTAATTCAAAACACCTTATCACCACTTCATTCAAAACAGTTCACCACCAGGTAATTCAAAACACCTCACCACCACGTAATTCAAAAAACTAACCACCATGTAATTCAAAACACCTCAGCACCTCGTAATTACAAACACCTCAGCACCTCCTAATTACAAACACTTCACCACCACGTTATTAACAACACTTCACCACCACGTTATTAAAAACGCTTCACAACCACAGAAACAAAGTTTGAGGGAGTAGTTCAGTGACAACACAGACACTGCCCAGATATTTAGATATATAGAAAGATGACAAAATTATTTTGCACAAATGTATTTGTAATATCCGTGATAGTACATTTTATAAACAATTGAAGTTGAAGACTTAAGTTGAAATTATTTTTTTTCCCAAGAAACATTTTCAAAAAATATACAAATATTTCTCCAAATTTTTCAAAAACATTACCCTTAGGACATACACACGAGAGAGATAGGTGCATACCAGAAGTTTGGTACGATTTCACAAAAGTTTGAGGGAGTAGTTCTGTGACAACACAGACACTGAACGGATATATACATATATATAAATACTAGCTTGGCTCGGCACGCTGCGCTCACCTCACCACGCGTCGTTACTGAGGAACAGGCTTGTTTTAGCTGAGGATAGTGACTGCACCTGAGTTGCTGTGTATCATGATTTACACCAATCATAACACAAACAATTTTTTTGCACAAATGTATTTGTCGTGTTTGTGATATTACATTTTTATTAAGCAATTTAGGTTGAAGATTTAGGTTGAAAAAAAAAATATATATTCAAAAAAGAAACCCTCAGCACATACATACGGGAGGGGTAGGTGCAGACTGGAAGTTTGGAACGATTACACCTCACCACCACGTAATTCAAAACACCTCACCACAACGTAATTTAAAACACCTCACCACCACGTAATTTGAAACATCTCACCACCGTGTAATTCAAAACACCTCACCAACACGTAATTCAAAACACCTCACCACCACATAATTTAAAACACCTCACCACCACGTAATTAAAAACACCTCAACCCCACCTCATTTAAAACACCTCACCACCAAGTAATTTGAAACACCTCACCACCACCTAATTCAAAACACCTCACCACCATGTAATTCAAAACACCTCACCACCAAGTAATTTAAAACACCTCACCACCACGTAATTCAAAACATCTCACCACCACATAATTAAAAACACCTCACCACCACGTAATTCAAAACCCCTCACCACCACGTGATTCAAAACCACCACCACGTTATTAAAAACACCACAACCACGAAAACAAAAGTTTCAGGGAGTAGTTCAATGACAACACAGACACTGCCCAGATATGTAGATATTGTTGCGGCTTTAGAACCCACACTTTTGTAAATAAATAATCACTTGTAAATATGACATTAAAAGGTTGAAGGTTGCACCCCATAGTTAGGCCACAGCAACACGTAGGCCACCTTAGAAATTCCAGTTATTTCATTATTATGTGTTTTAGATGAGGCCGTGTTTCCAATAGTTGAATCTGCGTTGCGTCAATCAAATAAGGAGTAGGTCCCATTTCATTTCGTCCATTTTGCGACCACTCTCTCCAAGCAGCCGCCATTATGCGCCTTGTTAGCAGCGTTCGCTGCCTTGAGCTGAAGCTCGTTCAAACGACGCCATTAACCATGCAGTCAGGCTCGAGGAAAAAGGGGGCGGAACGCCAAGAACAAGGTGTGGCCTGTCAACCAGCCGTCAAAGGTGTGGCTGGTAAGCCCTCACCAACCAACCAGGGCTGAGGTGAGATCGCTGGCGGGCGTGGTTTTGGAGCACGCGGTGTGATCTTGGCTCGCGTTATATAAGCGCAAACGCAAAGCCCTTTCACGGGACTTGGGGACTTGCACGAACTTCTTCTTTAGGTTGGACTGCGCACGCTGGCAGATGGACTTGCACGAACTTCTTCTTTCAGTTGGACTGCGCACGCTGGCAGATGGACTTGCACGAACTTCTTCTTTCGGTTGGACTGCGCACGCTGGCAGACGGACTTGCACGAACTTCTTCTTTCAGTTGGACTGCGCACGCTGGCAGACAGACTTGGACGAACTTCTTCTTTCGGTTGGACTGCGCATGCTGGCATTGTACGGACTTGTGGAGGTGTACATTCTTGTACATTCTTTCCTTTCCTCTTCTTTTTGGTTTGGAAATAAATTTCCTTGTTCTTTCTTGGTTTTCCCTAATCCGATCGCATCCGTCCATCGGGTAAACGTGGCACGTTCGCGACCGCCAGAATCGGGTTTAGTCATTGTTAATGGCCCGAGTCGCGGCTCGCTTTGCTCGGCGTATCCACTAACGCTGCAGCTCAGGCGGGAGTTATTTCCCTGCTTTACGGTCGGGTTAGTAAGTAGGTATTTGGGACTACCTTGACCAATGACCCTAGCTAATACCGACCGAAAGGAGCATTATAACTTCTAAGGACTTGGGATGGCCAGCTAAAAAGTTAAGGGGATTAACCCACCCTTGATAAGGGGAGAGCCCACCCCCGAGATCCGTAACAATTGGTGTCAGGAGTGGGATTTGAAGCCCGAACCAAATTTTTCATCTGAACAAATTTGGTCAAAATTTCGAGCGGCCGAAATTTTTATTAAGATCTAAATTCAATCGTGCCATGGATAATCAATGGCGATCGGATGCCGGTGGGGGAAAGAGAAGAGGAGTTAGAGGCAACCCAGGACCACAGGGAAGAAGTGGGAGAGATGGAGGAGGAAAGCAATGAAGGTGCGGTTATGGGGGGGTTGCAGGCGCACAAAATGGCAGCGCCGCGCACATGGAGGTGGCGGCTGGGGCCGCTGTGCAAATCGGGTTTGACCTCAGATTATTCCTGACCCAACTGGGTGCAAAAATGGATAGAATGGGGGAGCAAATGGGAAGTCAAATTGGGGGATTAGACAGCAAAATCGGGGGGTTAGAGAACAAATTAGGGGGCCAGTTGGAGGACATAAATGGCCAAGCCCGGGAAATAAATGAGGGGTTGGCGAGGGACAAAGCCAAGTATGAAATAAGAGCATTGGGGAAGGACATAGACCGCATGTCGAGCGGGAAAGGCACACTGGTATGCGACGGGGTACCCCGGCTTGAGGAGCGTGGGTTAAGCGAGGTTGAGCAAGGCACAGCCGGGTGGACCGGGGTAGAAATCGCGACACGGGGTATGGAAAAGCCGACGACCACCGAAGTAGAAAAGAAAATTTTATTAGCGCCAGCGGTCGTCGAGGGAAAGGAAAATGAAATAATGATAGTGGAAAATGCGATTAAGAAGACGGCGTACTTAGAAGAGCAATCGTGGGAGGAAAAGATGGAATGTGTGCAAAGTCCTTGTTCGCATCATGATGCCGTACTTGCTAATCCTAATAAAGATTTGCAGGTGCGTGTGGAGAGGAGGATCCCAAAGGTAAGCCGGGCTGTATATGGCGTGAAAAGGTTTGGCGCGAAAGGATTTTTCGCGCGCTTGGGATCCCGGCGTCACCCGGGCGCTTGTGGAAGGTCCGTGGAGAGGTGTATGAAAGGAAATGGCGCGCGAGTGAGAAAAAAGTGTGCGCCGAAGAGTGAGTGTGTTACAGAGAGTGAAAGTGAGGGTGAGTGCACAACAGAGTGTGAAAGTGAGGTTGAGTGCACAACAGAGTGTGAAAGTGAGGGTGAGTGGGAAACAGAGTATGGGAGTGAGAGTGAGAGTGACACAGAGTGTGAGATGGACATGGATGAAGAGAGTGTGCGAGAATGCACACCAGAGCTGGTTGTAGAGAGTGTGCGGGAGTGCACACCAGAGCACGTGATTGGGTGTGTGACAGGGGATTGCACACCCGTGGGTAGGTGTGTGCTGAGTGGGTGTGCAACAGAGTGCGCACCCGTGAGTGGTACGGAGTACATACTGGGAGAGTGTTGCCAAGAAGGTGCGCGAGAGAGGTGTGTTACGAAGTGTGTAACAGAGTGTGCGAATGGTAGGGATGCGCAAGAATGTGCGCGAGAATGTGTGAGTAAAGAAAGGAACACGTGGTGTGAGCATGCGAGTGGAGCATCGATGTTGACCGGGGCAGCGGTTAGGCCGACGTATAGCCGACGCGAGCTCTCGGGGCGTGGTGCGCTTTGTGTGCTGCGGGGGCCGGCGGGGATCGTTGCCGCGTCGCTCCTGCGCGGAGCACCATGCACGATTCGGGCCGGGCTCCGCCCTGTATGGTCGGTGCCGTGTCGTAGCGGCGAGCGGCACGATTCCGGGGGAGAAAAGCCATGTCGGACCTTCGCCCCCTGGCAGGCGCGGTGTTCCGACCGGGCGAGGTTGGGTCATCGGGCCGGAGACCGGAAGGGTCCGCGCCGGGATGGACCCTGGAATCTCGGACCGAGTATGCCTCCTCCCCAGAATCGAAACTGCCGGATGGACCCAACCTACAGGAGACTGACCATCCGCACGGATAGCCGGATTTTCGAAGCCGAGCTGTAAGGACAGTGTATTCCCGCGCGAGAGGCTCGTAGTGAGTAGACTGATGGTAATAGTGTTAGTGATAGTGATGTAGAGGGATGGTAGCCCTACCATCCGTCACATCCTCTTTGGGCACATGTGCTATAGGTTTATGGGGTTTGGCGGTGAGAGCTGGCCCGGGAGGGTTAGGATAAATGTATAGGGACCTAGAGATGACCATAGGTGACTGAGATTTAAGTAGTGACAGTGTACAGGTAGTGGGGACGTAGAGTAGTGTAGTTGGATGATAACGACGAGGGAGTGCTTAGTATAAGGGATGACGGGGAGCACCAGTATTAGAAGGGAGTAGATAGCTTAAATGATGCGGTGTGTATGAGCATGAGGTTTTGCATGAAATGAGGAATTGGTATGAGAGTCTTGCTGGTGAGCTTGTTGAAATGAGGCATTGCGTATGAGATTCCTTGTAGTGCTTGTGAAATGAGGCAATGCTCGAGAGAGATGTGTGTGTGTGTTGAGTGTTTGACTTGCATGATCTGCAAGTGAAGTACAGGTGTGTGGAATGAATGGTGTGGAGTGAGTAGTGTGGAATACGTGGAGTGGAGTGGATGGGGGAAGGATGGACCCCTTCACGAGTACCCGGGGAGGGTAGTTTAAAAGTAGGTAGAGGGAGTAGGTAAATTGTGGTTGGATATTGACAACTGTGGTGTGTGTAGTAGTACGGAAGTGTTTTGTTTGGTGCATGAGTAGAGTAAAATGGCTGGGCGTGTGGCCTGTTAGTGAGAATGGTTAAATGGGCACTCCGCCACTGGTAGTCTGTCGGCCAGGTGAGGCCGCAGGTAGGCTCTGGGAGCCAGGTAGTAGAGTTCAGTGGGGCCCGTGGATCCCAAGGAGAGGACCCGGGTAGCCCGATGCCAGAGGGGGCATTAGTGGGGTAAGGGAGCCAGAGGGCCTTCCCCAGGTTAAGGTGAGGATCTAGGTAAGCTCGGGTGGCAGCTACAGTGGCGGATGTGTGCAGGTGAGCGGACCTGCTGGTGAGCCACACGGCCCAGCCCTGAAATTGTGCGAGGGCACAGGGAGAAAAATCGGGAGAGTGAGACCCCAAAATTGGTGAGCACCACAGTATGTTCAATGGGAATTGGTTTTTAGAACCGCATAGTTTAATGATGGCCAATGGATTTGCAGGGTAAGACACCGGGTAGTGTAAAGTGTTAATGTCAATTAGAAGGATAGATAGGAGAAAATCTCTTCGCACCATCCGCATCCACTCACGAAGGTGATAAACTCCACACCATGTTTTGCAAATATTTGGAATGGAAGACGCATCTCGACGTGGGTGAGACATTGTTTGTGATTCCATCTCTTCCTCCTTAGGAGGGATTGATGACGAATTTGGCATTAGGGGAGATATGGGGGACAAGACATAGAGACGAATTGTAAATTGTGTAAATATGGGGTAGGGGCAAGGGTAGAGTATGTGACATGGTGGGTGACGGACGCTAGGGACGAGCTTTCTTGGCTCGCTCTCCCACGCCCTTCATATCACATTACTTTGTTTTGATGTGTACCCTTGCGCCCCTGCCCTCTGATCTGCTTGTCCTACCTTCCCCGCTCATGGACCATTGTTCATTTGTGCCCGGGGGGAGTGTGCAGGTGACCGCAGTTGTGTGCCCGCACCCTTGCTGCCTCCTGCCTGCACTGATGCACCATATGGACCACACGTTCTGTGGCCTGGCATCTCTGCTGGGACCGACCATTGTGCCAGCGGTATCTGCCTTGCGGACCACTGTTTTAAGTGGCATCCATGCCCAGCAGTGGACAACCTGAGTTGGCCCTGCTGGCCATACAAATAATAAAAAAGCGGACGTGGTGTGTGCCCTTTTATTAATAAATAGTAACATCAAGCAAGAAGATCAAGGCAAGATACATCGGCCCAGCAGAGCAGAGAAGCAAGAAGACATCATTTTATTATTTTAAAATGTTTGTTCTGTGCATTTTAATTTATGGTGCTTCTTGGTAGATTTCTTTATTATGGTGTTTATGGTGCATATTGGTACATATGGGTATGGTGTATCGGTGCAGTGCATGGCAAAGGCATTTCCCCTTATCAAAAACATCTTCTCTTTTCCCACAAAAGACAGGTCCTGGGTTGTAGTGTAAATAATTAGTAGTGTTTTGTAAATAATGCTCCCCACCGGCTAAATGTTTAGGTTGAAGACCATTCCGCAATTCGGTTAATTGTGGGCGTGAGTCAGTTAGGTAGGATGCAACGCAGCAGGTGGGACATATCTAGTGTTAAAACTGTCGCACTCGGGGTGAGGTTAAAAGTAGAGGGTAACCACACCTAAGTGTCACATTAAGTTAAAAGATAGCCCTTGTGGTTCGGCTAGGGAATAGCCAGGAAAAAGGGAGGGTGCAGTGTTGCGGTTTTAGAACCCACACTTTTGTAAATAAATAATCACTTGTAAATATAACATTAAAAGGTTGAAGGTTGCACCCCATAGTTAGGCCACAGCAACACGTAGGCCACCTTAGAAATTCCAGTTATTTCATTATTATGTGTTTTAGATGAGGCCGTGTTTCCAATAGTTGAATCTGTGTTGCGTCAATCAAATAAGGAGTAGGTCCCATTTCATTTCGTCCATTTTGCGACCACTCTCTCCAAGCAGCCGCCATTACGCACCTTGTTAGCAGCGTTCGCTGCCTTGAGCTGAAGCTCGTTCAAACGATGCCATTAACCATGCGGTCAGGCTCGAGGAAAAATGGGGCGGAATGCCAATAACAAGGTGGGGCCTGTCAACCAGCCATCAAAGGCGTGGCCGGTAAGCCCTCACCAACCAACCAGGGCTGAGGTGAGATCGCTGGCGGGCGTGGTTTTGGAGCGCGCGGAGTGATCTTGGCTCGCGTTATATAAGCGCAAACGCAAAGCCCTTTCACGGGACTTGGGGACTTGCACGAACTTCTTCTTTCGGTTGGACTGCGCACGCTGGCAGACGGACTTGCACGAACTTCTTCTTTCGGTTGGACTGCGCACGCTGGCAGACGGACTTGCACAAACTTCTTCTTTCGGTTGGACTGCGCACGCTGGCAGACGGACTTGCATGAACTTCTTCTTTCGGTTGGACTGCGCACGCTGGCAGACGGACTTGCACGAACTTCTTCTTTCGGTTGGACTGCACACGCTGGCATTGCACAGACTTGTTGGAGGCGCGCGCATTGAAAGGACTTGGAGAGGGTGCATTTAGCACGACCATCCATTGTATTATGTACGAAGCATCCCAGTCCTCCTGCAATATGTAAGGTCCGCTCGCGTTAAACGACACGCGGAGCTGCCTGCCGGGTTTCGCCCACTGAACCGGAGCCTGGACTGGAGCCTCAACCGGAGCCTGGACCCCATCGCCTGGACCATCTACCTGGACCTTCCGCCCTACCAGCTACAATCCCCGTGTGATTGTGTATGTTTGTCTGGGGTCATAAGTTAAGACTGCAATAAGACTGCCCTGTGTCCTGCTTCTTCTTCTTCCTTCCTTGTACATTCTTTCCTTTCCTCTTCTTTTTGGTTTGTAAATAAATTACCTTGTTCTTTCTTGGTTTTCCCTAATCCGATCGTATCCGTCCTTTCTTCCATTGGGTAAACATGGCATGATCGCGACCACCAGAATCGGGTTTAGTCATTGTTAACGGCCCGAGTCGCGGCTCGCTTCGCTCGGCGTATCCACTAACGCTGCAGCTCAGGCGGGAGTTATTTCCCTGCTTTACGGTCGGGTTAGTAAGGCGGTATTTGGGACTACCTTGACCAATGACCCGAGCTAATACCGACCGGAAGGAGCGTTATAACTTCCCAGGACTCGGGAGGGCCAGCTAAAAGGACAAGGGGATTAATCCCCCCCCCCCCCTCCCCTTGATAAGTGGAGTGCCGACCCCCGAGATCCGTAACAATATATAGATAGATGACTGTACCTGAGTTGCTGTTTACACCAATCATAATTCAAACAATTATTTTGCACATATGTATTTGTAATATACATGATATTACATTTTATAAACAATTGAAGTTGAAGACTTAAGTTGAAAAAAAATTTCTTTCAAAAAAAAAATCCTCCCCAAAAAAAAATTGGAAATATTTTCAAAACAAATACCCTTAGGACATACCCACGGGAGACATAGGTGCATACCAGAAGTTGGGTACGATTTCACAAAAGTTTGAGGGAGTAGTTCAGTGACAAGACATGACAACACAGATGCTGCACAGATATATATATATATATATATAGATATATATATATAGTACATATATATAAATATATATATATATATATATATACTGTATATATATATATATCTATATACATATATATATATATATATACATACATATATATATATATATATATATATATATATATATAGATATATATATATATATATATATATATATGTATATATATATATATATATATACATATATATATATATATATATATATATATATATATATATATATATATATACAGACGGCATTTAATATGGAATTTTTTTTTTTTCTTGACTTGGGTTTACTTTCTTAACTCAGTATATCAATCTGGTGAGTTTTTTTTACACTTTGGTGATTTATTTGTTAAAAGAACCATGTCACTGATCGTCTGTCGCAGCAAGAAGTCAACAACAGGATTATATCACAGGTGGCGTGGGAAAATGTACGGACAGGTGCATTTGACGATTGGCTTCACAGTCGGGTATACAAGGGTTGTTGCGTTCTGTATTAGTGGAAAACAACTGCTGCACGTCTCCAAAAGTTATTGCCGCTTCCTCTGGAGATGGTCCATCAGCTCGACAATGCTGTTTGTCATGGAGTGGTGGCTTTACGAAATTACAGCATGAAAGAGCGTGCTATTGCTCGGCAGTATGGCATCACTCAAGGTCAGGTGTCAAAGATCCTGAAACGAAATGCTCAGAGGGGTGTCCCTACTCCAAAACCGAGGCCAGGACGTCCCCGCAGAACCACAAGGAGGGATGATCGCCAGCTGCACCGGTTAGTCCGCAATGGCCATACCAAGTGAGCTAATCGGCTTAGGGCTGAGTGGCAGCAACTGACAAATGTGCCTGTATCCAGAGGCGAGTCGACCAACGACTGGTTCAAGCAGGCTATCGTGCCAGGTGTCCCCTGAGAAAGCCACACCTGACCAGACAACACCGCCAGCGCCGATTGCAGTGGGCCAGAGAGCACCGTCAATGGCAGCCAGGACACTGGAATAATGTGATCTTCAGTGACAAGTCTAGAATTCTGGTCTATCGTCAAGATGGCCGTGTCCGAGTGTGCAGACAAGTGCATGAAGCCGACAACAAAGATTGTATAGTGCCAAGAGTCCAAGCTGGAGGTGGTGGGGTGACCGTTTGGGCTGCTTTTCATGCAGGGGCAAAACTGACCTGGTTGTTCTGAATGGAAGCCTGAACCAGTTCAAGTATAGGGCCATTCTGGAAGAAACATTGCTTCCATTTGCTCGTGCAGCCTTTCGAGGAAACTTTGTCTTCCAAGATGACAATGCACGGCCTCATTGTGCTCGCATGATCCAACACTTTCTTGCTGACCGTGGTGTAGAGCATATGGAGTGGCCTGCCATGTCCCCGGATATGAATCCGATAGAGAACTTGTGGGCAGAATTAACGCGTCAAATCGACAACTTGGACCAGCAACCTGCCTCTGTGCGTGAATTGCAGCAGGCTATTGTCACTGCATGGCAAGCGATTCCTGTCCAAACCTTGGCAAATCTCGTGAACAGCATGCCTCGACGTGTACGTGCTCTCCTGAATGCTCGTGGGGGTTACACGAAGTACTGACCTGTAATTTTACTGTCCGTAATCCCAGTCGTAATTTAACTTTTGTTTTTGTTAAAAGAATTTTTGGCTAATGTGCAAAATAAAGAGATACTTCTGGAAAACGTACAGAAGTTTAACACAGTACTGTCCATGAATTGAGTTCGATATCAGTTTACATCACTTTCAAGGATCAATTTATTTGTTTCGAAATGTCAAATGTGGTTTTTGTTTTAGGCTCCGGGCCAGGTATGGTCCATCTGCACCCCCCCCCCCACAACTCTCCGACCCTGGGTTTTTCTGAACCATTGGGGTGTCCTGGGGTGGAAATCAACTGGTAACAGTAAATAAACTTGGACTCACTACCCATTTGGTACCTATATTGGATGGTACCCTCAAAACAGCATATTTTTAAATCCGCGTTGCGCCATATTCGACACACGTGTTCTTTTTATTTGTGCCTGCTAATATTAACTCAGAATAAAAAGTTATATACCAAAAGAAAGCTGTTCATCTACTGATCATCATAGAATATTGACACATTACTTATAATGGTAACTTAATGGTCATAACTAGTGCTGAATAGCAGTACCCCACTTTAACGTAACATAATTCGGTATCGACCGTACTATTTCATCTTACACACATAATATGAACACATTACACCTGATATGCTTACATATATATTTTATTGGCTTTCTCCTGTATATCAGCTTTAATTTGATACCAGATACATCCCCATAGCTTCAATTCTCTTTTTTATACAGCGTGTCAAAGATACTACCGGTATGGGGTGATATTGTAGGCGATGCTGCATTTGTCAATTTACAAATGCTGCCACGTATATCATGTACATATATGTTGGACACATGACAAAATCTATGTATTGTTAATATGTGTTACTTAATATATTGTTGTATTGATGTATCACTGTAGTTTATTGCAGGAATTTTGACGAAAATGGCATGCAGATCCTTCCATGTTTGTATCCTGCGTAAATTGAGATCATCAGATTGTACAATTATGTTATTTAAGTGTCTCTTACAGCGACAGAACGAGTCAATTAGTTAAGTTAAACACCTTTTTTTACATAGTTAAGTATGCAATATAAGATATTTTTTATAATTAAGATGCAATTTATAATAATTATTCAGCTTGGTACTTACCAATATTTTGATGTGTTTTGCAGGTGAAGTAACAACGCTAATATGGAACATCCGGCGCGAGCGAAACGTACACGTGAGAGTGAACAACCACCCATTGTGTGCATAACTCATGTAAAGGGACTGAGCTATGGAGAGTTGCACTTGTTATCTGGACTCAAAAATTCTGAGAAGAAATTGGCCAAGCTGCAGGAGGTCAAAGAAAGACGCCTTGCACAACCCCCACAGTCTCCGCATATGATGAAGGACACATGTGATTTGGTCCCTGAATCTCTGGCCGAACACCATGGTTTCCACTGGGAGTGTTACAAGCGTTTCACGATGAACTTAGACAGACTGAACCCTCCTACTGCAGGTACATCTGAAACAACTGGTGCCACAACTCAGCGGATGGCCCGTACTAGTTCTGGTGACAAGATCATATTTAAGCCAGACTGTATCTTCTGTTCTTCGGAAAGTCGTAAAAAAGTGAAAGTGCATGGCAGTTGGACTACCCAGGGGATGAGCCAGTTCGAGTATGAAGGCTGGAAGCCGGTACTGGAGATGGCTGAAATGAAGCAAGATGAAACGCTCTTAATGAGGATCCGAGGCCATGATCTTTTTGCCTCTGAGGCAAAGTTCCACAAAACTTGCCGTATGAAATATATGCAAAAGCCAGAGAAATGGCGCAGTACTGACGAAGAGGCACAGCACCATCAAGGAGAATTAGAAGAAGCCCACAGACAGGCATTCGATGTGGTATGTGATGCCATTGAAAGGGATGTGTTAATGGCCAAGAAGATAATGAAACTATCCGACCTGAGGCAAATGTATGTCATTAACCTGCAAACCAGCAAATATGCGAATCCTGACTACCGAGCCAGCAAACTAAAACTGAAGCTTGAAAACCACGAGCCTTTCAGGGAGAGACTATCATTCTGTGATCTGGGAAAGTCCTACATAATATTCAGCACTGCAATTGACGTCCAGACAGCAGTGAAACAAGCCTTCAAATTGGGATCAAGAGATATGATTGAGAGTGCAGGTAGCCATTTACGACTGTCAATTCTGGATGATTTCTCGAATGCCCCAGAACTGAAATGGCCACCAAGTCCTTCTGATCTCCAACAAATGGACGATGTTATACCAGATTCACTCAAGAAGCTGCTATGCTACATCATAACTGGAACAACATCAGCAAGGTCACAACGAAGCCAGCGATTAGTTCAATCAATCGGCCAAGATATCTGTCGCGCTGCCACCAAAGGCTCTTGGAAGCTTCCAAAACACATCATCATGTGCACGTCCCTGAGACATCTATACAGAAGTGAAAAGCTCATAACCCTTCTTAATAGAATGGGACACTGTGAGAGTTATTCATTTTCACTTGAATTGGAGACTGCACTGGCCGAATCAGTGATGAAGTCATCGACACAACTCTCCAACCAAATCATCAGGTCACCACGAGAGCCGTCTGTCTTCCACTCGGAGTTTGACAATTTCGACTCATTGGTGAATGATCTGACAGGAAAAGGTTCTGTTCATACAGCACACGGGATCATGATGCAAGAAGTCAGTGATGATCATGCCGCATCTGGTCCAGCAAGGCCAACTCAAGTTAGGACCAAACGGCGTTCTCTGCAGTTGACGGAAGCAACCATATTACCTGACTGCTATGTGACCAAAAGACAAAGCCCGAAACCATCCAATATAGGTTTTGAGGGTACCATCCAATATAGGTACCAAATGGGTAGTGAGTCCAAGTTTATTTACTGTTACCAGTTGATTTCCACCCCAGGACACCCCAATGGTTCAGAAAAACCCAGGGTCGGGGAGTTGTGGGGGGGGGGGGTGCAGATGGACCATACCTGGCCCGGAGCCTATTTCTTTTGAAGGTCACATTAACAAAATCTAGAATAATTTCAACATAATTCCAATGAACTTTTGGTTCTAAGACATCTTGAAAAGTAAGTTCACACCCACAAAAAAAATATTCCATATTAAATGCCAAGTCTGTATATATATATATATATATATATATATATATATATATATATATATATATATATATATATATATATATATATATATATATATATATGTATATATATATATATATATATATATATATATATATATATATATATATATATATATATATATATATATATATATATATATATATATATATATATATGTATACAGTCATGTGAAAAAGTAAGTACACCCCATGTAAAGTTTTGACTTTTTCAACATATTTCAACATACAGCTATTTGATCTTCATTTCAACAATATTGATCGATAAAGGTGATATAATATAACAAATATGATGAAACATTTACATGTTGTAGTCCATTGAAAAATTTAAATAAACATAAATGCAAATTTCGCTTGTGGAAAAAGTAAGTACACCCTTGGCTTTAATAGGTGGTATTGCCCCCTTTGGCAGAAACAACCTCAAGTCGGCGTTTCTTATAACTGTCTACCAGTCTCTGACATCGACTGGTAGAAAATTTTCCCCTCTCTTCCATGCAGAATTCCCTCAGCTGTGCGATGTTTGAGGGGTTTCTTGCATGCACAGCTCGTTTCAAATCCCCCCAAAACATCTCGATGGGATTCTGATCCGGGCTTTCACTTGGCCATTCCAGAACCCTCCATTTCTTTCTTTTCAGCCATTCCTTGGTGGATTTACTGGTATGTTTAGGGTCATTGTCATGTTGCAAGGTAAACCTTCGGGTGAGCTTCAACTTTCCGACAGATGGCCTCACATTATCCTCAAGCACCTTCTGGTACAATGAAGAATTCAAAGTGGATTCTTTCATGGTGAGCTGCCCAGGCCCTGATGCAGCAAAGCCACCCCAAACCATAATATTTCCACCACCATGCTTTACAGTTGGTATCAGGTTCTTGTGGTCAAATGCTGCCTTTGGTTTTCGCGAAACATGTCTTCTGGTTCTGTGGCCAAATAGCTCTACCTTTGACTCATCTGTCCAGAGCACATTGTTCCAGAAGTGCTGGTCTTTGCCTCGGTGTTCATTGGCAAACTTTAGTCTTGCTCTGATGTTCTTTCTGGACAGCAAAGGGTTCGTCCTGGCACACCTCCCATGTAGATCAAATTTGTGCAGCCTCTTTCTAATGGTAGACTCGTGCACTTTGACATCAACAGTGGCAAGAGCTACCTGTAGGTCCCGTGATGACATTCTGGGGTTCTTAGAGACTTCATTCAGCATCTTGCGGTCTGCTCTCGGGCTGAACTTGCTGGGCCGGCCTGGCCTGAACAAGTTGGCAGTTGTTTGGAATCTTCTCCACTTGCAGATGATCTTCCGGACAGTCGAATGATTGATTTCAAATTGTTTGGAGATCTTTTTAAATCCCTTCCCAGACTAGTAGGCATCCATAACCTACTTTCTGAAGGCCTCAGTGAGCTCTTTTGATCTAGGCATGGTGACGCCGCACACTTCAACAACAAAGAGAAAACCAAACTAAATGTCTGAGGTTTAAATAAGACAGGTTCCTCCAAGATCCTCTCTAACGATGTTCTAATCATTTGCACCTGAGCTGGTGCACCTCATTCTAATTTTAGGTATTTGAAGTAGTGATAAATGTGAAGTAGTGATAAATGTAGGGGTTGTACTTACTTTTTCCACATGCGAAATTTGCATTTATGTTTATTTAAATTATACAATGGACTACAAAATGTAAATGTTTCATGATATTTGTTATATTATATCACCTTTATCTATCAATATTGTTGAAATGAAGATCAAATAGCTGTATGTTGAAATATGTTGAAAAAGTCAAAACTTTACATGGGGTGTACTTACTTTTTCACGTGACTGTATATATATACTTTTTTGACCATATATGTATGTATGTATGTATATATATATAATGGTATCTGTAATCTGGTTCTCCAACCTAATGAGCGGACAACATGACGTCATCGCCATGCACGTCCGCCTTGCCTGCAAAGTTCCAGAGGAACCATCTAGCAGTGCGTCATTACGAATTATAAATACAGATACTGTCAGATACAGATATATATATATATATATATATATATATATATATATATCTGCTAGTATATATATATATATATATATATATATATATAGTATATATATACACTCTGGAACTTTGCAGGCAAGGCGGACGTGCATGGCGATGACGTCATGTTGTCCGCTCATTAGGTTGGAGAACCAGATTACAGATACCATTATTAGTAACTCCCAACCGCAACCAGGTCGACTCCATATGATGAGTGGATGGATACCAGAGATAACGTCACCGCGTGGCAGGTGGTGTGTATCGCTCCCAGCAAGGTGCAGCAGCAGCTGTATGGGACACCTTGCTGGCGGTTCTCCACTGATGATATGAAGGTCGCATAGTGACTGATATATATATATATGTATATATATATTTATATATATATATATTTATATATATATATATATATATATATATATATATATATATATATACATATACATATATATATATATATACATATACATATATATATATATACATACATATATATATATATATATATATATATATATATATATATATATATATATATAATAATAAGTATCTGTAATTTGGCACAGAATCTTGTTTCTCACAGTCTGAGAGTCCTTTTGGTGTTTTTTTGCACACTCCAAGCGGGCTTTCATGTGTCTTTCACTGAGGAGAGGCTTCCGTCTGGCCACTCTGCCATAAAGCCCAGATCGGTGGAGTGTTGCATTGATGGTTGTCCTTCTGGACGTTTCTCCCATCTCCACACAGGATCTCTGGAGCTCAGCCAGTGACCATTGGGGTCTTGATCACCTCTATTACCAAGGCCCTTCTCCCCCGATTGCTCAGTTGGGCCGGGCGGCCAGCTCTAAGAAGAGTCCTGGTTGTTCCAAAATTCTTCCATTTAAGAATTATGGAGGCCGCTGTACTCTTGGGAACCTTCAATGCAGCAGAAATGTTTTTGTCGGCTTCCCCAGATCTGTGCCTCGACACAATCCTGTCTCTGAGCTCTGCAGGCAGTTCCTTCGACCTCATGGCTTGGTTTTTGCTCTGATATGCATTGTCAGCTGTGAGACCTTATATGTGCCTTTCCAAAGGTGTGTGTTTCCAAAGGTGTGTTTCCAAAGGTGACAGGTGTGTGCCTTTCCAAATCATGTCCAATCAATTGAATTTACCACAGGTGGACTCCAATCAAGGTATAGAAACATCTCAAAGATGATCAAGAGAAATGGGAGGCACCTGAGCTCAATTTCAAGTGTCATAACAAAGGGTATGAATACTTATGTCAATGTGATATTTCAGTTTTTTATTTTTAATAAATTTGCAAAACTTTCTAAAATCCTGTTTTCTCTTTGTCATTATGGGATATTGAGTGTAGATTGATGAGGGAAAAAATGAATTTATAACGATTTCAGCATCAGGCTGCAACATAACAAAATGTGAAAAAAGTGAAGGGATCTGAATACTTTCTGAATGCATTGTATGTAACTTCCAGCCAGGACAGGCTCAGGTCTGACGTTTGGACCACCGATTGGTCGTCATCCAGGACTGTGCTGGCATAATGCGTTCGGTGTTAAGTAATCTCACGATGGGAGAGAGGAGGAGGGAGGAACATCACGTGACAATGGGGAAAAAGAGAGGAGGGACATCACGTGATGTGTTTTGATAAAAAAAGGTTTCGTTTGAGAAATATCCGACAATTGATAAGTACTCTAAAACGGTTGCAAACTAGAACGGCAATCGGTAGAGAGCATACCTCCACCTTTCTGAACAATTTACGTTTTGTATCCAACTGATTGGCTGGATCTGTATTCGGACCTGAACCAAAATCTAATCGGCTTGTTCTTGTCACCTACCCAACTCATCCACCATGTTTTGTCATAAGTCGTCCACAACTTTTTGAAATATCCTGCTATATATCGGTTTTAGCCCGATCACTCAATGGTAAATAATCAATTCAAAACTACCTGATCCAGATGCGGATCTTCACCAATATCTAATCAATGCTTCCTTGACACATACCCAAACTGTCCACCAATATCTTATCAATGCTTCCTTGTCACATACCCAACCTGTCCACCAATATCTAAGCAATGCTTCCTTGTCACATACCCAACCTGTCCACCAATATCTAATCAATGCTTCCTTGTCACATACCTAACCTGTCCACCAATATCTCATCAGTGCTTCCTTGTAACATACCCAACCTGTCCACCAATATCTAATCAATGCTTCCTTGTCACATACCCAACCTGTCCACCAATATCTAATGTTATGTGCACCTCCCCAAACCCCGGTCACGGTGTACCTCCGAGCCCCGAGAGGAGTCACGGCAGAAAGATGTGTTATTCTGTATGTCAAAGATCAATGGTGAAACCACACCAATTGTTACCAACAAACAAGTATTGTATTAAGATCACACAAGAATAACAGTACAACAACAATAGTAATCAATTGTACAACCAATGTATATTTCCTATGATGGTACCATCAGGTTCGTACAATATAACTCATTGTGCTCCAAGTGAGCGAAAAGAAGAACATTCCCAATGTCTCTTCTTTCCTCGAGCCAATTGTTCGCTCCAGACCTCGAAGCAGCTCGGCTTCTTGTCCGACTCACTCGCTCCGCCTTCTCTTCCTCCTCTTCCTCCTCTTCCTCTTCTTCCTCTTTGTCGTCGTCCGGTTCCGGTTTCATTTAAAACATTAACTTTTTTACCTTTTGAAAACAGTAATCTCTATTTCCCCCAAACGACAACAATAATAGCACATGGATTTCAAAAATATTTACAGTGGATGAAAACCACAACAACGGAAGTGAGGCATCCGTAACACTTCCCCCCCCCTCAAGAAAGAAAGTTGGAACATAGTGAAAACTTTCTTTACATGCAAAAACTCTTTTAACAACAAAAGTAAAACTCACTCCCAAAAGATCAATTCACGTGAACAACAATAATTAATATTCCCCAAAATAAAGCAACAAAACTTCCAAACTTCCAAAACTTCTACAGGAATTTCCAAAGTTAGTTCATTCTGGATAAAGCATCAGCAACGACATTGTCCCTGCCCTTTACATGCTCAATTTCCAAGTTGAACTCCTGCAAAGCCAAACTCCATCACATCAACCTCTGATTTTTATTTTTCATTTTTTGAATGAAGGTTAAGGGTTTGTGATCAGTGAATCCAAAGCAAAGCAAATCTATAGCACTTTTTGAAGGAGGCCGAGCTGAGAGCCAGGTTTCATGGTGGTTGGGTGGTGATGCCTGGAAGTATTCACTGCATGGACGCATTTAGGAACGTGGAGTTCACGGGTTAATCCATGTAGGAATCTTGGCTCGGCTGCTCCTGAGCACTCAATGCTTCCAACTCTTCTCTTGATCATAAAAATCATAATCACGGTTGTAGAGTCGGGTGCTGTAGTCACGTGAGTAGCGGTCCCCATCTCGGCTACCACCGTAATAGTCATCCCGTCGAGAGTTGCCAAAACTGCGCTGCTGCTGCTGGGAGCCTCCGTAGTAATCACGACTGCGGCCGCCACCAAAACTACTACTCCCACCCCGGGAGCCATAGCCACCCCTGAAACTACCTCCACGTTTTCCTCATCTGTAGCCCGCTCGACGCCCATGGCCTGCCTTCTCTACTGTTATGGTCCGACCATCCAAATCCTTGCCATTCAAATCCTTTTCTGCATCCTTGGCGTCCTTTGTGTTTTCAAACGTGACAAAGCCAAACCCTCTCGACATTTGCGTCTCCCTGTCTTTTATCAGCAGCACTTCCAAGAGTGGCCCATATTTGCCAAAGATAGAGTCCAGAACATCTTCACTTGTGGCAAAGTTCAGTTCACCTACAAAGAGCTTGCCAACATTGCCTCCATCCATGACTTGTGTGTGCTGACACTTAGTTTCAGGGTACGCGACAATAAGTGCCTGTGCAAAGCGTGACGTCAGTACCTTCTCCTTCTCTTCAGAGCACTTCCTACCCATAGCACGAGTCGCGGCACAGGATGGAAAGATACCCCGAATCTCCTGCTCTGACTGTGCGGTGTTATTTTCCATACTAGGCTTTTCAACAAACATCGGATTACCAGAAACTCGACCACCGGCCAAATCATTCCCGATAACAAAAGAGATTCCCGCTACAGGAAGAGTGGCTTGTAAACCTACGGTGACCGGTCCTGACACCAAATCAGACTTAAAATGGATGACATGCAGTGGAGCTTTAACATAGCCACCAACCCCCTGCAAAAGAACACTAACACCATTTGCCGTCTTCTCTGACAATGGCAAAATGCCCTCAAGCATCAAAGATTGATGTGCTCCTGTGTCCCTCAATACCCTAACAGGTCTCTGGTCCGTTAAGTATCCATCCAGTGACACAAACCCCACTGAAATAAAAGGTTTGTAACCCTCTTGAACAAGGTCGTTCTGTGATGCCGTAACTTTGGCATGGGAACCTTCACAAGGCACTGCCCTCCCAGGACTTTTTTTCGCATTTGCCAATGCATTCGGAGTTGTACTAGTCTGACTCCGCTCCTGATTTTTCCTTTTCAGGGCGTAACATTGGGACATCAAATGCCCAGGTTTCTTGCAAAAAGCGCAAGTAGGCCCGGAGGAAAAACTCGAGGTCTGCCTCGGGCCCCCCAGAAGATAAGTCTGTCTTGGAACTGTCGTCTTCTGATCCCTAAAAGTCGCGGTGTCAGATTTGTCCTCAGAGTCATCTCTAGGCCCCCTCCATGAATATTTGTTCTGCGCACATGATTTACCATAACTCCCCTTGCTAACTCTAGGTGGGAAGTTAGGTTTGTGGAACCCCATCCTGTGTGTCAAGGCATCGTCATCTGCCACGGTTGCTGCCTCATACAACTGTGGTACTTTCCTTTCATCCAGATGTACTTTAATGTCCGCATGGACACACTGTTTGAATTCCTCCACCAAGATCAATTGACGCAACAGGTTGAAGTCTTTCCCAATCCCCTTCGAGTCACACCACCGATCAAACATGGTTTCCTTCATTCTGGCAAACTCCACATGGGTCTCACTCTCCCTCTTCCTGGCATTCCTGAATTTTTGCGGGTAAGCTTCAGGGACCAATTCATAGGCTTTGAGAATGGTTTTCTTCACTATCTCATAATCTGCACATTGGTCAATCGGTAAAGCCAAATAGATATATTGAGCTTTACCCACCAGAACACTTTGCACTAACATAGTCCAGGACCCCACAGGCCATTTTTGCATTTGAGCCACTTTCTCAAAGTGTAAAAAAAACTTGGCTACCTCCTTTTCATTGAAGGGTGGAACCAGCCTCACATGCCTACCAACATCCCAAGTGTTCTGACTAGTTGTCGAACTAGCCGGCATGGATACTACTTCTCTCCTTTCTCCCATTAATTCCAGCTCCTTGAGTTTAAGTTCCTTCTGATACTCCATGTCACTTTCCTCTAACTCCCTTTCGGCTCTCCTTTCCTCTGCTCTTTCCTCTGCTCTTCTTTCTTCTTCAGCTCTCCTTTCCTCTGCTCTTCTCTCCTCGAGTTCTCGTTCCTGTTCTGCTCTTCTTTCCTCGAGTTCCTTTTCAGCTCTCCTTTCCTCTGCTCTTCTCTCCTCGAGTTCTTTTTCAGCTCTCCTTTCCTCTGCTTTTAACCTTTCCTGGCTCTGCAGTTGCATCTCCATTTTCCGGAGCTCCACATTTTCTTTTTCCTCGGGTAACCAATCCAAGGCTACCTCTTTCCATGTTCCTTGTCCCACCAGAGATTCTACCACCAATGTCTGCATCTCTGCTTTCTTCATATTAACTCGGACCTCCAAGTTAAAATATTTGGCCAATATCAAGAGTTCCGATCTTTTTAACGCTTGGAACTGTGCCTCATTAGGGGACGCCGCAAACATTTCTGCGTCAAACACCATGGTGACTATTAGTTAGCACCTGTTAACCTTCACACAAAAAAATTCAATTTTTTTTGAAAAATTTGGGAATGTTAGAAAAATTCCAAATTTGGGAATTTTGGGAATGTTAGGGAATTCTATCCCAGACGAATAAGAGGGAATTCTATCCCGGACGAGTGTTAGGGAATTTAATCAGCAAAGACGAGCCCCCAATTTCTGTTACGTGCTCCTCCCCAAACCCCGGTCACGGTGTACCTCCGAGCCCCGAGAGGAGTCACGGCAGAAAGATGTGTTATTCTGTATGTCAAAGATCAATGGTGAAACCACACCAATTGTTACCAACAAACAAGTATTGTATTAAGATCACACAAGAATAACAGTGCAACAACAATAGTAATCAATTGTCCAACCAATGTATATTTCCTATGATGGTACCATCAGGTTCGTACAATATAACTCACTGTGCTCCAAGTGAGCGAAAAGAAGAACATTCCCAATGTCTCTTTCCCGGCTTCAAGCCAAAGTTGCTTCCGGCTTCAAGCCAAAGTCGATCCACTCCAGTGATCGTCCGTACGATGTCGTATCGAGACCAGAATCCCGTTGGGTTGGCAGTTACACTGCCAAAGATGGGCGAAGGTGTCCTCGAGAAGCGATGGGGAAATCACACCTTCAGGTATGGACGTTTGACGGCTCTCAATCGGCGAACTGCAGATTTCCCACTCAAAAGCCACGTTACACACACACACCAGATTAACGTCTGAATGCGGTGAAAATGGTTGAAGTGGTGAAAAACCTTGAGCGAAGCGCAAATCCTGCGCGAGGTAAAAATGGCCGACAGCCCGTTCTCGTGGCGTAACGGCACTCCAACGATTCTCTTCGGAATCGACCGCAAAACCTGACATGCAGGTTGATCTGTCACAGCGATAACAACTCTGTCGCAGGAATCCCTTTCCCGGGAAACCCAAAGTTCACTCGTGACCCTCGTTCGCCAATTGTTTGCTCCAGACCTCGAAGCAGCTCGGCTTCTTATCCGACTCACTCGCTCCGCCTTCTCTTCCTCTTCTTCCTCTTCTTCCTCTTTGCCGTCGTCCGGTTCTGGTTTCATTTAAAACAATAACTTTTTTACCTTTTGAAAATAGTTATCTCTATTTCCCCCAAACGACAACAATAATAGTACATGGAATCAAAAATGTTTACAGTGGATGAAACCACAACAACGGAAGTGACGAATCCGTAACACTAATCAATGCTTCCTTGTCATATACCCAACCTGTCCACCAATATCTCATCAATGCTTCCTTGTCACATACCCAACCTGGCCACCAATATCTAATCATTGCTTCCTAGTCACATACCCAACCTGTCTACCAATATCTCATCAATGCTTCCTTGTCACATACCCAACCTGTCCACCAATATCTAATCAATGCTTCCTTGTCACATACCCAACCTGTCCACCAATATCTAATCAATACTTCCTTGTCACATACCCAACCTGTCCACCAATATCTAATCAATGCTTCCTTGTCACATACCCAACCTGTCCACCAATATATCATCAATGCTTCCTTGTCACATACCCAACCTGTCCACAAATATCTAATCAATGCTTCCTTGTCACATACCCAACCTGTCCACCAATATCTAATCAATTCTTCCTTGTCACATACCCAACCTGTCCACCAATATCTCATCAATGCTTCCTTGTCACATACCCAACCTGTCCACCAATATCTAATCAATGCTTCCTTGTCACATACCCAACCTGTCCACCAATATCTAATCAATGCTTCCTTGTCACATACCCAACCTGTCCACCAATATCTAATCAATGCTTCCTTGTCACATACCCAACCTGTCCACCAATATCTAATCAATGCTTCCTTGTCACATACCCAACCTGTCCACCAATATCTAATCAATGCTTCCTTGTCACATACCCAACCTGTCCACCAATATCTAATCAATGCTTCCTTGTCACATACCAAACCTGTCCACCAATATCTAATCAATGCCTCCTTGTCACATACCCAACCTGTCCACCAATATCTAATCAATGCTTCCTTGTCACATACCCAACCTGTCCACCAATATCTAATCAATGCTTCCTTGTCACATACCCAACCTGTCCACCAATATCTAATCAATGCTTCCTTGTCACATACCCAACCTGTCCACCAATATCTAATCAATGCTTCCTTGTCACATACCCAACCTGTCCACCAATATCTAATCAATGCTTCCTTGTCACATACCCAACCTGTCCACCAATATCTAATCAATGCTTCCTTGTCACATACCCAACCTGTCCACCAATATCTAATCAATGCTTCCTTGTCACATACCAAACCTGTCCACCAATATCTAATCAATGCTTCCTTGTCACATACCCAACCTGTCCACCAATATCTAATCAATGCTTCCTTGTCACATACCCAACGTGTTCACCAATATCTCATCAATGCTTCCTTGTCACATACCCAACCTGTCCACCAATATCTAATCAATGCTTCCTTGTCACATACCCAACCTGTCCACCAATATCTAATCAATGCTTCCTTGTCACATACCTAACCTGTCCACCAATATCTAATCAATGCTTCCTTGTCACATACCCAACCTGTCCACCAAATTTCGGCCGAATCCGTCGACAACTTTTTGAGATACCCTGCTCGCAATCAAACAGAGATGAATGAATACATAACCTCTGTCCACCTTCGATGACGGAGGTAACAGGATGAGCCTCACGAAAGTGAATCGATGAGTCTTAAAGTTCCTGAAGTTTTAAAACTGTTAAAACTTTTCTCTGTGTTCAATTTACCATTTCCGTTCGGCCATGTACTTAATGATCAACCCTCATGTACACTCCCAATCAATTAGCTTTTGATTTTTGGAATTTAATTAGTAGACCTGTCTTACCTTGATCATTAGGTAAAGGACTGATTATATCAAGTCTGTGGCTGAACAATGGGAAACTGTGGACGTTAAACAGGTGTCCGTCTGCCGACATTAGTTTATGGACGTTAAAGATCCCACGATGTCCTTCTGCTCGGAGAGGACATGGTTTATCAATCCTTCAGGGGTTGCTAATCATGGCGTCGATGAAGCACTACCAGAAAGACACAGCAGGGGGTAGCATTACCCTAACCATGGTTGCCCATCACATTGCCCAAGAGAATGGTGGAAACTAAAAACCTGAATCCAACAACATCAACAACCTTATTTATGGCAAATTATGATTGGTTGGCAATCTTGACCAGGTTTGTACATCCTATGAGTTAATTAGAGGAATAAGAATGGCAGCCCCTCCATATGAAGATGAGATTTTCTTTGGTGTAGATCCTACATAGTATTGCCCATCATTACAATGCCCATCATAATTCCAGATGGGTACACCATACTTTACCCATCATCCTTTGCCATGAATTCAGGAATCAAGTTGCTGAATTTTTTTCCTGTAATTCTTGATAAATCTGATTCGAAAAGTACTTTAGTTACAGAAAATTTGTTTTGTGATTTAACTGTTTAAAACAAATATTCCGAGAACAAAGGGATGAACATTTCTTTGTGACGTACTTTGTTCTTATCCGCCATTGTGAAAAAGAGCAATGAAAACAATTAATTGACTCATTAGGAAAGATAATTGTTGGACTATTGAAGGCATTTAAGATGAAGATGTCAGGTTTGTCAACTTAAAAATAATAGCTTCGGATGAACACAACCGGTGGGTGACCTTTGGGGAGGTGTTGTAGCTTCCCAAGGCATTCTGGGTATTAGGACGCCATTTTCTGAGCTCTTTTCCACTGCACAGTCAGTGAGGCAAGCCCCCTGCCCCCCTTGGACGCCCTCACCGACACTCATGGGATGTTAACCTGAAGGGTTTGATGTGCTCTTCTCTATCAACTGGGTTTTGCATGACGAAGCCATACATTCAATTTTGCAAGGCGTTGGTATAACTCTGCCAGAGTCACAATCAGAACTGCCGACCTCCCAGACTCAGGAAGGATACTCTACCTGTAATTCCACCGAGACTGCAGGTAACCTTAATGCCACTGAGTCTACGGGTAACCGTAATGCCACCAAGTCTGTGGGTAACCGTAATGCCACCGGGTCTGCCAGTAACCGTAATGTCACCGGGCGTGCAGGTAACTGTAATGCCACCAAGTCTGCGGGTAACCGTAATGCCACCGGGTCTGAGGGTAACTGTTATGCCACTGAGTCTGCCAGTAACCGTAATGCCACCAAGTCTGCGGGTAACCGTAATGCCACCGGGTCTGCGGGTAACCGTAATGCCACCGGGTCTGAGGGTAACTGTTATGCCACTGAGTCTGCCAGTAACCGTAATGTCACCGGCGTGCAGGTAACTGTAATGCCACCAAGTCTGCGCGTAACCATAATGCCACTGAGTCTGCAGGTAGCCATAATGCCACCAAGTCTGCGGGTAACCGTAATGCCACCGGGTCTGCAGGTAATTATTATGCCACTGAGTCTGCAGGTAGCCATAATGCCACCAAGTCTGTGGGTAACCGTAATGCCACCGGGTCTGCAGGTAATTATTATGCCACTGAGTCTGCCAGTAACCACAACACCACCAGGTAAGCGGGTAACCATAATGCCACCTCGTCTATGGGTAACTGTAATGCCACTGAGTCTGCAGGTAACCATAATGTCACCGAGTCTGCGGGTAACCGTAATGCCACCAGGTCTGCCGTCTGTTTCTCTGTCTGTATGTCAGTCGCCTACAGGTCACAATTTTCAACCGATCTTCACAAAACTTCACCAAATAGTAGAGTTGGTCATAAGCAAGAAGCCTATTGTTTTTGAGGTCAAAAGGTCGACATAGGTCAAAGCTCAGCAACTTTGTCGAATTTATAAAATCCTCAATTTTCATCCGATTGACGACGTTTTAAGAGGATTTTCATATCAGCTAACTGAATTCAACCACCAAGTATTTTTGAGGTCAACATAGGCCAAAAGATCAACATAGGCCTAATTTCTAAAATCCTGAATTTTCATCCGCTTGACTTGACATTTGAAGAGGATTTGCATATCTGGTCACTGAATTCAACCACCAAGTATTTTTGAGGTCAACATAGGCCAAAAGATCAACATAGGCCTAATTTCTAAAATCCTGAATTTTCTTCCGATTAACTTGACATTTGAAGAGGATTTGCATATCTGGTCACTGAATTCAACCACCAAGTATTTTTGAGGTCAACATAGGTGAACAACTTATTTTATGGATTTCGCAAGTATCGTGCTCTGCACAACATATTTATTGTTGTTGTTTATTCATTCGCGAAGTTTGAGGCTTCTGGAAAACCTGGATTATCGAGAGGTGAGACACAGGTGCACCAACAATGGAGAATCGAAAGATGAAAAGCTTTGACTGATTTACGTCCATCCTTTTCCTATAATTTCACGTCCTATATGTTCACCTTACCATTCTTGATCATTTAGGTCTTCCATGAGCCACAACCTCTGTCGAGAGAAAAGAAATACTACTACTGAGTGGGGGCATCCATGACTGTTGAAGGAAAAGCACGATTGTTAAAGACACTTAATCATGTAACCGTGCCAACACGATGTTGAAGTGGTCATACTGTACGCCAGAAAAATATGGGAGAGGATGAGGAAGGGGCCATGAAAAGAAAACATCAATTTTTGACTCTGGCTCCTTAACCCCTAATGGAAAACCCTAAGATGGATCGAAACATCAGATAACTTCCTGTTGTATAATTAAGTATACGCCAGTTTGTGTATTTATCGATCCGGTGGGCCGGGTCGCCTTCTTTACATCCCATTGCTCGTTTTGGAACTTTTTGTCCAGTGGGATTATGTGCAGTTTCTGCTCCAAATTCGGAAGTCGCTCCAGGATAATTTGAGCCTGCAAGGAGGCAAGGCAGGTAACCCACATCGTTTGCCATGCCCTTTGCAATGCTGCCGAAGCTGCATTAAACCCACTTTGCTGAGGTCTCAACCCCATTTTATTGCAACCCGCATCTTGGTCCATTTTGATGTCGAATCGAACGGTACCTCATTGCTTCAAAGATGGCTACCGAGAATGCTATTCACTCGAGGATCCTGCAGCAGATTTCACGGTTCTTAACATTCTAACTCCCCTTTCATTCTGGCCTAAGCCATTCTTAAAGTTCAGCTTGGTCTACCAATCAGCGGCAACAGCTGGCTGGGGTTGCCGGGGTTACCAATCAGTGTGGGTCAAAGCGGCGTGTGCCTCGCCGCCCACTCTCCCCGAGGTTACCTTAATGAAATTACTCTCGCCAAGTATGCAAATTGCAACGATGGCACTTTTGAGGCTGGGGCTCGGTCAGCGTTGTGGAGAAGGAGGTTGCTGAGAGAAGAGATAGATAGAGAGAGAAAGGGAGGCTGGGGCTTGGAGTGGTGGGAAGGGGGTTGGGAAGGGTGCGCGGTGGGAGATGTTAGTTATGGCGGCATTCAGAGTCATGCGATTAATTTCTGTCGCTGCCAACCGGCTAAGATTGCTGATTTGAATTTGGAAAAAAAAAATTGAAAATGAAATGAGGGCTTTTGCAACTAACCCTGGCTTTCATTTCCCACTCCCACCGCTACCCACCCCGATTTTTCCACCCCCGCCACCACCCAAACCCCCAGCCCCAACCTCACACACATGGCACTGCCTGCCAAGCACGATCATAAGGCACACCTGCAGAATGTGAATTGTTAATAATCTATCGGATGATGGGATATCCAAGGCATTAATTAAAGCAGCCTCTGTAGTTAGCATACTCTATCTGCCTGCCTGTCTTTTTGTCTCTGACTTTATTTCCATTTAAACATCTGTATCACTGTCTCCATCTACACATTTGTTACATCTAAATGTATGAGCATACACACGTGGACATTTACTATACATACATTTACATACATTCACACAATATCCATATTGAAAGTTTCGCCCCCCCCCCACCCCCCACTTCAGATGTTTGAGAAAATTTCAGTTTTTGACCAATGGGATCTTCAAAACTATGGCTCGATCTCTCTCGGAATATTACCCACTGGATCATCATTGAGCTCTTGCGGTGCTCCGAGCTCAAGAAGAGTGTGATTGAGGTGAAATTATCAACCCTCGGAGGGAATGAAATCTGTCATGGTAGTAGTAGGCAAGCTGTTATAATAGCACGAGATATTTTTTTTAATTCGTACTGCAGATAGGACAGCCAGCTTTGATGTCCCTTCTGAAACACTGCTTACTCCATGATGCAATGGCAATGTTCCTGTTTGCGCATCTTCGAATGGCAGTGTCATTGACATCCAGCTCCAGGAAAACCCAAGGACGAGCATGCCACCAATTCCCTAAAATAAATTCTCATGAGATCTGATGGAAATCTCATCATATTTCGAAAAGACCCCATGATGAGTCATAGGATGGTTTATAATACAGAAATTGCAAGGCTGAGCTATCTAGCCCGCTGCCTCGAAATACAAATCAGTTCTTCATTGAGGATTATATCATCGCACATTTGTGGATTAGAAGGACGCAATGTGGTACGTTGCTGATTAACTATGTTTTTTTTTTAATATCCCCCAAAAAGGTTATTTTTAATTAGAAAAAAATTATATATAATTTTTTTTTTAATTAAAAAGATTGAATAAAAAAAATGTATTTACATTTTTTTTTCTTTTAATAATTGTTTTTTTATATTTCTTTTGCAGAAAGAAGGTTGTTGGATCTAAAAATGTAAGTTATTATCTAACATAAGTATCTAAAAGTTATCTAAAAAAGTTATTTTTATTTTAAAAACATTTTATTTAAAATTTTATATTAAATTAAAAAAAGAATAAAAAAAAATTTATTTCATTTTTTTTCTTTTAATTGTTTTTTTAATTTTTCTTTTGCAGAAAGCAGTTGTTGGATCTAAACATGTGAGTTGTTATCTAAAATAACTAAGTATCTAAAAGTTATCTGAAAAAAGTTATTTCTTAATTTAAAAAAATTGAATACAATATTTTTAAAAATCTTTTTTCTTTTAATAATTGTTTTTTTAATTTTTCTTTTGCAGAAAGCAGAACTTGTTGGATCTAAAAATGTGTCGAAGATTGACAGATGTAACCATTCAGCAGGAGAGATGTCTACAATTTGATGAATCGATATCGAGAAAGGTCAAATGGCAATGGCGCACCTCGCAGTAAAAGTGGACTGCGAAAGTCAATCGTCGATGCAAACGTAGACCATGTCGATGGCGTGTGACATTCGGTGATCTTGAAATAATATAATTGGCACAGCGAGTCGTTAAAGCCCAGCACAAGACCGTGCATGACAAAGTTTAAACAACGGTGCAGAAGAGTTTTTCACGTCACTCCTGATCGTTCTTTCTGTCGACTTACCTGTATGGCTGAGGTGCCCTTTCGTTCATCATGGACGAGAGGTTGACCAGATGAGTGGATAATATTTAATTAATAAGTGCATGTCTCTACAAATAACAAGGGGAGACTTTTCGAGTTTGTAGTTGTGAAGTCGGTGTTTCCTCTTTAGTTCAGGGTGTAAACCCCCAGAATATGGTTATTCCTCCATAATTACCTCATTTATGTATGCATCCCTGTTTGTTTGTCTGTTTGTCTGTCTGTTTTTTTGTCAGCAGGATTTCTCCAAACTTTATGGACGAATTCGGATGAAATTTGGTGGACAGTTTGTGCGTGTGACAAGGACGAACCGATTAGATTTTGGTGAAGATCTGGATCAGAATTTTTTAAAAGTGATTCTTCACCATTGAGAGATTGAGTTAAAACGATATTTAGCATTATATTTCAAAAAGTTGTGGACGAGTTGGGTAAGTGACAAGAACAAGCCGATAAGATTTTTGTTCAGGTCCAGATCCAGGTCCAGCCTATCAGTGGGTTACAAAACGTAAACTGTTCAACCTGGTGGAGGTATGCGCTCCACCGAGTGTCATTCTAGTTGTACACCGTTCCTTTCCTATGCCATCCCCAGGCACTGCAAAACGTCATTGCCGGGCACCGAAGGGGGCTTTACCTTCTTGTGGGATGTAATGTGTGTGCTGTTCACAAGTTGGGCGTTGCGAAGGAAGGAAAGGGGGTTACCTTAGAGATTGGCTCAGAGATACTTAAGAAGTTCAAAGTGTGTTTGAAACCATGTGCAATACTTGCAATACTTTGATAAACGTCAACCTCTTTGTTCGAAAAATAAATTTGTGTGGGTATATATATATATATATATATATATATATATATATACATAGATACCAGCGAGGTACAAGTGCTATGCATGGGTGGGAAGCCAACAGCAAACAATGTGGAAACGGCGAATGGGAAACAATAAACCAATAAATTCCACATTCCTGTGCCACCTTCATAGACCAGGAGCCCAGAAGGTGTATTCAAGTGAAAAGCGCCGAAGCAACTGACCACGTGGGTTGAAAGGGTTCTACCCCCACATCACAAAAATGCATTGCTGCCGGGTCAGGGCCGGTGCCTTCCCGCCCAAATCGCCCAAAATAGGGACGCCATTACCGAAACTCCTATTTTCATCAATATCTGGAAAACTATACATGGCAGTATCACAAATCTGGTGTCTACACCCATGTTTTCATGGTCAATCGTTATAAAAATGCATTTCTCCTTAGTTGTGTCTTTCCCGCCCAAAAGCACCCAAAGTGCCCAAAGTAAGGAAGCCATTGCTGAAAATCCTATTTCCCTCAATATCTGGACAACTATACATGGTAGTATCACAAATCTGGTGTCTACACCCATGTTTTCATGGTCAAACATTACAAAAATGCATTTCTCCTTAGCCAGTGTTGTGTCTTTCCCGCCCAAAAGCACCCAAAGTGCCAAAAGTAAGGAAACCATTGTTAAAAGATGATACTTTCCTAATTATCTGGAAAACTATACATAATACCATATGCAAAAACAGTGTTTAGACTTTAAACACTTTTCTAAACACAATCTTGCACCACGTTTCTAAACAAGTTTAAATTTATGCTAAACATGTTTAGGAAGTTGATGGCTTGTGTTTATTAAACAGACGGTGTTTATGAATTTGACATTTGTGTTTAGGTTTTAAACATTTTTAGAAACGTTGTGCAAGAAAACTGTTTAAAGTCACAAATGACGTGTCTACACCCATGTTTTCATGGTCAGTCATTACATTGACAACATTTACAGTGTTTAAAATATCTAGTTCACCATGCATTACCTCAACAATGGTGTATTATGGTATTTCCATCCAACTTGTGTCCTTAACTCACAACTTGCAGAGTCATTGTCCTTCAGAAGGAAAATAGTCCTGTTCAATGACACTAGTCACCTTTTGATACAAACAATGGCATGCAGAACTTCCATCCAATTAGATGAGCTGATGGTTGTAGTAAACAAAGTCTGTAGTCACTGTGCTGCCCTCTAAAGTTTTTTTTTTTTACTACGATACCCAGATGTGTCCAATTTAATTTAATAATTTCGTATTATCACCATCTTCCGTGATCATGGTCACGTTTTTTTTTCCACAGTCATTAAGCTGGCAGAATTTTTTTTCTGCTGTGGTGTCCATTTTGGAAGCCATTTTGGCCACCATCTTGAATTTTGGCAGATGGATACTCAGCAACATTGGAAATAATGGTAAATTTGAATTATTTGATCCCATAAACCTACCCATTGGCACCAAAATAACTGTACTAGATGCTGTACTAGAATCTGAGATATAGTTATTTTTATGTAAAAATGGCGGACATTGTGAAATTCAAAATGGCCACCATTGGAATAATATTTTAAAAATGACACCAACCCAGCTGTGTTCCTTGGGGTTTAAGGAAATCAAAAACATTGGTGCAACTAGTATAGCAAATTTTGCAATAAAATCAAGACATGTTACATAACACCATGTACAGTACAATATAATACGCCATTGTTTAGATAATACATGGTGAATTTAGTCATTTTTAAAGCACTGCAATTGTTGGCAATGTAATAATTGACCATGAAAACATGGGTGTAGACACATCATTTGTGATACTCCCATGTATAGTTGTCCAGATATTGAGGAAAGTAGGATTTCAGCAATGGTTTCCTTCCTTTGGGCACTTTGGGTGTTTTTGGGCGGGAAAGACAACCCTGGCTAAGGAGAAATGCATTTTTATAATGATTGACCATGAAAACATGGGTGAAGACACCAGATTTGTGATACTGCCATGTATAGTTTTCCAGATATTGAAGAAAATAGGATTTTCGGTAATGGCGTCCCTATTTTGGGCGATTTGGGCGGGAAGGCACCGGCCCTGACCCGGCAGCAATGCATTTTTGTGATGTCGGGGTAGAACCGTTTCAACCCACGTGGTCAGTTGCTTCGGCACTTTTCACTTGAATAAACCTTCTGGGCTCCTGGTCTATCAGTCCAACGTTGCGCATTGACAGCCGGTTCGTGAAGGACTTGGGCAAAAAACATACGCCGTCTGAAACCCTCAGGTCATTTTCTCATTCATATTTAAACTCAATATCTCTATTTTCATTCCAAACAGCATCATTCCAATCATATATTAATACAATAACAAAATACTGTGTTAAATCACGATTGTATTGCGATATTATCAAACCAGCCCATTGTCGTCATCTGTTCGCACCTGGATTCGGGAGCAGGTCCGTATCGAGTCAATTTCAAAATTATAATTTTATTGAGGAATTTTTGAAACCTCCTACCTACCTTACAACATCCGCTGGGACCCCAAAACGTTCCACAGAAGGTTTGGCAGAGCTAGCCCCAAAACTGAAGAAGTAGTTTTGGGATGGACAGACAGACAGAAAGACACATACTCCTGTTTTACATATATATATATATATTGTTGCGGATATGAGGATTGCATTTTTTTTTGATTATGTGCATTGTATTGTGGTAAATTGTTGTGTAACATTGTTTGAATATGGCCCCTCCTGCCTCCAGAGTTGTGTAAAGGTAAAAAGGGCGTCCCGGTAGTTAATTCCATGAAACACCACATTGCAGGACACGATAAAACCCTTGTTCAGTAGCTTATATCTTTATTATGTGTTTTAGAGTAAGGCCTTGTCTTCCAGTAACATGACACTCCATTGCACCAAGTAAAAGAGACAGATTCCCTTCATTCCCATTCCCAAAAACCTCCATTTCCCCGTTCGTAATGGCCAAGCCTCAAATTGGCAATTACATCCCCTCCAATTGCCGCCATTGACCACGAGGCAGGGTTGGGGAAGAAAGGCGGGTCCCCACCTCGTCATAGAGGGGAGGAGTGAGTCAGCCCCACTCAACCAACCACGAACAAGGGGTTGGACTTGGAGAGGGTGTGGCGAGAAACATCAAGGAGGTTCGCGAAGGTTGAGGGGCGGGGCCTATATAACCCGCCGCGGGACGTTCCCCAAGAGAGAGTTGCAAAAAGGTCCAAGGCTGAGCTGAGCTGCGTGGTGAGGTGCAAAGCAAAGAGCTGGGTCGTCGGGAGATGAGCTTTTACTGAGACAAGCAGATGAGTCCAAGAGATGAGCTGAAAGGCTGAGCTGAGCTGCGTGGTGAGGTGGAAAGGAAAGAGCTGGGTCGTCAGAGCAGGGCTGAGTTGTGAGGTCCAAAAGCAGAAGATCATCCAGGGAAGCACAAAGCCTGCTATTCGTCACCTAGCTCGCCAGCAGCAGCGTCTACAGCAGCAACAAGACTCGACAGCCGTTTGGGGCCTGGACGGCAGTTTGGAGCAGGGCCGCTAAGGGACGGCGGCTGCCGAACGCGCCGATCGTGCTACCAGCTCCGGACCTTCCTCTCCTTCCAGCCATTCCTGCCTGCAAGTTCCCCATTTGCGTACGTGAGTTTGTTTTGTTTGTTCTGTCCTGGGTAGGTAATTAAGTCTGTATAAGCTAGTATTTTCCCTGTGTCTCTAAAAGCTTCTGTATATTATTTTCTTATCTTTCCTTCTCCTTGGTTATTTTGAGCCTGTAAATAGTAATAAATAGTAATCGTATTGTCAACCTTTGTTTCGTCTTCTTACTCCTTTTCTTCACATCCGTCGTCTTTGTCTTTTCCCTGATTGAATAGCCGTGGCGCGATACGGCCAACGTCTGGGTGAATCGGGTGAGTCGGGAAAAACTGTTAGGTCGCGGGGCCTCCGCTCGGCAAATATAACATCCTTAACCGCGGACCGTAACAATATATATATATATATATCTATATATGTATATATATATATATATATATATGTATATATATATATATGTATATATATATATATATATATATATATATATATATATATATATATATATATATATATATATATATATATATACTATATACTACCTCCAACCACACTAAGCCTGGTGTTGGCTTAACAGTTAGGGTGGAAGGCTTGGGATTCTAGGATCCTGAGTTTGAATTCCGGTCAGCTGTTGAATTGATACCAAGTGGGGTTGACTCAACCTGTAATCCTTCCGAGGTCCGCAAAATGAGTACCAACTCACTGGGTCCTCTCTCAAGGAAGTTGGTGGCAGTATTTGCACTCCGGCCGCTGTAAAACACCTCATTCTGTAACACACACACTGGTGTGTGCCGGGATAGTGCTGAGGTCACCTTGATAGTGTTGACTAACAGACCAACATTTAGAATAAACCAGTGTCTCAATGCAATCTCTTCGTTTCCATGGTGACAAACAGCTTAGTGACTTAGAGTACTTCAAAATAATTTAATACAGTACTTACATTATTTGCTAACTGGTATCTCCACCCACGTCATACCTCTTCAACTAATGTATCAAACAAGCCCAGCTACGCCGTTGTTAGACTTTTGATCTTGTTTTTTAAATATTTATGCTATTTAATTTGTGGTTGGAATCATACAGTTTGGAATTGAGTGAATACAATTATGATTTTGAATTTTCAACGTACAGAACTCCACCATATCCGAATGTAACGTCACACGGATTTAAATATTTGTTTATGTCACGAGTTTTGGTAAAAGTTTATTTTTTATATTAATGCTATTTCATTTGTGATTGGAGTTATGCTGTTTGGAATGGAAATAGAGATATTGAGTTCCAGTGAATGAGGAAATTATGTGAGGGTTTCTACTTTCTAAGTGTGACATTCTCCGATTGCCATATGTAGATTCGCCATTCACTGGGTATAGAATCATTCAAACGTGTACATTTTTCGTGGAAGTCCTTCACGAACCTGCTGTCCAAGCTTGATGTTCGACTACAGGTGGCACGGGAATGTGGAATTCATTGGTTCCATGGTTTATCATTCACCGTTTCCGCATTGTTTGTTTGCTTCCCACCCCCCCTCCCCACCGTGGGGGGGGGGGGGGGCGAAAGCACGGATACCACGCTAGGATATATATATATATATATATATATATATATACGGTATATATAAAACATCCCTCACAACTCTGATATCTCCCACCTCCAAAACCCATCTCCTCCCCATCATGATTAGTCATAAATATCATCAATTTAAACTTAACGTATACATTCACAAGCCCCAGACATATTCTTTCCCATTTGTGTTCAGAAGCATCTAATCCAGACAAAGTCCATTCATTGGAAGTGATTCGTCAAGGGTTTGTGGAACACACACCCATCCAATAGGGCCTTGCACTGACCCATGTGGTCGGGGGTTTGCAGTACAAGCAGTTGCCTGTTTGATGTTCAAAGAGCTGAGAAAGTTCCCAAGGTCTTTCGTCATGCAAGGGCACACTCCTTTCTCTCAGGTTCTTTTCCAAGTATTTTCCATTTCTTTTAGAATGCTGTGAGCCATTTTAGGTAACAATCCTTACCCTGAACACACAATATTTTCTTTTGTTTCGACCTTAGCAGTTCCCTGGGGTTTCTGAGCATACGCATGAGTAGTGCCATGTCTCGTCCAAAAATTAACAATGCTCTCAATCCCACTCCCGTCCACCCAAACAGCTTCAAAAATGAGCTTTGCTTTAAATGTATTTACATTGCAGTCGTTTGTTTTACAAATAATCTGCTTTCAGGTCGTTAATATGTAGAAATGCATAGTGGTTAGAGTATCTGCTTATTGGACATCTCATTCAAACATGTTGCATGTGAAATATAATGTGTTGTCTCAATGAGAGCCTTGAACATCTTTGAGCTAGAATCAAGGTGAGACCGGACAAAGGTCAACATCTACATTAGCAAGGAGGAACCTCAAAACAGAAGTCATCGCACAATTTAAATGGTGTGCATTGAAATTGTAAGAGGTTCCGGTGTACTCTGATTGCGCATTTCCGTGCACAAGTCGCAACAAACCACGTTAGCATAAAGTCGAGGATTAAAGGGTAATGCCACTTATTAATCGGCAAAAAGTAAATAATGTCGGGCGGTACACAGTGCTGATTGGCTTGCATTCATAGGACATGTTCATTGGCTGTTTGCTGTTTAAAAAGCTGAGAAAGTTCCCATGGTCTTTCGTCATGGTGCGCAGTGCTGATTGGCTGCATTCATAGGACATGTTCATTGGCTGCATTCATCAGACATGTTCATTGGCTGCATTCATCAGACATGCTGATTGGATGCATTCGTTGGACATTTCTTTTATATTTTTTTAATTTATTTTTTGTATACAAGATCGAGGCTCGTGAAAGAGCGAACATTAATCACACAAAAAGTCAACCGACACATAAAACACAAAATAAGGGGAGCGGTAGGCAAGATGGGGACAGAGGGGGAAGGACACAAACACAACATTTGAGAGCAGGGACAACGAGAGAACTGTGGGAGGGAGAGGGCTTGGGGGGAGGTGGGAGAGGTATAAAACATATGAACACTGCAAGGACTTCCATGAAAGAAGTTGGAATTTCAAAAAAGTGTATCTGGGGTGAATTAGCAGGGGTAGAAAAGATCAAGGTTTTGGATGGGGGAAGATAAGAGATGGTAATGAACAGCTGTTTTAAAGAACTGAAGGGAGGAGTGGGATTGAAGGGAGTGAGGGAGTTTGTTCCAGAGGTGGGAGAAAAGAGGAACGAAAGAGTGAAGGTGAGCAGAGAGTCTTGATTTCGGCAGTTTAACCATAACAGGGTTGCTGGCAGATCTTGTGCGACCTGTAGGAATATTAAGGGGACAGAGCACAGAAAGAGCTGGGGGAGCAAGGCCGGAGAGGGGTCGGTAGAAGACAGAAAGACCACCAACCTGCCTGCGGTGAGTGAGTGAAAGGCCCTCAGAGTGAAAGTGAAAGGCCCTTCATCACGGGAGATTCCAATGATTCTGAAAGATGAATGAACTCTCCTCCTTTGGTATCCATGGAAATCTCCACGCATGGCTGGCGGACTTCCTCTCTAGTCGTAGTCAACGTGTGGCCCTGAATGGGTTTCTCTCATCTCCTCTTCCTGTTCAGGCTGGAGTTCCCCAACGAAGTGTTCTGGGCCCTGTGCTTTTTCTGGTCTTCATCAATGATCTCTCTGACTCTCTTGAAAATCCTCTCTATCTCTTTGCTGATGACTCTACTCTCTGTCGCTCCATTCTTCATCCCTCAGATCGGCAGTCTGTAGCCTCCTCACTCTCGGCAGACCTGGACAAAATCACTGACTGGGCAAACAAGTGGCACATGTCTTTCAATCCTGACAAATCTCACACTCTTACGATGTCTCTCCGAAAAGACCGACTGGACAACCCTCCCATCCACTTTCTGAATAATCTCTCCAAGAAGTTCTGTCACTCAAGCTTGTGGGTCTCACCATCTGCCATGATCTTTTCTGGGAAAACCACATTTCAAATCTGGCCTCCAAAGCCAGTCGCAGACTGGGCATCCTCCGTCGTGCGAAGTCCTTCCTTGGCACACCTGAGCTCCTCACCACATACAAGGCTTTCATCCGCAGCTCAATGGAATACTGCTCTCCCCTCTGGGCTGGTGCACCTGCCTCACACCTAGCTCGTCTTCACGCTGTTGAAACCAAAGCGTTCAGAATCATTGGAATCTCCCGTGATGAAGCTACCTCCGAGGGCCTTTCACTTACTCACCGCCGGCAGGTTAATGGTCTTTCTGTCTTCTACCGACTCCTCTCCGGCCTTGCTCCTCCAGCTCTCTCTGGGCTCTGTCCCCCAAATATTCCTACAGGTCGCACAAGATCTGCCTGCAACCCTCTTATGGTTAAACTGCCAAAATCAAGACTCTCTGCTCACCTTCACTCTTTCATTCCTCTTTTCTCCCGCCTCTGGAACAAACTCCCCCACACCCTTCAATCCCACTCATCCCTCCAGGTCTTTAAAACAGCTGTTCACCACCATCTCTTATCTTCCCCCATTCAAAACCTTGATCTTTTCTACCCCCGCTAATTTCACCCCAAATCCTCTTTTTTGAAATACCATTTCTTTCTTGGAAGTCCTTGGTGTCCTTGTGTTTATACTTCTCCCACCCCGCTCCCACCCCTTCCCACCCCGCCCCCCCCCCCCCCTTCCCACGCCGCCTCCCCCCACGCCCTCTCCCGCCCACACATTCCCGATGTCCCTCACAAATGTTGTGTTTATGTGCTCCCCTTCTCTCCCCATCTTGTCTAACGCTCCCCTCTTTATATACTTTGTTTGTTTGTCTGTTTGATTTGTTTGTGTGATAAATGTTAGCTCTTTCACGAGCCTCGATTTTGTATACAACGAGCCTCGATTTTGTATACAAAAAAAAAAAAAAAAAACCTTTGGTTTCAACAGCGTGAAGCCGAGCTCGGTGTGAGGCAGGAGCACCGACCCAGAGGGGGTAACAGTATTCCATTGAGCTGCGGATGAAAGCCTTGTATGTGGTGAGAAGCTCAGGTGTGCCAAGGAAGGACTTCGCACGACGGAGGATGCCCGTGTCTGGACATTACTGCTTGGGGAAGGGCATGTAGTTTTGTCCTGTGTTCTATACGGAGCGCTGGTTCCGACGAAGCAATTTCTAGGCCAGCTCGGGGTTACAAATCCTGGACGGGTCGCCACTCCGACACTCCTGATAAACAAAGGAAACTCAGAAGTGTGTGGCAGGTACAGGTCATTGACATTTGTGTGCTAGCACATTTAGTGGTTAGACATCATGCCCACACTCTCATAACGGCTACATCTGTGAAATGTGTACTCCGTCACTTACGAGACGTAAAGGTAATGTTGCTTTGGCATTGACTTTCCGATGTATGTATTTGAACACAAGCTCTCTCACAAGGAAGCTACAAGTGCGGTCAAATTTTGACGGGCCCACATGGCTGTCGATGAATGAATACGATGATATTTCATCGCCAAATGATTCGTTGACTGGCGGGTTATGTCGTAGCTAATTTTCAATGACTTGGCACCATTGCAGAAGGAAAGTGGCGGTTGCAGGTGTTGGAGTTAGGGGTCTTGGGGGACATAGTACTGTATCAAGTTGGTGGGTTGCACTCCAGTCCCAACTCCCAAGCCAACATGGAAAATTAATAAAGCAACCAACAAACTGAATACCAAATCGAGTCGTGGTGAAATGTGCGTTTGGATGGTAGATAATGGATTCATGGGGACCGAGTGCAAATTGGCAGCAGGAATGGGATTGACGAAAGCTTTAGCACCAGAGTTAGGGAAATGCTTTGCAGGAGAAACAACAGCAGAGGCAGCAGTTGCAGGCGACTAATCAGCTGCAAGAACAACAGTGAAAAGAGTACAGGCAAGACCGCTTTGCCACAGTTGCAGTCTCAGTAGCCATGGGAGCCAAAAGCAGACGCTGTGCGGGACCGCCCGCTGGCTTGACTGCAACCACCCCTCGATGCTGCCATGCTAATATCACCGCATGCATCTGTCTCACGCAATCCTCATAATTGGAGCAATTTCATTGTCGTTAGAACGGCCTATTCAGTCGGTCTGACACCCGGTGGTTAATTTCAATTAAACGCACCCTTTGCCGACCGCCCCATTTCCCCCCCCCCCCCCTATCTCTCCACTACCTCCCAATTTTTATTTTTATTTTTTCCTAATATCTTCTGGGGTTTTTTTGGGGGGGGAGGGGGTTCTGTGCTATTCTCCAATGCCTCCCACTGCTTACCGACTCTCACGAACCCTCTCAAGTACGCATTAAATCCAAAAAGGCCCACATCTTTCCACGCAGGTGTTGGTTTACTATTAAGTGTTGTTGCGCTTCCTTGTTTCATCCTGTCAATCAGAAACATCTCAATTTTGACCAACGCCATTATGAACTCAAAAAGTATTTTAAAATCTTTTTTGGATCAAACTTGATGGTTTTTACGTTAAGGGGCATCAATGTATTTTGTACAAATCAGGGGGTGGGCATTAAGCTACGATGCACATGGTGTGTACTTGGAGTGGTTGGCTTTGTAGATTATGTACAAATACCGATTAAATTATATTGTATTAACATTATATTGTTTTTAAATCCTTCATATGAAAGATTATATTCATGTGGGATTGGTGTGTTCAATAATTAATTATATATTCGTCCGATTTTGGTCTTGTGAAGGTTTATATGCGCACTCGAGGTGACTCGCGATGACTCCCATGCAGAAACTTGGCCTTGATGGGAAAGGCTTTCAATGTGCGATAACAATAGGAAAATATGAAAATGCAAACTTTTACATTAAGTGATCATGTGGTTAGGAATTCTTTTGAAGTTGCAGTACAATTTGAGTGGCTTTATTTTATTTATTTATTTATTTATTTAAACTATCCACTTGCCAGATCATGTGGGCATATTGATTTTAAGCTTGTTAATTTCCCATTATATTTTTACCTACGCCACCGAAGGTGGATGGAGGTTATGTTTTCATCCCTGTCTGTCTGTTTGTCTGTTTGTTTGTCTGTTTGTCTCTCTGTCTGTTTGTTTGTCTGTGAACAACATACACTACATGACCACAAGTATGCGGACATGCCTTCTAATTAGTGGATTCGGCTGTTTCAGCCACATCCATTGCTGACAGGTATATATAATCAAGCACACAGCCATGCAATCTCCATGGACAAACATTGTCAGTAGAATGGGCGGTACTGAAGAGCTCAGCGACTTTCAACGTGGTACCGACATAGGATGCCACCTTTCCAACAAGTCAGGTCATCAAATTTCTGCCCTGCTAGAGCTGCCTTGGTCAACTGTAAGTGCTGTTATTGTGAAGTGGAAACGTCTAGGGGCACAAACAGCTCAGCCACAAAATGGTAGGGCACACAAGTTCACAGAACGGGACCACCGAATGCTGAATCACATAAAACCATCTGTCCTCGGTTGTAACACTCACTACCGAGTTCCAAACTACCTCTGGAAGCAACGTCAGCACAACAACTGTTTGTTGGGAGATTCAGGAAATGGCTTCCATGGCGGAGCAGCCGCACACAAGCCTAAGATCACCATGCGCAATGCCAAGCGTCGGCTGAAGTGGTGTAAAGCTCGCCGCCATCGGACTCTGGAGTGATGAATCATGCTTCACCATCTGGCAGTCTGACGGACGAATCTGCGTTTGGCGGATGCCAGGAGAACACTACCTGCCCGAATGCATAGTGCAAACTCTAAAGTTTGGTGGAGGATGAATCATGGTTTGGGGTTGTTTTTCATGGTTCTGGCTAGGCCCCTTAGTTCCAGCAAAAGGAAATCTTAATGCTACAGCATACAATGACATTCTAGACAGCTGTGTGCTTCCAACTTTGTGGAAACAGTTTGGGGAAGACTCTTTCCTGCTTCAGCATAACAATGCCCCTGTGCACAAAGCGAGGTTCATACAGAAATGGTTTGTCGAGATCGGTGTGGAAGAACTTGACTGGCCTGCACAATGCCCTGACCTCAACCCCATCAAACACCTTTGGGATGAATTGGAATGCCGACTGTGAGCCAGGCCTAATCGCCCAACATCAGTGCCTGACCTCACCAATGCTCTTGTGGCTAAATGGAAGCAAATCCCCAGAGCAATGTTCCAACATCTAGTGGAAAGCCTTCCCAGAAGAGTGGAGGCTGTTATAGCTGCAAAGGGGGGGACCAACTACATATTAATTCCCATGATTTTGGAATGAGATGTTCGATGTCTCGGCGTCCACATACTTGTGGTGATGTAGTGCATCTCAAAAAAGTTGAGAACGGATTCAAACAAAATTTGGCAGAGATGTAGCATATGTGATAAGGATGAAATGATTAGATTTTGGTGAAGATCCTGATCCGGATCCGGCTACTATAATTTTTAAAGTGATTCTTCACCATTGGGTGATCGGGCCAAAACTGACATATAGCAGGATATCTCAAAAGTTGTGGACGGATTTGGATGAAACATGGTGAAGAGGTTGTGTGTGTGACAAGACCGAATCGATTCGATTTTGGTGAAGATGTGAAAATAGATTCAGATGTGAGAATTATTTATTTTTTAAGTAATTCTTCACCATTGAGAGACCGGGTGAAAAGCGATATATAACATACTATTTTTAAAAGTTGCGGACGCGTTATGACTAAACTTGGGGGACGAGTTGGTTTGGTGACAAGAACAAGCCGATTCGATTTTGGTTCAGGTCCAAATTCAGATCCAGCCTATCAGTGGGATACAAAACATAGACTGTTCAGCCTGGCGGAGGTAGGAATAAGCTTCTCCATTCACAATTGAGGAATAATCCTCCCTCTGTCTGTTCATGTGCTTGCGAGGAACTTTGCAACAATGTCCAGGACACTGGACAAGAAGTTAAGTGAATATGTCCTGGGTACCACGAGTGTAAACAAATGTTTTGCACATTCCCATTTGCACATCATCACTGTAATGAAATCAAGGATCTCTGCCCTCGTTCAACCAAAAAACAAGTGAAAACGTCTCTTTCCGCACAAGACTAGACATGGGCACGCTTGCCCTTTCTGTCGAAACTATGTGCGCAGTGATGCATCATAGAGCACCACGTTCTTCCGGCCTCTTGCCTCAACCACAGCACTCACTCACTATACCTTCCCTCGATCGTCCAAAGCTTTCAAGGTACTGTCGTCAGGTGTTATCGTTTTGAGTCGGCATCGAGCGAGTCGGGCGCAAAAGTACATGTGGACACATGTGTCCTTTTCCTGCATGTGGTGCATGTCGTCTTTCCAAGCTTCATCATGAGCATTAGGGAATTGTTTCAAAAGAATTATCCCCATGCTTTTTCAAAAAAACGGGAAATATTGTAATCGGCTCTGTCTGTCCGTCCGTCAAATAATTTTGGCCCCGCCCCCTAGGGCGGGGTCAAAAGGTCAAACACCAAAAAATAAAATTACTGGATTATTATTCATTATGAATCTTACTATTATTAATTTATTATTTTGATTATTATTATTAATTGTTTATTAATTGTTTATTAATCAACCTCTTAGAACAGAGGGAATTTGGTGCAAGGTTCGTTGATTTGTGAGAATTTACCTGAACAGGTGTGATTGATTTTCCACATTCATCTATTTTAGGGGTGCAGAGTGTCTTTATTAATATTGATTGCCCTTTTCCAGTTATACATGATCTTAATCAGCTTGTTCTCGTACTTCCCAGGGGCTGGCGGGATAACGTATAGGTGTGCACTCTCACCTTTAGGTTGTCTTACCTGGGTTTGTATATAATTTCGCATCGCCGAGTGTGCCGTCCATCCGAAGGACGTTAAGCGGGAGGATCCGTCTGTCATAGATCCCACGGTCTCATTTTTGAAGAGTCGGTGAGTTATCTCTGGCATCCTGATGGAACAAATTACAAATTCCTGACCCACCTGATCACCGGGAAGGTAACGACAAAGCATCCATGTCAAAACTCTTTGCCATTAGTGATTTGGCAGCACCAATGCTGTGTCCGGACTCCATTGATGATAATGATGGTGGATCACGATGATGATGATGATGATGGTGATTATGGATCATGATGATGATGATGAGGACCATGATGATGGCGATTATGGATTATGATGGTGGTGGTGGTGGTGATGATGGTGATGATGATCATGATGATGGTGATTCTGGATCATGCTGATCATGATGATGATGATGAGGTCCATGATGATGGCGATTATGGATTATGATGGTGGTGGTGATGATGATGATGGTGATGATGATCATGATGATGGTGATTCTGGATCATGCTGATCATGATGATGGTGATTGTGGAGCATGATGATGATTATGATGGTGATTCTGGATCATGCTGATCATGATGCTATTTATGATGGTGATTATCATGATGATCATGATGATGGTGATTATGGATCGTGATGATGATGATGGTGATTATTGATCGTGATGATGATGATGGTGATTATTGATCATGATGATGATGCTGATGATCATGATTATGGCAATTATGATCATTATCATGATGATGATGGTGATGATTATGGTGATTAGGATCATAATGATGATTACTATGGTGATTAGGATCATGATGATGATCATGATGGTGATGATGATGATGCTGGTGATTATGGATCACGATGGTGCTGATGATGATGGTGATTATGGATCATGATGGTGATGATGATGCTGATGATGGCGATTATGATCATTATCATGATAATGGTGATGATTATGGTGATTAGGATCATCATGATAATGATTATGGTGATTAGGATCATGATGCTGGTGGTGATGATGAGCATGATGATGTTGATGAAAAATATTTCAGTATATGATGTGTAATTTCGCAGTTTGTTTATTTACGTCGATGTAAGGCGTATAGTGGAGCTTGTGTATAAATCAGACGCAGGATGTTGTTTTTGTTTCCTATGCAGTCTGTGGCTGCTGGTTGCATCATTTTTCTGGAAACGTGGCTGTGCCGCTGATGCGGTGCCCCTTGTTCACAGTAAGCTGGTACCTATTTTGCCAACCTCGGAAGGTTTTGCTAACCTGATAGGATGAGTCACCCACCTGGTGTTAATTCAATGGCTGACAGGGACTCAAACTCAGGACCCTGGGATCTCAAGGCAGCCACCTTAACCGTTAAGCCAACACCAGACTTTTGCTGATTCATAGCGACATTTTTAATTTCGATTATTTTGTATTTGATGCGATGCTGCAAATACTGTTTGCATATTTGAGCCTTATTGCAAGGATTATACATGCCCCGATTTGCATACCAAAGCAACCATGTGTCTGCAATGAGAGCATTTGCAAATCGCCTTTCATTAGCACATCAAAGTTACACTGGGGATTGGTGCTTGTGTTCAAACCTATTTCGTGGTGAGACATTTCTTGATCCATGATGGGTGTTCTGGCCCTTCCAAAAGGTATGGCCGGTCTGATGTAAAAGAGGCAGTTGTTGCGGTCTTGGGATGAAAGGATTTTTTAAACCTCACTCCCTTGTGGTCTTCTTCGGATTCAATTATTTTAATGGCAAAGGTTTGGACACTCCATCCTCCCTCTCCCCTTACTTCCTTTATACACAATGTAAGCATCAAACTGAACTGGTCCATTTCCCCCAACCACCAATCCCCCACCTTGCCCACCTTTCTCCCTTGCCCTTCTCCCATCCCTTATACACTGGTTTGTGTATAAGGGATGTGTATAAGGTGTGTATTCACTCCCCACCCCCTCATCCCCCAATTTCCTCACTTGCCCTTCCCCCATCCCTTATACACTGGTTTGAAGGCTCCCCCCCCACTCCCCTTTCACTCCCCACCCCCTCATCCCCCAATTTCCTCACTTGCCCTTCCCCCATCCCTTATACACTGGTTTGAAGGCTCCCCCCCCCCCCCACTCCCCATTCACTCCCCACCCCCTCATCCCCCAATTTCCTCACTTGCCCTTCCCCCATCCCTTATACACTGGTTTGAAGGCTCCCCCCCACTCCCCTTTCACTCCCCACCCCCTCATCCCCCACTTTCCTCACTTGCCCTTCTCCCATCCCTTATACACTGGTTTGAAGGCTCCCCCCCACTCCCCTTTCACTCCCCAACCCCTCATCCCCCACTTTCCTCACTTGCCCTTCTCCCATCCCTTATACACTGGTTTGAAGGCTCCCCCCCCCCCCCTTCACTCCCCCCAACCCCACATCCCCCACTTTCCTCACTTGCCCCTCTCCCATCCCTTATGCACTGGTTTGAAGGCTCCCGCCATTAACTCCTCCCCAACCCAGTTTTAAGATACATTAGAACTTTGTTTTGTGTTTACGAATTTATAACGCTGCGAGAACAGACTCTGTAGTTCTGTATTTGTTTCCAAAGAAGAGTACTTGGAAAAACAGTTTTGGGGAATGGGTTGGATAATTTACTTGATAAAAACAAAAGCTGTCGTTGATAAGTATATAATTTCAGCTCTCCCACGAGCCTTGACTTTGTAGATAAAAACCTCACACTTCTTTCATATGCAGCATGAGGTTGTGGGGTGGAAACATTGGTTGAGGGCTCGTCTGTGTCACTGAACAACCTCATGCACATCTATTACTAAAATAAGGTGTGTGCGTGTGTGTGTGTGTGTGTGTGTGTGTTGGACATCAGGAATGTTTTTTGTGGAGCTCTAAGGAACTTTTTGATGTGGGATGTGATAGACGCAAATGATCGTTATGATCTTCTTAATTGATTTGGCTAAGTAACGATAAAGAATCCAGAGGGATTCTCATATTTTCAACCCACGCCATTTTAAGGTGTATGGAGCAGCCTAATAGGTCCTTCCACCGCATGACCCTCTCATTACAAAAAAATAACAAAACCATGACAACATTGCAACAAAACATATCGTAATTAATACTAATAATATTAATACCTATTATAATAGTAATATAATTTGGCAAAAACAATAATTAATGAACAATCCCCACCCCGCCCCCCCCCCCTGGCCCAAGCACATTGACCAATGAAAATTTGTTCCAATGGGTCAACGGGCCCACGAGTAATCACAAATATGCCTTGTTTTAAAATGCCTGACTTACCGAATTGAAGAAGAAGAAGAAAAAGCAGAGGTAGTGGGAATGGAGCTTATTGCAGTGGTTCCAACGGAAACATTTATTATTCTACGACAAAAGAAATAATTTACGACATGGAAGGAGCACACAAACGACAACAAGTACACTTGTTCTACAACAAGTACAAGTACACACAAGTACACAAACGACAACTTGTACAAGTACAAACGACAACAAGTACAACAAGTACACAAGTACACTTGGTACACTGAATCTTGTGGTGAGGCAGTTGCCCTGAAACAACTTGCCTTTGCCTCTTGGAAGGCAAATCCAACTGAAGGCAATCTCAGTTCCTTCCACCAAGCTCGGAACAAGTGTGTGTCTACCCTCAGGAGTGCCAGGAAGCACTATCTCTCCTCACTCAAGAATGAACTCTCAAACCTGTCTCCTTCCTCCAATTCCTGGTGGCGTCTGGTCAAATCCGTTTGTGGTGTTTTGTTCCCCCTCCATCCCCTCCCTTACCTCAAATGGCTGCACAGTTGACACCACACGTGACAAAGCCGAATGCCTCAACCCTGTGTTTGCCTCAAAATCTTGTGTCCCAAACCCATCTCTTTCTGTTCCCACCTTACCCAGTCGAACCCAACTGCTCCTGGACTCTGTGTCCTTCTCTCCTGACAAGGTGGAGGAGTTTTTGTCAAACCTCGACTCTGATTCTGCAACTGGGCCAGGCGGCATCAGGCCACGGGTCCTAAAATCCTGCTCTGCCGCTCTATCTCACCCTCTCTCTGTTCTTTTCACCCTCTAAATGCTCAATGTCATGTGCCAGCATGCTGGAAATCAGCAAACATTACCGCTTTACACAAAAAATGTGCAAAAACAGATCCTTGCAACTACAGACCAATCAGCCTGCTCCCAATTATCAGCAAAGTCATGGAATCCATCATTGCTTCAGATATCAAATCCTTCCTCCAATGGCTTGATCTACGATCATCAATTTGGATTCAGACCAGGTCATTCTACTCTGGACATGCTGCTTCTGCTGTCTCAACTATGGATGGAGGTCCTCAATGCCAAACAGGAAATCAGAGCTGTCTCCCTTGACATATCACGTGCCTTTGATACGGTCTGGCACCCCGCTCTCTGCTCACCAAACTCTCCTCCTTTGGTATCCATGGAAATCTCCATGCATGGCTTGCGGACTTCCTCTCTGGTCATAGTCAACGTGTGGCCCTGAATGGATTTCTCTCATCTCCCCTTCCTGTTCAGGCTGGAGTTCCCCAAGGCAGTGTGCTGGGCCCTCTGCTTTTTCTGGTCTTTATCAATGATCTCTCCGACTCTCTGGAAAATCCTCTCTATCTCTTTGCTGATGATTCCACTCTGTGCCGCTCCATTGCTCTTCCCTCAGATCGGCAGTCTGCAGCCTCCTCACTCTCTGAAGACCTGGACAAAATCACAGACTGGGCAAACAAGTGGAACATGTCTTTCAATCCTGACAAATCTCACACTCTTACGATGTCTCTCCGAAAAGATCGACTGGACAACCCTCCCATCTACTTTCTCAACAATCCTCTCCAAGAAGTTCTCAAGTTCTCAAGTTCACTCAAGCTTTTGGGTCTCACTATCTGCCATGAACTTTCTTGGGAAAACCACATTTCCAAGCTGGCCTCCAAAGCCAGTCGCCGACTGGGCATCCTCCGTCGTGCGAAGTCCTTCCTAGGCACACCTGAACTCCTCACCACATACAAGGCTTTCATCCGCAGCTCAATGGAGTACTGTTCTCCCCTATGGGCCGGTGCTCCTGCCTCACACCTAGCTCGGCTTCACGCTGTTGAAACCAAAGATTTCAGAATCATTGGAATCTCCCGTGATGAAGCTATCTCCGAGGGCCTTTCACTCGCTCACCGCAGGCAGGTAGGTGGTCTTTCTGTCTTCTACCGACTCCTCTCCGGCCTTGCTCCCCCAGCTCTCTCTGTGCTCTGTCCCCGAAATATTCCTACAGGTCGCACAAGATCTGCCAGCAACCCTCTGATGGTTAAACTGCCGAAATCTCAGCTCTCTGCTCACCTTCACTCTTTCATTCCTCTTTTCTCCCGCCTCTGGAACAAACTCCCCCACTCCCTGCAATCCCACTCCTCCGTCCAGGTCTTTAAAACAGCTGTTCACCACCATCTCTTATCTTCCCCCATCCAAAACCTTGATTTTTTCTACCCCCGCTAATTCACCCCAGATCCACCTTGTTTGAAATTCCAACTTCTTTCCTGGAAGTCCTGGCAGTGTCCATATGTTTTATACCTCTCCCACCCCCCCTTTCCATGCCTCCCCCCCGCAAATCCCTCTGCCTCCCACAGATCTCTCGATGTCCCTGCTCTTAAATGTTGTGTTTGTGTCCTTCCCCCTCTCTCCTCATCTTGTCTACCGCTCCCCATGTTATATGTTTTATGTGTCGGTTTGTCTTTCTGTGTGATTAATGTTAGCTCTTTCACGAGCCTCGATCTTGTATACAAAAATAAAAAGTAAGTGTTTATAAAACATTTCTTTTTCACGTGTTTCACTTAATTTTACATCGTCATGAAGACTATTGCTACGAGATATACATGCACTGTGAGTGTATGTTTGTGAAGTAAATTTATTTGGTTAACGTTAACCCTCTGGAATCTACAAGCCGATTCTATCGGCTTCACGCATGCCCCGAAATGTCTGCAAGCCGAATTTATCGGCTCTAACCGCATTCAAATTTGAGATTAGAGACATTATTAGATTAGAGACATTAGAGACAAGATTCGAGACATTATTAGAGACAAGATTAGAGACAAGCCGATAGAATCGGCTTGTAGACTCCAGAGGGTGAAAGCCGTCAGCGAAGCGATGGGTAGGCAGATAGGCAGGCCCAGTATTCTGTGAGAGTGAGAGAACCATCCGTAATATCAGTAAAAAATAAACACTCAAATTTACAACTAAGCACTCACACACAAAATTATGGCCAATCATCCCCCCTCTCTCCTCTCGTGCCCCCAACTCCCCCCCCCCCCCCACCCCTCACACCGAGTGATCGCCACACAAGTTTTCATTTCAAATCACAACTACCAACTATACCAACTGAGCACAACTCCCAAAGCGCGTTTATCCGATCGTTCCAAAACTCCACGTCTCAGTGAAACCACGACGGTTAAATAAAACTTGTGAATACGAGGGCAGGTCAAAAAGGTCATTCAGCAAACTTATTACCTGCTTGCTATATTGATATCTTTTAATATTTTTTTCATGTCTAGTGTTTCAAAGAACGTGAAACTGCCCACCACATTAAGTTATTGGATTGAAGCAAAATCGAGCATTGTCCAGTAATTAAATTGTTTTTCAAGGAAAGAGCAAGTGGGCCTAGCAAATCGGCAAATGCATGTGTGGTCGAGCACAGTGATAGTGCCCCTTGTTGCCAAATGGTCCACCGAGTTTGTTGTGATCGTGAGTCCCTTAAAGAGTGTCCCCGATCCGGCTGATCCACAATTGCCAGAAACAATTGTTCCGGTCGAGGAGTTGTTTTTTTGCTACTGGATTGCGGAATGAAGGTTTATGAAATTTTGCCACAAGTTTGTGTTTCTCGTGGAAGTGCTATATGACTACAATTCATGAGATTGCTGCCAGAAATGGGTCCCCAACGACTTATGTGCTTAGTATCGCTATTAATGGGTTGAGTCCATTCGTGAGCTTACAAGGATCTATTGTTATCCAGAAGCATTGCATCGTCTCGTTACTTGTGATGCGACGGGGAATTCATTACTGGGAGCTCGATAGAAGATGGATCTTCGTGGGGGAAGCACATATGGGATCCACGGTTCTGACGATGTTCCGCACTCAATCCTTGGTGGACAAGATCATCGGATCAATGGTTTGGAATCCCACGGTCTGTGAGGTCATAAAGAACTAGTTGCAGGAATTTCAACCAAGTGCAATTGCTCCGCTTCCGTGGCTTGTGGCTGGCAATATGGCCGAGAGGTACACACACTCGCCTCTAAAGTTCCTAGCCTGGATTTGAATCCCTACCCAGTAATAAACTGCCATCCCGGTGTTTTGTCAGTATGTTCCGTCCCTCGGATGGACGTCAAGCAGGCGTCACATCTGCCGGAATTAGTTGGTGGACGTTAAAGATCCCATGGTGTCCTTTGTGAAGAGAAGAGCAATCGCCACACCACAAACAAATTACAAATGGCTGCCCTAACAAAGTGTGCAGAAGGGTCAACCCCCAAAGGGGGTCGCTATGCTCCTTAGCTGGGCATGCGGATTAGTAGTAGTAGTAGTAGTAGTAGTAGTAGTAGTTGTAGTAGTAGTGATCACCACCTTGCAGTCTCGATCGCGTCTCGATTCATGATCATTTGTTCTGACATCTAAAGTCCATCATTTGTGCCACAATATCTAAGACTTTGTGAAGAAACTCAGGATATCGAGGCCTCGCTCCAAGAGCAGTTGTCAAACTTCAATATAACTACGTCATAGAGACCTTGAAACATAAATGGAGTAAAGAGGAAGATCTAGGGTTGGTAGTAGATACCTGGTGGAGGAGAGAGGTGGGAGTTGTAAGCATTTGTATTCATAGGGGATGAATTATAAATCTAAAGAGTTTGGGGTTAACACTGCACAGGAAATGAATGAATCCTCGTCTAGAATATTGTTTACAGTTTTGGTCACCCCACCTGAGGAAGGACATCTGCCATATGTGAGGATTGAGCATAGGGCTACACAGATCAATTTTGGGCCAGCTAGGCTAAGGTATTATTAAATGCACTATACAGGACGTTTTAGATTTTTAGAAAAAAGAAAGGAAAGGCTAACCTAACTTTTAGAAAGGCTAACCCCTGCTCTAGCGGGGAAAAATGGCCTTAAAACGATCATTCATTCATTCATTCATTCACAGGATGTTTTAGATTATAAAGGTGGTCTCCCTGGAAAAAGGGGGCACAACCTGAGAACAAATAAGAGGGAGGTAGGACAGTATGATGCTGGCAAGTAATATTGTCTTTCACTCAGACAGCAGTTAATACACGGAATGGTCTCCCTGAAAAGGTAGTGGTAGCAGAAACAGAGCATAAGTTTAAATTATAATTGGATGAGTAACGATAAACACTGGGGATGGAATGGTACACAGGTATTGATTGACAAGTTTGGTAGGTAGCTGAGGTATGGATGGGTGATTGGATACCTTTGTCGTGTTTTTGATGTCTGTTAGAGTCTTATCAAAACGTGAATGTGTTCCCAACTCCAACTGAAAGAATATAAACTAGAATGAAATTCTTCGACGTCACGACGTCGACTGATATGCCTCCACCCATATTACTACATCATTATACATACCTGTATCAAGTTTGATTTAAATCCCTTCAGCTGTTCTCAAGTTATCACATTTTTACCTGGCATGACCTCTGACCTTTGACCTCTTGCTGCCATAATCCAATCAGTTAATTTTTGCATCATATATGCTGAAACCAAATTTGCTCAAAATCCCATCATTGGTTCACGAGTTGCCGCGGCAACATAATTTTTACTTAATATCACCTCTGACCTTTGGCCTTTTACCTCATGACCTCAAAATCGAATCGGTTCATCTTTACCTTATTATACATACCTGCACCAAGTTTGACTAAGATGCCTTCAGCCGTTCTCAAGTTATCGCGGTAACGAAAACCTATCACGGATGGACAGACAGACAGACAGACAGACAGACAGACAGACAGACGGAGGGATGGACAGACAGACGGATGGAGGGACGGACAAACGGACAGACGGACTGAGGGATGAACAGATGGACAGCCGGACGGAAAACCCGAAAACATAATGCCTCCGGTAACTTTGTCGGCGAAGGCATAGAAACTTTTCCCCAATATAATTTTCCCTCCTTCCTTCCCCAATAGAGAAGTTGAGTCAATAATCTGATCGACTGAAATGTTTTGGTGTTGATGTAGTATCGGCATGATAGGCCAAATTGATTCCTCCTGAGTTAGTTCCTTGTATATCCTTGGACAAATGCATTGATGTCTTGGGAAAATATAAATATACAGTGAACATTTGATCTTTCAGCATTGTGTTGTTTTCATCCCCATTCTACGAACTGTTCGACTGCCCTTTCTACACCGTGTCAGTAACAGAGTGATGCAAACAATGAACTAGAACGGACCTCGTTATAGAGAGCATACCTCCGCCAGGTTGAACAGTGTACATTTTCTATCCCACCGATAGGCCTGATCTGCATCACAGCCTGAACCAAAATCGAATCTGCTTGTTCTTGTCACTGACCAAACTCATCCCTCTAGTTTTGTCTTAATCCGTCCAATACTTTTTAAGATATTGTCATGTATGCAGTGTAAATGTTCACCGTTGTATCCCTACACCGGGACCGGGTTGTATCCCTACGCCAGAGCTCGGATGGCGCTGCTGTGAATCGGGCCTTGATCGGCAGAGTGAATAAACACGTACGACAATTGATCGTAGTTTGTCGAGATACTTTACATGGCGACGAGGATAAACATCTAGACCATGACATCTTTCGGCCATATCGATGAATTCGACCTCATCAGGGGGATTTTGACACGTATTCTGAGCGGTTGTCTTTCTATATACTTCGAGGCGAACGGCATCGCGACCGAAGGCCGGATGAAGGCCGTCTTCCTGTCCGTTTGCGGAGGTGAGACGTTCACACTCGTTAAAAACCTGATTCGGCCTCAGACAATCCAGGAGCTCACGTATGCAGAGCTCAAGGCCGCTTTGAAGGAACATTGCAATCCATCTCCTTCAGTCATCCTGTGTCGGTTTAATTTTTACATGTGCAGACAGCAGCAAGGTCAGTCGATCGCAGACTTCATTGCACACCTCAAAAAACTGTCACATCTGTGTGAGTTTGGGGACACGATCGATGACATGCTTCGTGATTTACTGGTGGTTGGCATATCCGATGACCGCACTCGTAGACGCCTGCTTGCTGAGAGAAGACTGACATTCCAAAATGCCAGAGACACCGCCATTTCCATGGAAAGTGCTGAACGCAACGCTACAAGCATCGGTGCCACTCGCTCGTCTGGTACCAGCCCTGCTGTGAATCGGTTGGATCATGTTCAGCCAAAACGTTGGAACAAGGCTCCTCGTCAGAAGCCAGTGCAGTCTCAAACCCACAACAACTGTTTTCGGTGCAACGGAAAGCACCCTCCGGAGACGTGTCGGTTCAAAGATGCCACCTGCCATTTCTGTTCGAAAACTGGTCATATTGCTCCAGCTTGCATCACTCGCAAATCGGGAAAAGGAAAAGCTGCTGACAAGATTCATCAGTTTATCGGTTCGGAGGAACCCGAGCTTGACCAGGTGAGCTCTGTTTCCGACAACTCAGAATCGTATGACCTGCTTCATATTGATTCTCACCATAGGCGGGACCCTCTTCTTGCCAATGTTGTCGTCAACAATCGACCATTGCAAATGGAGGTCGACACTGGTGCAGCCGTCTCGCTCATCAGCCATGCTGTTTTCACAAACCTGTGGAGTGATGCTGACCGACCCCATCTGAAACCTACTACCTATGGACTCTCCACCTATACAGGTGAGAAGATTGTTCCCTGCGGTACATGTGACATCACGGTGGGCTACGATAACCGTGAGTTTCACCTACCCCTGATCGTCATTCCTGGAAAGGGCCCTTCCTTACTCGGCAGGAACAGGTTGAGCATAATTCGACTGAAGTGGGAAAGCATTCATCAACTCCGGGCAGCCAACGTTTCTCCTACCGCAGCATACACACTCAAAAATGTGCTGGATACGTACCCAGATGTCTTCAAGGATGAGCTTGGAACCTTGAAAGGACATACGGCTAAACTCAGGGTTGACCGGGATGCCAATCCTATATTTTGCAGGGCTCGCCCAGTCCCTTTCGCCCTGCGGGAGCGGATTGACAAGGAACTGGATCATCTTGAAAATCTGGGGATCATCGAGCAAATCCAGTATGCCGAATGGGCGGCGCCCATCGTTCCGGTCATAAAATCGGACCAGTCCATCCGCATATGTGGAGATTATAAAATGACCGTGAACAGGTGTTCTTCATTGGATAAATATCCAATCCCGAATATCGAAGACCTCTATGCTCGTCTCACGGGAGGCAAGACTTTTACGAAACTCGATCTCAAATCTGCCTATCTACAGTTCTGCTTGGACGAGGTTTTTCGAAACAGTATCTTACCATCAACACGCATCGTGGGTTGTACAGGTACCACCGACTTAGTTTTGGAGTGAAATCTGCACCTGGAATTTATCAGCGTGTCATGGACAGTTTGTTTGCCGCCGAACGCAACGTCGTTTGTTACCAGGATGATATTCTGGTTACTGGTCGTACGGACGCGGAACATCGACAGAACCTGGAGAGAGTTCTGAAGAAGATTTCGGACTCCGGCCTACGTTTGCGTCGAGACAAGTGCAAGTTTATGGTGCCATCAGTCACGTACCTGGGTCAAACGATTGATGCCGAGGGTCTACACCCGACAGATGAGAAAGTCCGAGCTATCAAGGATGCTCCTTCTCCACGAGATGTGACCGAATTGAAGTCATACCTCGGTTTGCTTCAGTTCTATGGTCGTTACATCCTGATTGTGACCGACGTTTTGGGCCCCCTTTATCGGCTTTTGAGGAAAGGAAGCTCCTGGAGCTGGGGGTCTACTGAACAATCAGCATTCCAGACCTCTAAGGATCTGCTCAAATCGTCCAATGTTCTCGTTCATTTTGATCCAGAGAAGGATCTTGTGCTGACATGCGATGCCTGTCGGTATGGAGTGGGGAGTGTATTATCACACGTGATGCCTGATGGTACGGAAAGACCGGTTGCATTTGCATCCAGAACATTGTCCCCAGCAGAGAAAAACTATTCCCAACTTGACAAGGAAGGATTGGGAATCGTTTTCGGCGTCGGCAAATTTCGCCAGTACCTTCTTGGACATCATTTCACGATTTGCACTGATCACAAGCCGCTGATCAGTCTGTTTGGTCCAACTAAGGCGACATCTGACACACTACCGTCTCCGCCCAGGATCATCCGCTGGTCCCTGTTTCTCGCTGCTTATGACTACACCATATGTTATAAGCCCGGTTCGTCTATCACAAATGCAGATGCCATGAGTCGGTTACCCCTTCCTGAATCCGTTGATGATTCGCCTACACCAGGATCCATTATCGCACTGATGGATCATCTGGAAGATTGTGCTGTCGATTCCGGCCAGATCCGCACTCATACTCGACGAGACCCCGTTCTGTCCAGAACTATCCAGGCTGTACAGCTTGGATGGCATTTGCTACCTGAGGGTGACCCAGATTTTGCGGCTTTTAAAGCACGTAAAAACGAACTCAGCGTGGAAAATGGTTGCCTACTCTGGGGATGTCGTGTCGTGATCCCGAAAAATCTGCGTTCCAGGGTCATGGATGAAATCCATGACTGTCACCCCGGGATTGTGAAGATGAAGTCACTCGCCAGAAACTATGTGTGGTGGCCGAATCTTGATGCTGATATCGAACATCATGTTCGACATTGTTACCCCTGCCAGAGCACCCGGAATACACCTGCGAAAGCGCCACTGCATCCCTGGGAATGGCCCAGCGAACCGTGGCATCGCCTACATCTCGATTATGCCGGGCCTATTAACGGCAGCATGATTCTAATAATTACGGACGCGCACACAAAATGGATTGATGCCTATGTGACGTGTGGTACTACGTCAGCCATTGTCATCGAAAGACTCAGATGCTGTTTCGTCACTCATGGTCTGCCCAGGATGATCGTGAGTGATAACGGTTCGTGTTTTTCCAGTACCGAGTTTGCCAAGTTCACACGTCGGAACGGCATCAAACATAAGTTTGTCAGCCCACATCACCAGGCTTCAAATGGCTTGGCCGAACGATCCGTGGGAATCATCAAATCCGGATTGCAGAAACTTCAGGAGGGAACCCTGGAAACAAAGCTGTCTCGTCTCCTGTTCAAATACCGCATCACGCCACAATCAACAACCGGTGCAGCTCCGTCTGAGTTATTGATGAAACTGTGGCGGACACAAAAGCCCACTGGCGTGGTGACATCATTCCGCGCACCAAGTGGGCGGTGGCCATGCCCGAGGGGTAGGCGTGGCCTCATGATATACACCGGGTGCACAGCCCGTAGCGCGCCAGTGTTACAGTGAGCTCCTGAAATAAAGACGCTTATAAGTTACCGCTTGTCCGCTTCCTCCTTGCTCGCAAGCAGCGCGCGTAACGCCGCGCTTTACTGGTGACCCCCTCGACGTTGGATCTGCCGGAGCGATCCTTCCACACGCGACGCCATTGCCATGGCCAACTTCATCAAACTTCCCGAATTTTGGGAGGCTCAGGCCGAAGTCTGGTTCGTCCAGGCCGAAGCCCAATTTCAGCTTTGGCGCCTCACCGGCGATGACACGCGCTATTGCCACATCGTCGCCTCCCTCGGGCCCGGCACGGCCGCTCGAGTTGTGTCCGTCCTTCACCACCCACCGGACGGCCACAAGTACGAGGCACTCAAGCGGCTACTCCTAGCCACGTTCGGCCTCACGGACGACGCACGGGCCGACCGCCTCCTGGATCTCCCCGAGCTCGGTGACACGCGCCCGTCGGTCCGAATGGACCATATGCTGTCACTGTTGGGCGACGAAGCCCCCGGTTCTCTATTCCGGGCGCTTTTCCGTCGCCAACTTCCAGCGCAGGTTCGCCTCGCGTTGGCCGGGACCGGGCTAACGGAACCCCGAGCATTGGCAGCCGAGGCGGACAGGTACTTCGCCGCTTCGGACACGCGGGCGAGAGTCGGCGTGGCCGTCACGGCCCTCGAGGCTGATGCTGCTGATGCTGCTGATGCTGCTGTTCCACAGCATCAGCTTATACAGCATACGCAGCATGCTGATACGCACCTCGTGACCGCCGCCACACCCCGCCCACCGGCGCGGCGAAAACCGCCACTGCGGGGAAACCCGCCAACTCCACCGGCCTGGCGGAGCCAGCCGCGCTCCTCCAGCTCCACCACCTGGTGCTGGTTCCATGCCAAGTTCGGCCACGAAGCTCGGCAGTGTCATCCGCCATGCTCCTTCAACAGGTCGGGAAACGCCCGGGCCGGTGCTCAATAGTGGCGATGAGCGCCGGCCGTTCGAGCAGCCTGCTGTTCATAACGGACACCTTCTCCGGGCGCCGTTACCTGTGCGACACGGGAGCGCAGGTGAGTGTCATTCCCGCCGGCACGTCAGACAAGCACGCCACGGGTGGGGGCCCCGCGCTGCTTGCCGTGAACGGGACGCCCATCCGTACGTACGGAAAACGCTGCCTCTCTCTGCGGTTCGGAGGGCAGGTTTTCCGATGGACGTTCGTCACCGCCGACGTGCCCATGGCACTGCTTGGCGTGGACTTCCTGTGCGCTAATGGGCTCCTGGTCGACGTCAAGCGCAGACATCTTGTCCAGGCCGAGACGTTCAGCTCGCTCACTTGTGCGTTGCCCAGCTCAACGAGCGGCTTGCCAAGTGGCTTGCCGAACAGTTCGGTTCCGGCCACGTTGGTCTGTACGCTTCCGGCAGCGGACGCATTCACCCGCCTCCTCGCCGGCTTCCCGGCCCTCACGCGGCCCACCTTCTCGGCGGGGGCCGTCAAGCACGGGGTGGCCCATCACATCCCCAGCGTCGGGCCACCGGTCTACGCCCGGGCACGCCGCCTCGAGCCGACGAAGCTGGCGGTGGCAAAAGCGGGGTTTGCTACCCTGGAGCGACTCGGCATCGTTCGGCGCTCAGAGAGTGCTTGGGCGTTGCCGCTGCACATCGTGCCGAAGCCCGGCGGGGGATGGCGACCGTGCGGGGACTATCGCCGTCTCAATGATGCCACGACTCCCGACCGCTACCCCGTCCCCCACATTCAGGACTTTTCCACCCGTTTGGCGGGCAGGTCTTTCTTCTCGAAGGTGGACCTCATACGCGGCTACCATCAGGTCCCCGTCAGGCCAGAGGACGTCCCGAAGACGGCGGTCATCACGCCATTCGGACTCTTCGAGTTCCTGCGCATGCCCTTCGGTCTGAAGAATGCGGCTCAGGCGTTCCAGCGACTGATGGACAGCGTCCTGCGCGACTTGGATTTTGTCTACGTCTACCTGGACGATATCCTCGTCGCCAGCGCGTCCCGCGAAGAGCACCTACGCCACCTCCGCACGCTCTTCGAACGCCTGGGCCAGCATGGCCTGATTGTGAACCCCGCAAAGTGCCGGTTCGGCGCCACCATAATCGATTTTCTGGGGCACCGTGTCACCAGGCACGGAGCCGTCCCCCTGCCGGCCAAGGTGGAGGCGGTGAAGGGGTTTCCGCGCCCCCGCACGATCAGAGGGCTGCAGGAGTTCCTGGGCATGGTGAACTTTTACCATCGGTTCCTGCCCCGTATCGCCCAGCTCCTGCGCCCCCTGCATGAAGCTCTCCGAGGTAAGCCGGGCAAAGGCGACGTTACCTGGACCGAGCAGATGGACACGGCATTAACGGGCGCGAAGCTCGCCTAGGCTAACGCCACCATGCTCGCGCACCCGGCGCCCGATGCACCGATCGCCCTCACCACCGATGCCTCGGACTACGTGGTGGGCGTGGTGCACGAGCAATGGGTGCGTGGAGCTTGGCAACCGCTGGCGTTCTTTAGCCGGCAGCTTCGCCCGCCCGAACGCCGTTACAGTACCTTCGACCGCGAGTTGCTCGGGCTTCACTTGGCGGTCAGGCACTTCCGCCATCTGCTCGAGGGCCGTGCGTTCACTGCCTTCGTCGACCACAAGCCGCTCATCTTCGCGATGGGCAAGGTCACCGAGCCGTGGTCGGCCCGGCAGCAGCGTCACCTCTCGGCCGTGTCTGAGTACACGACGGACATCCAGCACGTCGCGGGGAAGGACAACCCGGTGGCGGATTGTCTTTCCCAGGCCGTCGCCCACGCAGTCCACCTCGGCATCGACTATGCCCGGATGGCAGCGGACCAGGCCGCTGACCCCGATGTCCAGGCCTTGCGGACCGCCGTCACGGGCCTCCGCGTCACCGAGGTGCCGTTCGACGGCGCGGGCGTGGCCCTCTTGTGCGACGTCTCCCTCGGGCGTCCTCGCCCCATCGTGCCCGCGCGCTGGCAGCGCCAGGTGTTTGACGCCATCCACGGCCTGTCCCACCCGGGCGAGAGGGCCTGCCAAAGGCTGATCGCCAACAAGTTCGTCTGGCATGGCCTACGGAAGGCCGTCCGCGGCTGTGCCAGGACGTGCCTCGCGTGGCAGCACGCCAAGGTGCACCGGCACACCCAGGCCCCGTTGGCCCCGTTCATGGTGCCGGAACGCCGGTTTGACCACGTCCACGTGGACCTGGTGGGACCTCTGCCCCCCTCGCGGGGTTTCACCTATGTCCTCACCATGGTGGACCGCACCACCCGGTGGCCAGAGGCCGTGCCCTTGGCGTCGACAACGGCGGCCGATGTCGCGCAGGCTTTCATCGCCACCTGGGTCGCCCGGTTCGGCGCACCCTCAGACATCTCGTCCGACCGCGGCCCACAGTTCACCTCGGAGCTCTGGGGGGTGGTCGCGCAGGGGCTCGGGGTCCGGCTGCACCGAACCACGGCCTACCACCCCCAGGCTAACGGCCTGTGTGAGCGATTTCACCGCTCATTGAAGGCCGCGCTCCGGGCCACCCTCCGCGACGGCGGCTGGGTCGACAGCCTCCCCTGGGTCCTGCTGGGCCTCCGGACGGCGGCCAAGGAGGACCTGCGTGCATCCGCGGCGGAGTTGGTCTTCGGGCAACCGCTGCGGGTGCCGGGCGAGTTCCTCCCCGACTCCACGGCACCATGGTCCACGGCACAGCAGCGCTCCGCTCTGCAAGAGACCGCCCAGAGGTTCGCCCCGGTGCCAACGGCATGCCACGGGCTCCCACCGACGCACGTCGCCCCGGAGCTTCGCACGGCGGAGTACGTCTTCGTCCGCCACAATGCCCACCGGACACCACTGCGGCCCCCGTACGACGGGCCTTTCCGCGTGCTGGAGACCGGGGCAAAGCACTTCACCCTGGACATCGGCGGTACTCCTGACTGCGTTTCGGTAGACCGCCTCAAGCCGGCCCACCTCGACGTGGACCATCCACCGCCAGTGGCCCGACCCCCACGTCGGGGCCGCCCCCCTGCGGGCGGACCCCCGGCACCGCCCAGCCCCGCCGCCACGCCGCCCCCCGGTCCTGCACCCATCCCAGGGGCAGCCAAGGGCATCCCACCTGGCATCCCTGCACCCCGGACGCCGCCGATCGCCAGGTCGCGCTTCGGCCGGGTCATTCGTCTGCCCCGCAAACTGGCCCTCCAGGTGCGCGGGAATTCTGGGGGGGCGCGTGTGGCGGACACAAAAGCCCACTGGCGTGGTGACATCATTCCGCGCACCAAGTGGGCGGTGGCCACGCCCGAGGGGTAGGCGTGGCCTCATGATATACACCGGGCGCGCAGCCCGGAGCGCGCCAGTGTTACAGTGAGCTCCTGAAATAAAGACGCTTATAAGTTACCGCTTGTCCGCTTCCTCCTTGCTCGCAAGCAGCGCGCGTAACGCCGCGCTTTAAAACGACACTTGAGATCGACACTTGACAATCTCAAACCAGACATATCATCAAATGTTTATCAGAGCCAGCTTAATCAAAAGTTGGTGCACGATAAGACGTCCAACAGTCGATGTATCAACATTGGAGATCCAGTGTTTGCCCGAAATTTTGGTGCAGGTGCGACGTGGCTACCGGGGGACATCATCGAGAAGCCAGGTCCACTGTCCAGTGTGATTCGCCTGCAGGACGGCCGCGAAATTCGTAGACATCAGGACCACATAACCTACCGTCACTGTGAGTCGATGGAGCCTGTAGCATCGTCACAGTCAGGACAACAGTTCGACCCGCCACTGCCGGAGATCGTCGTGGCCGCTCCAGCCGGCTCGGATGCCCCGAAAACCTCTGCAAACGCTCCACCCTTCGTGGAGACCAAAGGAATCACCTCGGACTCTGTATCCACTGGTACACCGCGACCCAAAGGAATCACCTCGGACTCTGTATCCACTGGTACACCGCGACGCTCAATGCGTGAGAGAAAAGCACCCGACCGGTTGAATCTTTGAAGATGTTTTTTTTTTCACGTTGACACATGTTCTATTTTCACGTATTTTCATTATTCTCATAACCGTTTGCACACATATTTTCACATGTTTTGGAAATGTTGCTTTTGAAATGTCAATTCTGGAAATCTAGCACGTATTGCTCTTGGTAATTTTGGACTTAAAGGGGAGGATGTCATGTATGCAGTGCAAATGTTCACCGTTGTATCCCTACACCGGGACCGGGTTGTATTGTATCCCTACGCCAGAGTGAATAAACGCGTACGACAATTGATCGTAGTTTGTCGAGATACTTTACAGATATTGTGCCATATATCATTTTTGGTCTCATCTCTCAATGGTGAAGAATCACTTACAAAAATAAAGTAGACGGGCCACCTACGACAGGCCACGTAATTACTCCCGCCAGGGAGTAATGCATTCGAGTGCGCGTGTGTGTTCGTGTGTTTGTGAACAAGATATCTGGAAAAGTTCCGAACGGATTTGGATGAAAGTTGGTGGGATGATTGCCCTTGGGATAAGGAAGAATTGATTAGTTTTTGGTGAAGCTCCGGATATTATTCCGGATCCAGGAATTTTTTGAAGGATTGTTTACCATTGGAAGATAGGGCTCATTTTTTTAAACATTATCTTCTATATATTCTATATTTAACATTGTGATATGAAAATAGTTTTCATATTTGTTGTAAATGTAGTTTAAACTCGTGGTTATGCGTTAGAGCGGTGTATTTTGTTAGCAGCGTCGTCTTCAAGGTTCTTTTTTTTTCCTTTCTAATAAAGACATATTCTGTCATTTTAAAACCACCATAGTGTGTATTAGGTTTCCCCGTTTCATAAAATGTATCGTTTGATACGTGTAATGCTTTAAAACTGTTTTTTTTTTAACCTCAGAAGAGATATCAACATTTACCTCAGCGAATGTCAATCGTGGTGTCAGTATTTGATGAACTTATAAAGACTTAGGTGACTTATAAGTGTGGCAAGCATGTGCACGGGATTCTTCCCAGAAGAATGAGTGGTCGCATTAGCTTGTACGACTTAAAATGAGCGAGTTTTGTTTTGGCGTTTGGCCCAGTTTTACATGTTGTATCCCTAAGGAATGAAACGAACGTTTTTCGTGGCTTACAATTTTATTTGAAGTCACACATGCCTCAAAATACACTCACTTATATAGAATTGAACGCTGAATCCGAAAATGTAAGTGAAATTGCCTTGGTTTTTTTAACATTATCTTCTATATATTCTTAATATATATCTGTGCAGTGTCTGTCTTGTGTTGTCTTGTCTTGTGTTGTCACTGAACTACTCCCTCAAAGTTTTTTTGGAAATCGTACTATTCCAACTTGACCAACGGCGGGAGTATGCGCTCTACTGAGTGGCGTTCGAGTTTTAAACATGTATTCCCCTTGACGAGTCGATCATAGTTTTAAAGTTTGACTTGAATAGCTTTGGCTGTTTCAGAGAAATACTTGTTTCTTTATTTATTTTCCTTTGATGCAACATGGCTTCCAGACCATGTGACCTATGATTTATTCGAAAACACTGAAGGAGCTGTGCTCCAACGCGAGTCGAAAGGATTGACGCGACCAAACACGAAAATTCGTCCGAGTTGCTTTATTGCACGTATCAAACTCGGGTACTCTCAAAAGCCCGTTTATCGGGCAGCAATATATATACACATTTATGCCGGAGTGCTTGCCCGGGAACAGCGAGACCGGGCATGCCCGGGTGTCAAGGGCGAGTCCTGGAAAGGTGAGTCTGGACCTGCCCGGGCATCCTGGGCGAGCCTTGGAAAGGCGAGGCTGGGCGTGCCCGGGCGTTCTGGGTGAGCCCTGGAAAGGCGAGAGCGGGCATGCCCGGCGTCCTGGGCATGCCCGGGAAAGACGAGACCGGGCGTGCCCGGGAGGTTCGGGCGAGCCCGGGAACAGCGAGTCCGGGCATGCCCGGGAGAGGCGCGTCTGGGCCCGTCTGGACGAGCCCGGCATGGCGATTGCGCCCTGGCCGCGTCCTGGTAGGTGCAAGGTGATTGTGTACACCCAGCGGTAACCGCTACACACGCCCCTCCAGAATCGACCTGCACCGGCAGGGTCAATTTAAGGGGGGTCCGGATGACCCGGCCAAAGCGACCCCTGGAGGGTCGTGGGGGGGGGGGGGGGTCCGATGTGGTGGTGGGTGGTCGAGCGGGGGGAACTGTAGACGGGGGGCGGCCTCGCCGCGGAGGAAGGGCCAACAGTGGTGGTCGGTCGACGTCCACGTGCGCCGGTTTGAGGCGGTCCACAGAAATCCGGTCCGACCGGCCGCCGAAGTCGACGACGAATGACTTGTCGCCCCGTCGCAGGACCCGGAAGGGCCCGTCGTACGGCGGCCTGAGTGGCCCCCGGTGTGCGTCATGACGCACAAAGACGTACTCCGCTGTGCGAAGCGCCGGGGGGACGTAGGACTGGGGGCCACCGTGGCGGGACGTCGGCACGGGGGCAAATCGTCGGGCGGCCTCCTGGAGGTCCGAGCGCTGGCGAGCGGCGGACCAGGGACTGGTAGCGTCGGGCACGAACTCGCCCGGGACGCGGAGCGGCTGGCCGTAGACGAGCTCGGCGGCGGACGCCCGGAGGTCCTCCTTGGGGGCCGTGCGGAGGCCCAAAAGGACCCACGGCAGCTGGTCGGCCCAACCGTCGTCCTGAAGGCCGGCCATGATTGCGGCCTTCATGGAGCGGTGAAACCGCTCGCACAACCCGTTGGCTTGGGGGTGGTAGGCCGTGGTGCAGTGCAGAGTGACTCCCAACGAGCGGGCGACCGCACCCCAAAGTTCAGACGTGAACTGTGGGCCGCGGTCGGACGAGATGTTCGCCGGTGCGCCGAAGCGCACGACCCAGGTGGCGATGAATGCCTGCGCCACGTCGGCGGTGGTGGTGGAGGTGAGGGGCACGGCCTCCGGCCACCTGGTGGTCCTGTCCACCATGGTGAGCAGGTGGGTGAACCCTCGCGATGGGGGCAGGGGACCCACCAGGTCCACGTGGACGTGGTCGAAACGCCGTTCAGGCACGGTGAAAGGTGCTAGCGGGGCCTGGGTGTGGCGGTGGACCTTGGCCCGCTGGCAGGCCGTGCAGGCGTTGGCCCAGTCGCGGACGTCCCGTCGAAGGCCGTGCCAGACGAAACGCGCCGACACCAGCTTCTGAGAAGCTTTCCGGCCCGGGTGAGAAAGGCCGTGGATGGAGGCGAAGATGCGGCGCTGCCAGGTAACGGGCACGATGGGGCGAGGCTGGCCCTGGGAGACGTCGCAGAGCAGGACAGTGTCCCCGAAGGGGATGTCGGCCAGGCGGAGGCCCGTGTCCGCCACCCGGAGGGCCTGCACCGTGGTGTCGGTGGTCTGGTCGGCCGCCATGAGCGCGAAGTCCACGCCGAGGTGGACCGCGTTCGCGTTGGCCCGAGAAAGACAGTCGGCCACGGCGTTGTCTTTGCCGGCGACGTGCCGGATGTCCGTGGTAAACTCCGACACGGCGGAGAGGTGGCGCTGCTGGCGGGCCGACCACGGCTCCGTGACTTTGGCCATTGCGTAAACCAATGGCTTGTGGTCGACGAAAGCCGTGAACGGGCGGCCCTCCAGGAGGTGGCGGAAATGGCGAACGGCCAGGAATAGACCGAGGAGCTCGCGGTCGAACGTGCTGTATTTTAACTCGTTCGGCCGGAGTTGCCGGCTGAAAAAAGCGAGTGGCTGCCAAACCCCGTCCACCCATTGTTCATGGACGGCGCCCACCGCGTAGTTGGAGGCGTCCGTAGTGAGGGCGATGGGCGCGTTGAGCACCGGGTGAGCCAGCAGCGTCGTGTCGGCGAGGGCCCGCTTTACGCTCGTGAATGCCGCGTCCATGGCCGCGGACCAGACGATGTCATGCTTGGCCGGCTTGCCCCGGAGGGCCTCGTAAAGGGGCCGCATGAGCTGAGCAGCGCGGGGCACGAATCGGTGATAAAAATTCACCATGCCGAGTAACTCTTGTAGGGCCTTGATGGAGCGGGGACGCGGGAACGCGGTGATGGCCTCGACCTTGGTCGGCAGCGGCACGGCCCCGGTCTTGGTGATGCGGTGGCCCAAAAATTCAACGGTCGTCGTGCCGAAGTGGCATTTGGCCGGGTTGACAATTAAGCCGTGCTCGCTGAGGCGACCGAACAGTGTTCGGAGGTGGAGGAGGTGCTCGGCGCGGGACGTGCTGGCGACGAGGATGTCGTCCAGATAGACGAAAAGAAATGGCAGGTCGCGCAGCACGCCGTCCATCAAGCGTTGGAACGCCTGGGCCGCGTTCTTGAGGCCAAACGGCATCCTCAAAAATTCGAACAGGCCAAACGGCGTGATGACGGCCGTCTTCGGGACGTCGGCCGGCCGGACAGGTACCTGGTGGTATCCCCGTATCAGGTCAATTTTTGAAAATATGACCCGTCCCGCCAAACGGGCGGAAAAGTCCTGGATGTGTGGGATCGGGTACCTGTCGGGGGTGGTAGCGTCGTTGAGGCGGCGGTAGTCGCCACACGGGCGCGATCCGCCCCCCGGCTTTGGCACGATGTGCAGTGGCGAGGCCCATGCGCTATCGGAGCGCCGCACGATGCCGAGGCGCTCCAACGCGCCGAACTCGGCCTTTGCCACGGCGAGCTTGGCCGGGTCGAGGCGATGGGCCCTGGCGTAGACCGGCGGGCCCGTAGTGGGGATTTGGTGCTCGATCCCATGTCGCACTGCGACGGATGAAAACGTCGGCCGCGTGAGGGCCGGGAATTCCGCGAGCAGGCGAGCGAACTCGTTCGCCGTTGGGAGGGCGCATGCCAGTTCGGTCGGCGCGGAGCTGCTCATCGTACACGCCAGGGAGCTGAAGGTCTCGGCGTTGACAAGGCGACGTCATTTGACGTCGACCAGCAGCCCGTGCGTGCAGAGGAAGTCGGCGCCCAGCAAAGCCATGGGGACGCTGGCGGTCACAAAGGTCCACTGAAAGCGCTGGCTGCCGAAGCAGAGGGTGACGTTGCGTGGGCCGAAAGTGCGTATGGCCGAGTAATTAGCAGCGACCAAAGAGGGGCCGCAAACGGCGTTCCGCCTGTCCTGCTCGGAGGCGGGTATGACGCTCAGTTGGGCGCCGGTGTCACAAAGGAAACGCCGCCCGGACGCTTTGTCCTTCATAAAAAGTAAGTTGCCCGAGTGGCTGGCGCTCATGGCTGGTAATGAACGCCGGCCCGGCCGTTTCCCGACTTGCCGAAAGTGCACGGGGGTCGGCATATCCGAGCCTTGTGTCCGAACCTGGCGTGGTAATAACACCACGCCAGGTCAGGTGGAGGCCCCGGCCGACGTGTTGGAAGCGGTCGGCGCGGCGTGGCGGCCGCTAGTTGCACCGGCAAGTCGGCCTCCAACCGCGCAGGGCGCTCGGGCGTCGTGGGCGTCGCCTCGGACGGCGGCGGGCTCCAGGTAGCCGCTCCGACGTGCTGGCCTGCCGAGGAGATCTTGTCGGCTTCCCTGGCGAGGGCGCGGGGATCCGTGATCGACGTGCCCGCCAGGGCGAGGCGTACCTGGTTAGGCAGCTGGCGGAGGAACAGCTCTCGGAACAGAAAATCCGGAGAGTGCTCGCCGAGCAACGAGAGCATGTAGTCCATTCGCTCGGATGGGCGCGTGTCGCCGAGCTCGGGCAGGTCGAGCAGGCGTCGTGCGCGTTCCGCCGGTGAGAGGGCGAAAGCGTCGAGGAGGAGCACCTTAATCGCGTCATACTTGTCAGCAGCTGGCGGGCGTTCGAGGAGGCTCAGGGCGCGGGCCGCGGTGGCGGAGCCGAGCGCTGCCACGACATGGTGGAAGCGGGTGTCGTCGGCGGTGATGCCTCGCAGGGCGAACTGGGAGTCCGCCTGGGCGAACCAAACAGCCGCATGAGCCTCCCAGAAGGTAGGCAGTTTAAGCGTCACTGCCGTGTCCATGTCGGTAGGTCACCAGTGAAGGAGCTGCGCTCCAACGCGAGTCGAAAGAATTGACGCGACCAAAGACGTAATTCGTCCGAGTTGCTTTAATGAAACAAAACAGCTCAGGTATTCTGACAAGCCCGTTTATCGGGCAGCAATATATATACATATTTATGCCGGAGTGCTTGCCCGGGAACAGCGAGACCGGGCATGCCCGGGTGTCAAGGGCGAGTCCTGGAAAGGTGAGTCTGGACCTGCCCGGGCATCCTGGGCGAGCCCTGGAAAGGCGAGAGCGGACATGCCCGGACGTTCTGGGCGAGCCCTGGAAAGGCGAGAGCGGGCATGCCCGGGCGTTCTGGGCGAGCCCGGGAAAGACGAGACCGGGCGTGCCCGGGAGGTTCGGGCGAGCCCGGGAACAGCGAGTCCGGGCATGCCCGGGAGAGGCGCGTCTGGGCCCGTCTGGACGAGCCCGGCATGGCGATTGCGCCCTGGCCGCGTCCTGGTAGGTGCAAGGCGATTGTGTACACCCAGCGGTAACCGCTACAACACCATATTATCCGCAAGGTTAGGGGAATGTGTGTGAAGTTTCTACTCGACCTGTCTAGCCATTCTGGAGGATTTGAATTTTAATGGTTTAGTATTCAAAACATCATAACTGCCAGACCATGTGACCTATGAAGTTAAAATTTGCACCCCATATTTCCCAAATCCAGTAGGTCATGTGCTGGAGGTCACCCGCTCTGTGACCTATGACGTCATAACTATAATTGTAAAAATCGACATTAGAAGGTGCATACGACGGTGAAAATATATTTTACAGTGAAAAAACGACTATGGCGGTGAAAAAACGGTTGCCAAGAAAATAAACTTTAAATGGGGGAAAAACCCAAAAATTGTAGCGGAAAAATAATCCTAACTATAATTCATGGACTGGTGTTTGTTTGTTTGGCGTGCTACTACTCCGACAGTTCTGACCCAATTACATCCAGACTTGCTACATAGGATCAGCATGACCCTAGTTAGTGTATTGGGGTGTTTTTTTTATTTATTATCTTTGCTAGTGGTCATGGGGGTGGGATGGAGGGAATGAAAATTCTCCATGAAAATGTGTAATCGTGTAGCGCCGCTCCAGGTGGAAGAGGGTATTACAAGTCCCCATCCTTTACAGTCCAGTATTCTTGCCCCCACTTTTTCCAGGGTAGTGAGGACTGAGATTATATGAATTATAAGCAGGAGGCATGTTTTTGCTTCATGCACTAAACCTGGAATTTTCTTTTTATATGGGGGAGCAATACAGGGAGCTGTCAGTTGCCTGTACACCGCCCAAATATTAAAGGTGTGTGTCAGAAGAATGTATTGCATGTTTAGAACAAGATTGCCTGTACGGCGGGTACTCTGCTAGTAACAATATAAGAAAAACAATAGGTATTCCATCCTGGAAGAATTTGATCACTAAAAAATAAATTCTGATATTTAGATCCAGATATTCATCAAAATCGAATAATTTCTTCCCTGTGACACACCCAACCAGTCCACCAAATTTCAGCTTGATCATTACAAAACTTTTCGAGGTATCCTGCCATAAATAGTTTTTGGCTCCATCTCCCAATGGTGAAGAATCACTTTTTAAAAATCTAGTAGCCGGATCCGGCCCGGATCTTCACCAAAATATAATCATTTCGTCTGTGTTAAACACACTACCTCTCTGCCAAATTTCGTCCGTATCCGTCTACAACTTTTGAGAGATCCTGTTCATAGACAAACAGACGGACAAACAAACACACAGACAGACATACAGATAGACAGACATGGCACCACAAGTGGATGGAGGTTATGAAAACATAACCTCCACCCACTTGCGGTGCCGGAGGTATTACGATAACCTTTTATTTGCACAACACTTTTCAGAACACCTTGCATCCTCCTCACCGAGTGATTGTTTTCCAGTCACTTGCTCTGCAGAAGTTCCTACTGAAACAGGAACTTTCTCAACACCACAAGCAGCACCGTTTAAACTAACCCAATGAAATAATTATTTCTGACGTCTGGACTGCCATTAGGCAACATCATCTGGAACCATCGTCCTGGTGACGTGATCGTATTGGAAACCATACCATCGATACAGAAAGACTTTCCAAATCCTATAGGTAAGTCAGTTCCCAATGCACGTACGAGGCATCTCTGGAACATCAAAGCCCCTTTTTGCTATGTCGCTGTCTTGGCGATCTTCCTGTACAGGGGTTGATTCTGTGTAATGAATTTGTCCCCAGCAGGAGAGGATTTAACATCCGCTGCCTGGCTCCTGTCATGCCAAATTGCTGTGTACATTCCCTAGCCTTGCTGAGGCTGTGTTTAGATGGTGCTGAGGATGTCACATTGGCTTACCCTGCAGGGGGTAAGCTCATTGCACCACTTTCTACCCCTCACTGTCATCTCCTTTCTTACCGTACATTTGGGCGTTTTCTACGAAGGTAGCTTAAGGTCGACATGGAGTTTTCATTCGAGTTAAAAGATGTAGTTATGGTGATTAAACCTTACCTGTTTCTCGAGGTTTTCTCCTTGTCCACATACACAGTTGTCTTGATGATAAGGTAGCGCGTCGATGCCCGTTCTGCGTATAATTTGTTTTGGACAGATACGCAGACATTTAAGGACACTTGCTTTGACGTCTTAGTCATGCGTAAACTCGATGCCAGCAGGTGTTCTTTGAGTGGTTCAAAGAGATGAAAATCACAAGGTCAACAAGTGTGGATTGTACCTGGTTGAGGATGGGTGGAGTGGGATGTGATTTGGTACTGATTGACCCGTCTTTGATAGAGTTGATGGTGGTGACATTTGCCACATGAGAGTGAGTATTGTTACATTGGTGGGGGTAGATTGAGGAATCCCATAGTAAAGATAGGATTATGTAGTTGTAGCATGGACCGTGGATGCATAGGAGAAATCTCGATATATTTAAGTAGGGAAACTGTAGCTTAAGATTATTTGTGTCTTCACACGAGGGGTGAAGCTGTGCTAACTAGGTATTGATTAAGGTTAGTTTTCCCCAGTATGTGATATTTCCTCTGATATTTCCCTACGTTTTATATCTACAATCAGGCCAGCCATGCAAAGCCTCTATTCAACCACCGCAACCACCGACAAAACCCGAACATTGCCGATCGGCAAGTAAGCCACGCCTTAATTAACACTCACACCAAGCAAAGCCGGCAGGCCACGCCCCAAAGTTTATGATTGGGCGAGACGACCGTGGGGTGATTCGGTGGAGCTCGGCCATTTGTCAGGGTGACGTCAGAGCAAGAAGCTTAGAGAGGGAGAGAGAGAGGGAGAATAGCGCGTCTCTCTCGGGTGGCTCGGTTGGTACTTGCTCTGTGTTTGCACTTGTGAGGAGAGCTTTTGGAGTTTTTTTGGGAACTTTGACAAAGTTTGAGGAGCAGGTGTTGTTGGTCTGTGGTGCTCTTCAGAGAAGTTGGGGGCCATGTTGTGCTTGCTGGCCAGGAATTGAGAGGAGGACGTTTTTGGCTGCCGCTTAACGGCTCGGTGCGCTTGCGTGATTGACCGGCACCATTTTGGGGCGCATAGATGCGCGGTCCTTTCGTCGACCGACCTCACCAGTTTCACTAGCCACCAAGCTCCTAAAAGTCCTCATTGAGGCCAAAGCTAAGTGCCAGCAAAAAGGGGGGATTTTCTTTTAATTTATCTTTCCCTTTGTGTATGTATTTGAGTCTGCGTGTGAGGTACCTCAGTTAGAATTTTAGTTTTTAACCTCGACATTTATTTTGACATTTTCATCTTTGATTTATTTTCATTAAAGCATTATTGTTGAATTTTCTACGTCTGGTTGCATATTTTGTGGGTTCGGGAATAAACCCGTGTGCTCCATTCAGATAAATGCCTCGCCACCTTCCATCCTGCACGTGACAAAAGTACCGCCACTTTTCGGGCTGCCGCCTCGGAAGTAAGACTGTCCGGCTATTCGTCCAAGGCTGGTCTTCACTAGCTACGGACAGGACAGTATTATCGTGCACCAAGTCAGAATACCTGGACTTCACCTGCATGCACATTGCTTGGCTCTACTTTTTTGTGTAACACATCACTGTATTGATGGTTTCTCCCAGTTCAAGGAATTCCATATTGATGCCCCAAAACACTCGTCATAAACTTTACAGGTGATGGCTGAAAGTGGGATTTTTCTTGGTGGTGGGGTTCAATAATGTCTCCACGCCATGCTTGCCTTGCTTTGACTCTGGCATTAGTTGATGGACCAAGGTTATGTCAATATTCCTCAAGGAACTATCTGCCATCCTCTTGGAGCATTCCGGGAGCTTTGTTGCAACTGCCATGTGAGGTCCTTCATTACCCATCTTGCACCAACCACATTGAATTTCAGGTTAGAATAAATAACTAATTAGTGGATCCCTGGTCTCCAATCATTTCCATCCCTCCAACACTGGTGTCCAGTTATTGTGCAATCTCACATCTTGAATTCCAGTGATTGTTCAAGATTAACCGATAAATACGTTTAATGTTTGCTTGAATGGTTGGTTGGTTGAATCTGAGAGCACTCAAGATGGCTCACCAATTCCCGGCCATTTTTTGTACACAACTACCTGTGATTTTAGCTGCTTTGATGTTCTTCACTTCACGGTGGCATCACGGTTAGAGCGTACCTTGGCAAACATTGTGCAGGCTTTGATGGGCCTAATGGCCTCCTTCGTTGAAGTTCCTCATAAGGGAGTTCTCATCTAATTGTATTATTTATTATAAATCATGTTGTTGGATTAACGGTTAAGGTGGCTGCCTTACGATCTTAGGGTCTTGGGTTTGAGCCCCTGTTGTGCTTTTAAGTAACATCAGGTGGGTTGACTGAGCCTGTCATCCTTCCAAGGTCAGCAAAATGTGCACCGGATTACTGATAACAAGGGCACTGCATCAGCCGCACAGCCGCACTCCCAGCAATGATGCAACCAGCAGTCACAGGCTGCCTACAAAATGATAAATTATGTATTATACAACTCTGCTCCACTGCACGCATGACTTCATTGGCCGCCATATTGGTGTTACCGAGAGTGATTTTGCTTGCATGGGTGTCACCCCCTGTTTAATTTGCTCATCTATCTATAATTCCAGTAATCTCTGTGTGTGTGTGTGTGTGTGTGTGTGTGTGTGTGTGTGTGTGTGTGTGTGTGTGTGTGTGTGTGTGTGTGTGTGTGTGTGTATGCGACCGCTGTTTCTCGACAACTACCGGTCCGATATACTTGAAACTTGCCAGGTATATTGCTGGGGACCCGAGGATGTGCCTTTTCAAGGTTTTAAATTAATCGGACAAGTAGTTACCGAGCTATGGCGATTTCTTTACCAAACTCCGCAAGCCGTTCGCTTTGGACCAAACCATTGCATGTAAATAGAGGGGGGGGATTGTCACCGTACTCGCAAGCCGTTCGCTTTGGACCAAACCATTCCATGTAAATAGAGGGGGGGGGGGGGGGATTGTCACCGTACTCGCAAGCCGTTCGCTTTGGACCAAACCATTTCATGTAAATAGAGGGGGGGGATATAATTTTAGATATATATATATAGTACGGGCATGCCCTAGTAATTGATAAATACCATTGCACGGCATTTCACTATTCAGCTGTTATTAGTCCCCACTGGACTTAGTCTGAAATGGGGGCTTATTAATTTGGTCTCGTCTATCTGTCCGTGCATCCGCATTCCATATCTCGGAGAGGTTTTGTTCATACTTGGCAGAAGACAACACATAACAGCATACATATGCATATCATTTTGTTTCACGATGCGATCAAAGATGGCCGACTGGCGGCCATTTTAGTTGTAAAAAAAAACCGTTTAACACTTCCTCAACCTTTTCTCAGACATACTGTACATTTGCAGGTATTGTTCAAACTTGGGACACAGATAACGAATTATGGCTTACATATTACATTTTTCCGAGATCAGATCCAAGATGGTCGACTGGCGGCCATTTTGTTACTTAAATGTGTCTCCAACAATTTATTGGACATGCATGGTCGGATTTTGTTCAAATTTTGGCAAAGCACAGTACATGATGGCATACACGTGCACCACACTTTATTTTGCGATCTGATCAAAAATGGCTGACTGGTCGACTGGCGGCAATTTAGTTGTAAAAAACCTGATATTGAACACGTCCTTAACCATTTCTCGGAAAATGCATTTACCGATCTTGTTAAATCTTGGCACACAGATTTAATGAATCATGGCTTAGATATGCGCATCATTCCTTTTTCGAGATCAGATCCAATATGGCCGACTGGCGGCCTTTTTTTTTTACTAAATGTGTCCCCAACCATTTATTGAACATGCATGATCCAATATTGTTGTAACTTGGCACAAGCAGAGTACATGATGACAAACACATGCACGTCACTTTGTTTTGCGATTGATCAAAGATGGCCGACTGATAGACTGGCGGCCATTTTTTTGTTGTACAAAACCTGACATTGAACACGTCTTCAACCATATCTCGGACATGCATTTACCGATATTTTTCAAACTTGGCGAACATAATGAATGATGGGATGGCTTGCTTATGCACACATCATTCTTTTTCATGATCTGATCCAAGATTGATGACCTGCGGCAATTTTTTTTACTTATACGTATCCCCATCCATTTCCCGGACATGCAAAGACCGATTTTTTTCGAAATTGGTACAAAGACAATACATAACTATACATATGAAGAAGATTTTGTTTTGTCATCTGACCATCAAGATGGCCAACTGACGGCCTTTAACTCCATTCAGCAAAATTACTGAAACCACTGCGGGGGCTATGACATTTTATGTGTTTTTCTTCTTGTTTATACATGTTATAAAATTGAATTTAAAAAAACCCATGTCAACCTTGAACCGCCATTGCATCCTCTGTTTTTTGTATTTTACTAGAACCACCATCGTATCCTCTGTTTTCGTATTTTTATAGAACTTGTATTTGAGTCGTGAGAATGATGAAGACAAACCAAACAAAAGGAAGTATCCATCTTTGAAGCTTCGCCAGACCCAATTATATTAAATAATGCAATTCCCTCTATGTACAGTCGTGGCCAAAAATATTGGCACCCTTACACTTTTTTCAAATAACTCACAATTTTCTCAAAAATAAGTTGAAATTGACAAAAGTATTTTGTCTCCACAATTCTTTATTTCACTGTTAATATTACAGAACTGCGTACAGTGGACACAGGCGCATCAAGGTCTCTGGAGATGGACTTGTAGCCTTGAGATTGTCCATGCTTGGCTACAATGTTGTGTCTGACCTCCTCAGACAATTCTCTGGTTTTCTTTCTTTTCTCCATGCTCATTGAGGTACACACAGTGACACAAAACAGCAGAATGTCACCTTTTCTCTATTCAAACTGGGTGAATGAGACCAGACTCCATTCATACTGGTTGACAAAACAGCACCTGCAACTCACCACAGGTAAGTTCAATTCCAAGGTAAAGGAGAATCACCTGCTTGAAATCTAATTATTTCTAACAGCTTCTAAATGGTGCCAAAAATATTGTCCGGGCCATTTTAGGATTTCTGTGTGGAATAAGCTAAGATTTAGTGATTTTTTCAGCTTTTTTTGTTTTGTCCCACTGCAAACTAAAGAAATACATGTGTGGATATCAAAAGATTTTTTAATTTCAACAATATTTTGGAAAAAATGGTGCATTATTTGTAAAAAGTGCAAGGGTGCCAATATTTTTGGCCACGACTGTATGTGTGTATGTCTGACAATCATTTAAAAAACCATGGCTGGGCCAATCTCTACAAAATATTGCATAGTTGTTCGTAGTACCTAGTGTCAGGTCATGGGCACAATTGCCCCCCCCCCCATCCTCCTCCCCTTGGAAGAGGACTGTACACATGTCACAGTGCAAGTGGTTTGCTGACCCCTGCCAAAGACAGGGGAGCGGGATCATTAGCCATGACATTATTTGCCTTATGCCCCACCTCACCAACTCCACTATTCCCGTTCCCTTCCCCTCCTTCTTTCCGCAACACCTCCAGGCTGCTCCTGTAGGGAGTGGATGTTTTTAGTTAAATTGCATGATTTGCTTTCCTTAGACATGTTGTGAAATATTTGTATCATGGCCAACATCCACTGAGGTACAGCCTAACACCTTCCAAAGGATACGTTATTCATGAACATCGTATGATATGTCATATTACTGAATCTGCTTCTGTTCATTCACTCCATGTTAATCCTTTCTCAAATCCTTCCTTTTAAGTTTAGAATGAAGTTTAACGTTCATAAAAACAGTATGTGGAGCAAGGTAAATGACGTATTATTGATGATCACAGCAGAAATTGAATGATTATTTAAAGCACCAGAGGAAAAGTGGTAAATTAAAAAGAAATGTACATGGAAGTAGTTTTTGAGGAGTTGCTACTCATTGAAGAGGTGTCACAATGCAGACAGACGTTAGAAAACACAGGGCCACAAGCACAGCCGTCGACTTGGGGGGAAGTTGAAGGATGAAACTTCACTGGGCATTCTGGGTACTTGCGACGCCATCTTGTGACATCGCTTTTCTCTTCACACACAGTCAGAAGGGCAATTATTGAAGGATAAATCACACCCTGCCCTCATGTGATGCTGAACTCCCAGGGTTTGTCCATGCTCTATACTCTAAATGCTGAGCGTCAAGCAAGCAAGCAGCACGTACCATTTTTTTAAAGGTCTTTGGTATGATCCAGCCAGCATTTGATCCACCGACCGAGCAGAGTCGGAGCAAATACTCTAACCTCGATGCCATTGAGGTCTTTTTTTGTGAAAAACACCCACTATCCTTCATTATATGGTACTAGCAAAAGTACCCATCCCCAGTGATGGAAAAGCTAACTAAGGTGGTCGTGAGAATAACCACAGGAGATGACAGTCAGAGAGTTTGGGGCAATTCAATATATCCTGTAGTGCCCAACTTCACCAAAGGTGGCGCTATTCAAACCAATTGCAACATCAAGGAAGTATACCCCAGATCACTTTTCTGGGGGTTGCCCGGCAGCAGAAGGAGCCGCTAACCTGTCTAAAACCTGGCGGGCACAACCTTTTACCGATGTGACAAGTTTGGTCCAAATCCATCCAGAGGGGTACGAGTATATGGGTCAGAATTTTGAACGAGGTACATTTGGGCCTCCCAGGGGTAAAAAAAAAATTTTGTAATAGCTAAAAATCACCTTGATATCCTTAAAGCCCTAAGCCTGGGCTATCAAACGCAGCCAAACTGACACCGATCAGCCCAGAGGTTCCGTTTTTATTCATGGTCAAATTCTCCCTTCCTTGTTAGCATAACGTAAGAGACCAAAATAAGATATATGAATTCCTTCCTCTTCTTCCCGAAGATGCTGTTTCGGCTAGTTTTGTGTACTTAACGCACCAGGAGCGTCCCGATCTTTTGAAATGGCATAGAGTTCAAGCTAATGTGATGGTCTGATGGTATATTTCACTTCGATATGCACTTACCTGGCTTACAGGGAGCATGACCGGTGCGTAACGTAAGAGACCGTTATGGTTTCTAAATTCACACTCAAGCTTGTTGTGTCTCAGAGAAACAAAGGAGGTCAATGGTTTTTACAGAGTTAATACATACGTATAAGTGCTGTTTGTTGCGCCCTAAAGAAGAACTATGGAACACCCTGATATGTGTAAAACAGGGCTTATATAAATATCTCTTACGTTACGGTTCATCTGCTTCATCCTATATGAGGAGGAGCTATGACTCAGGAACTGACATGAGTAACACAAAAACACATTCAGTAGAGTAGTTATATAGATCTACTTTTATTCCAGCTGTGAAAAGTATCTGAAAAAGGCTTTTATAATGAATGCATGGCTTTGAAGGGTAACGAAATACTTAAAAAAATGCCCTTTTTCACCATTTTTTGAGGTCCAGAGGCTTATAACATGTAGATAATTGATACAAAAAGTATATAAAACTATACATTTTCTGAAAGCCGTGATTGTGTTCTACAGGATGACACCGAAATGTACTAATTCAGAACATTTGGGACAAAGTTATATAGGTTTAAAGCAATCAATGTGTGTTTTTGGGGATTTGTACCTCGTTCAAAATTCTGACACATATATGTTACACACACACAGACAGACAGACAGGTCAACATTTATAATTTATCGATTACAAACAAGTTGATGTATATAATGACTCTCCTCCCCCAATAAACGAATATTATCAAAGATAGCTAATAAACCTCTTCCCATAGAGTGACAAACCACCAAAAATCATCGAATTGGTTGGAAAGCATCAGAAACCTTGTTGCGTTGCACGAGTGGACAGAGCTCTTATATTTCCCCCCGTTTTCATGATTGGGCTTTCCATATTATTTGACTATTATGTTGTTGAGAAATGCTTTTATTTTGTGTTATCGACACTTAATTACCGAAGCATGTCTGTGTTCGCCAAAGATTTGCTCCTTGTGTAATCCTCGCTTATATTCACCACTACATCTCCTCTTGGAGAAGTGTTGGTGAGATTTTGTTCATGCAGGGAAAATGATAATTGTCCCGACCGCCCCTCCTTTCCCCACCACCCACTGGGCGACCTTCCTCTGCAGGGGTTCCGGAAATGGCCACCATTACAGCCTGCTGCCTCTTTCCCCGTTTCCAATTTTGGTTGCAAATAACAAGCAGAAGCAAGAAATGTTTTTTTTTTTTTTTTTTGCAATTACTACTATTTTGAAGAATCTCTTCGTCTTGTTTACCCTGTTCCATTTCCTTATCCAGGCTTTTGCATCCCACATATCCATTAGACGTCTCATTTGCAGGCTTCATCTTTTTCACATATTCACTTACGTGAAATCAGCATCCGCAGGTACCATTAGACACCAAAAGCTCAATTTCTAGTCGCATTGACTGTGGTAACTCTGATGAAGTGACGGTAGTTGGCGGATGTTTCCGAGTCTGCTCCAAATGTGTATTTGTTCATTCTTTAAAAAAAAATCTAGAACCCTTCCAAAAAAAAAGAAAAAAATTTGATTGTTTTTCACATCATAGTATTTTGTTTCGCATATAATTCCATCACCAATATGCAAGTGACCTGCTCTTAAAGTACGGTACTTGCGATACCTGTGCTTGGGTTCATATAGCCACGTGTACGTACACCACCGAACACAAGAAACCCAGGAATTTCATAGATCACTTTTTTCTGATTGATCGTCCGACAAAACATTTTTGACTCGTGGGCTGACCATCACGACCTAATAAAGACCCATCCACATTTTTATTTTCTATTTACCGGATTATTGCGACATGAAACGCTCTGAAAGAGAAAATGTTTAAGAACCTGCAGCCTTGATGAAAAAGCAGAGGATTAAAGTGTTGTTGAATTATTGAGCTCATATCATATAATGTTATTATAAAAACCATAGACAAAGGTGAAGCTATTTCTTTTGACACTTGGTGGCATTTCCACTGGTTTATAACGATCTCCTTTCGTGACCTGGAATTAAATTGTCATGAATGATACGCAGGTGGAGGCAACACGCGCCTGGCTCGAGAGGTCAAGTTCTTGCCCTGAGCTGATTCTTCAACACAAAATTATTCCAGCCATACCTCGTAGCTCAACGGCTTTATGCTTGCTTTGCCCTGGTATTTTGAGATGAAAGGAATAATACATTTCGTAGTATAACCTTGTCTTAGTGATTGGTTGACGAACCTGGTGAAATGATAAACTGATATTTCACTTCGTTTATGATGATTCCATCAATTCAGATGGAAAATGCTTCGTAAACCTGGGTGAGAGGTTCTGCTGATCCAAATGATGGTGTATAATTTGAGAAAAGCAAGTTCGGATGCCATAGATTCCACAGAATGACCAGCTATAGACGCTAGCCTTGAGTGAAACCATGTGTGTAGTGCTATTACTGACAAGAAGCTTCATTTGCACTATAGGAAAGGGTTGGATTGCTAACCACAACCCATAAATCAAAAGAAAAAAATCAAGTGAACCAGCACTCAGCAAGCCTGCTGTTCCCCTGGGTGTTAAACTCCATGTAATTAGGGAAGGGCAGCTAGGCTGGACGAAGCAACTGCCCGAGCGATGACTCTAACAATGTTAGCATGATGGATGGGAATGTGATTGAGGGTTAAGCCTTGGCTAAGTGGTGCAGTCATCGGGGTCTTGAGTAGCAGCCATAATGCACCATGGCCAAAATGTGTGGTGTGTGTGTGTGTGTGTGTGTGTGTGTGTGTGTGTGTGTGTGTGTGTGTGTGTGTGTGTGTGTGTGTGTGTGTGTGTGTGTGTGTGTGTGTTTTCATTCTAAGATTGAGGCTTTTGGAAGAGTAAGGTGATGATGGATCAAAAGGCAACAGATGTAGAATAGCATGAAATGGGGGTGTACCACATGCTTTTGAATCCCTGGAATGGGGAGTGGGATTGAACATCCATACAGAGGTGTTTCCACAAATGTGAGTGTATACCATATAAAACACAATGTTGTTTGTGTGTTTGTACAGATGTCTGTCCCCCTTCATAAGGACGATTTCAGTCGGGTTTTAAAGGCCAATCTTTGAACATAAATGTGTGTTTACTACGGTCTATTTTTGAGGATAAAACAAGCTCTAGAAACATTTTCCATGGAAGAGAATTCTGTCTCTTACATTGGAATTGTAGACGGTGGTTTTCACACCAAACCTCAAGGGCGGTGTACAGAAGCGTTTTCATTTTTTAATAACAATAAATCCAAGGCGAAGGGAGGTTGCACTCAGACTCATTCGCTGCACATGATGTGCAATGCACTCAGAGTAAAACTATTGTTCATTTATGTCCAAATCATGTCTAATATATAAAGAAGATATAAGCACACCTGACACTAGGCCAAGGCTTCAGAATTTGGCATGCTCATTAGGCTGCACCGTCGAATGAAACTGTTCCAACCCATCATTTTTAAATGGGCTTTTTACTAGTATATATATATATATATATATATATATATATATATATATATATATATATATATATATATATATATATATATAGATACATACATACATATACATCTGTGCAGTGTCTGTCTTGTCTTGTCACTGAACTACTCCCTCAAACTTTTGTGAAATCGTACCAAACTTCTGATATGCACCTATCTCTTCCATGTGTATGCCCTAAGGGTATTCTTTTTTGAAAAATAACAAATAAAAATAAACATTAAAAAAAAAAATTTCCAACTTAAGTCTTCAACTTCATTTGCTTATAAAATTTAATATCACTTATATTACAAATACATTTGTGCAAAATAATTGTTTGTTTTATGATTGGTGTAAACCATGACAAAACAACAATTCAGGTACAGTCATCTATCTATATATCTACATATCTGGGCAGTGTCTGTGTTGTCACTGAACTACTCCCTCAAACTTTCTGTGGTTGTGAAGCGTTTTTAATAACGTGGTGGTGAGGTATTTTTAATTACCTGGTGGTGAGGTGTTTTTAATTACCTGGTGATGAGGTGTTTTTAATGATGTGGTGGTGAGATGTTTTTAATGACATGGTGGTGAGGTGTAATCGTCCCAAACTTCTAGTCTGCACTTACCCCTCCCGTATGAAAGTGCTCAGTTCTTGTTTGAATTTTACATATTTTTTTCAACCTAAATTGCTTATAAAATGGAGTATCACAAACACTACAAATAAATTTGTGCAAAATAATTGTTTGTATTATGATTGGTGTAAATCATCACAAAACAGCAACTCAGGTACAGACATTATCCTCAGCTAAAATATGCCCGTTCCTCTGTAGCAACGCGTGGTGAGGCGAGCATAGCAAGCCGAGCCAAGCTAGTATATATATATATATATATATATATATATATATATATATATATATACCTTTTATAATAATACGCTTGTTCATGTGTCTGTAACAATCCTCACCAATTGGTTGGACAGCTGGCCTGACTCCACCCACCGACACACAAATTCATCCTGATGAAAAATCTTAAGGTCACTATTTCAGTGCTCACCACTATACGAAGCCAAAGACGCCTGAGAGCTGTCATATTCTCAATCGCTATGCACTCTTATACATTTCCCCTACATTGTTAAACTACCAAAATGCCAGTTAAAAGGATTTTGAGCCGAAAGGTGTCATCGCATGGACCTTGTGAACATCGCCCTCAGCGATCAAGACAGCGATCTGTTAACTTATGCACCGCCCAAATAACTATCCTTCAAGCAAAGAGAAAAGCCATGTTGTAATGTGATGCTGCGTAATGTGTTCCTGCTCCGTGTTTTTGCTTTTGGTTCCATGTTTTGTGAATTACCATATGAATTACCAACTTACGACTCAAATGGGATTGCGTGAGATCTCGTGAGAGCACGACACAGGTAATGGCCTGATAATAGCCGGCGAAGCCAGTGTTGTCAATAAACGAGTACGTATTATGTTGAAAACCTGATTATGCCTTGGCTCGAGAATCCGAAGCGCAGTGGGCGCAGCCATCTTGCGGAGGCGGAAGTATGCATAACAAATTTAAAACGTTCATTAGGAGTTTCTTTCACCCGTCGTCGTTTGATTCACAATCTTATGCACCTCCGATGTATTAATAAAATAATTTAAGCCCAACATCGGCCCGCACGGGCCTGGTTATCTTCAACAAAACGCGTCACCAAACACCGGACCCAATGAGAGTCGAGCATTTGCAAAAATATTTCTAAAATGAAAGCGCTCAATGGTGGGCGCCATCGACCGGATGCGGAAGTTTGCATAAAACAATTGCGAAAAAGTCCAATAGGAGTTTGTTTCACCCGTCGTTCTTTGATTCACAATCTAATGAAACCTCTCATTAGTAATTAAAATACGTTAAGACCAACCTCGTTATCTTCAACGAAAATCGTCATCAAACACCAGAACCAATGAGATTCGAGCATTTGGAAAAATATTTTTTTTAAAGCTTATTACGCGTTTCGGACGGTGAAAACGGCGTCAAATATTCTAACATTGACGAATAATTATTTTTTAGAAATCTCGCGGCCGTATGGGATAGTTTTTCACGGCCAGAAATATGGTATAAGCGGTTTACATATTTAGTTTAGAAATACGGATAGTTTTTCACGGCCGGAAATATCCGAAGTTGAGACGGAATTCACCGAATTAATCACTGCAAGCTAACTTCTTCTGGTGGACGAAGCCGCCGTGCCCGGAGAGAACCAGTCCTGCCAGCGACTGAAGTTAGAAGACTACACACATACTGTGAAAACGTATGTTAAGCCCAGTTAAAATTTCTTAAAATAGGCCTTAAGCTAGCACATCGTATAGTTATTTCCTTAAGCTTCTTGTGACATTTATTGTATGCAGGTATTGGGGAGGACTGTCTGCTGTTCTCTTTTACCAAGTCTTACCAGGTGCGGTACCTACTACACCTACCTACTACCAACTACCTACCTACCTACCTACTACCAACTACCTACCAAGTCTTACCAGGTACGGTACCTACTAGACCTACCTACTACCAACTACCTAACCTACTGATGCCATAGTGATGGGTAAAATATTGGCAAGAGGCTTTGGCTTCGCCGGCTCATTGCGGCTTTGCAGTCGGTACTAGTAGCCGGCGAAGCCGGTGTTGTCAATAAACGAATACGTATTATGTTGAAAACCTGATTATGCCTTGGCTCGAGAATCCGAAGCGCAGTGGAGGCAGCCATCTTGCGGATGCGGAAGTATGCATAACAAATTTAAAACGTTCATTAGGAGTTTCTTTCACCCGCCGTCGTTTGATTCACAATCTTATGCACCTCCGATGTATGAATAAAATAATTTAAGACCAACATTGGCCCGCACGGGCCTGGTTATCTTCAACAAAACGCATCACCAAACACCGGACCCAATGAGAGTCGAGCATTTGCAAAAATATTTCTAAAATGAAATCACTCAATGGAGACCGCCATCGACCGGATGCGGAAGTTTGCATAAAACAATTGCGAAAAAGTTCAATAGGAGTTTGTTTCACCCGTCGTTCTTTGATTCACAATCTAATGAAACCTCTAATTAGTAATTAAAATACGTTAAGACCAACCTCGTTATCTTCAACGAAAATCGTCATCAAACACCAGAACCAATGAGATTCGAGCATTTGAAAAAATATTATTACGCATTTCGGAGGGTGAAAACGGCGTCAAATATTCTAACATTGACGAAGAATTATTTTTTAGAAATCTCGCGGCCGTATGGGATTGTTTTTCACGGCCAGAAATATGGTATAAGCGGTTTACATATTTAGTTTAGAAATACGGATAGTTTTTCACGGCCGGAAATATCCGAAGTTGAGATGGAATTCACCGAATTAATCACTGCAAGCTAACGTCTTCTGGTGGAGGAAGCTGCCGTGCCCGGAGAGTCAGAGAACCAGCCCTGGCGCCTGACAGCGACTGAAGTTAGAAGACTACACACATACTGTGAAAACATATGTTAAGCCCAGTTAAAATTTCTTAAAATAGGCCTTAAGCTAGCACATCGTATAGCTACTTCCTTAAGCTTCTTGTGACATTTATTGTATGCAGGTATTGCCATTGGGGAGGACTGTCTGCTCTTCTCTTTTACCAAGTCTTACCAGGTACGGTACCTACTACACCTACCTATTACCAACTACCTAACCTACCGATGCCATAGTGATGGGTAAAATAGTGGCAAGAGGCTTTGGCTTCGCCGGCTCATTGCGGCTTTGCAGTCGGTACTAGTAGCCGGCGAAGCCGGTGTTGTCAATAAACGCGTACGTATTAGCCGGCAAAGCCAGTGTTGTCAATAAACGAGTACGTATTATGTCGAAAACCTGATTATGCCTTGGCTTGAGAATTCCGAAGCGCATTGGAGGCCGCCATCTTGCGGATGCGGAAGTATGCATAACAAATTGAAAACGTTCAATAGGAGTTTCTTTCATCCGTCATTGTTTGATTCACATTCTTATGCACCTCCAATTTATTATTAAAATACTTTAAGACCAACCTCTTTATCTTCAACAAAAATCGTCACCAAACACCAGAACCAATGAGATTCGAGCATTTGAAAAAATATTTTTAAAAACCTTATTACGCGTTTCGGAGGGTGAAAACGGCGTCAAATATTCTAAAATTGACAAAGAATTATTTTTTAGAAATCTCGAGGCCGTCGGGGATAGTTTTTCAAGGCCAGAAATATGGTATAAGCGGTTTACATATTTAGTTTAGAAATACGGATAGTTTTTCACGGCCGGAAATATCCAAAGTTGAGACGGAATTCACCGAATTAATCACTGCAAGCTAACTTCTTCTGGTGGAGGAAGCCGCAGTGCCCAGAGAGAACCAGTCCTGACAGCGACTGAAGTTAGAAGACTACACACATACGGTGAAAACGTATGTTAAGCCCAGTTAAAATTTCTTAAAATAGGGCTTAAGCTAGCACATCGTATAGTTACTTCCTTAAGCTTCTTGTGACATTTATTGTACTAGGGCATGCCCGTACTATATCTATATCTAAAATTATATCCCCCCCCTCTATTTACATGAAATGGTTTGGTCCAAAGCGAACGGCTTGCGAGTGGTGACAATCCCCCCCCTCTATTTACATGCAATGGTTTGGTCCAAAGCGAACGGCTTCCGGAGTTTGGTAAAGAAATCGCCATCGCGTGCACAAACGCGCAGGAAAGCGAATGAATCGCAAATTCGTTTTTATTAGTTGTAAAACATAGTTTAACGCCAACATAGTTTGCAAACGTGAAATAAATGAATACGCTCTCAAATGTGCCATCCGAGGCAGAGTGTGCCCGCCACGTTCGGCACACGCGATCGTTCGCTGCTCTCTGATTGGTTGAATCGTTTTTTGGACATAGCTCGGTAAGTAATTGTCCGATTAATATGAAACCTTGAAAAGGCACATCCTCGGGTCCCCAGCAATATACCTGGCAAGTTAAAAGTATATCGGACCCGTGGTTGTCGAGAAACAGCGGTCACAGACAGACAAACGTACAAACGTACAGACAGAGATTACTGGAATTATAGATAGATGCAGGTATTGGGGAGGACTGTCTGCTCTTCTCTTTTACCAAGTCTTACCAGGTACGGTACCTACTACACCTACCTACTACCAACTACCTAACCCACTGATGCCATAGTGATGGGTAAAATAGTGGCAAGAGGCTTTGGCTTCGCCGGCTCATTGCGGCTTTGCAGTCGGTACGTATTATGTCGAAAACCAGATTATGCCTTGGCTTGAGAATTCCGAAGCGCAATGGAGGCCGCCATCTTGCGGATGCGGAAGTATGCATAACAAATTGAAAAACGTTCAATAGGAGTTTCTTTCACCCGTCTTTGTTTGATTCACATTCTTATGCACCTCTAATTTATTATTAAAATACTTTAACACCAACCTCGGCCCGCACGGGCCTGGTTATCTTCAACGAAAAGCGTCACCAAACACCGGAACCAATGAGATTCGAGCATTTGAAAAAATATTTCAAAAAAGCTTTTTCCGTTTCGGAGCCTGAAAACGGCGTCAAATATTCTAAAATTGACGAAGAATTATTTTTTAGAAATCTCGCGGCTGTAGGGGATAGTTTTTCACGGCCGGAAATATCCGAAGTTGAGACGGAATTCACCGAATTAATCAAGACGGAAATTTTATAAATTTTAATCTCATCCAGAATGCAAATGTTGTCATTTTGAACTAGGTACGGTACCTACTACACCTACCTACTACCAACTACCTAACCTACTGATGCCATAGTGATGGGTAAAATAGTGGCAAGAGGCTTTGGCTTCGCCGGCTCATTGCGGCTTTGCAGTCGGGTACTAGTAAGCAGTTATCCGACACACGTCATTAGAAACTTGTCCGAGGCCATTATTTACTTTTTTAGATTTTCAATTCAAAATACAGTATTAGATTTTTCAAAGCTCTCCGAAAATGAATGTCCGACTGAACCGCTCGGTAAACCCACGAGTGCATGGCTACCAGCTTCCTGCCATATGGAGGTCCAATCGTGTTAGTGTGCTCGGACGACGTAATTAATTTTTGCATGGATGGTGGTCTGAGGGGTGCCAAAACGCACGAATCTTGCATCTGCATCATGGACAGGGGGAATTGTTTACAAGGAGCAAAGCTTTGTGACTGAAGTGTTTTTTTTTTGAATACTTGGGCTAAGGCTCATAATAGAGCACACACACACACACACACACACACACACACACACACACACACACACACACACACACACACACACACGGACATACTGACGAGACAAACACTAAACACAGCCATTGAGCTTGGGAGAAGTGCCGTCACTACCATCACTTCCTGGGATACTCTGGGTACCAGCGACGTCATAACAATGGCGCCGCTTTTCTCACCATACTCTGTGGGGTATTTCCTCAAGATAAACTTCCTCCTCCCCATGGATGCCAACCGATGGGGATTGTCTGTGCTCTATCCTTTTCAAGTAAGGAAGCAGCACGTACCATTTTAAAGTCTTTGGTATGACTAGAAACGGTGCAAACCAGATGGATGTTTTTTTTTTAGGAGACACCATGTCCTTACTGGATGGCCACTGGCTCCCTGCGGGAACTCATCTACCCTTTTACAAGTGTTGTTTTTGGTCCTGGCAGGGTGTCACAGTCACGCTCCCCACTAGCAATGCCAGTGAGGAGCGTCGGTTTAGTTGCCGACAACCCGCCCACGCGGCAGGTAACACTAGGCAGTCCCAAAAGACTGACCTGACAAAAAAGGTTGTTCTCCTTGGTGCCATTTTCAATGTAGCTGGAGAAGGCTTGGAGTGTGGATGGGATTGGCATTCTCTCAAGCAAGGCTTAAACCCATGTCAATATCAAAAAGGCCTTTGTCCATGGTCATTATTTACTTTTAACGGTGTGTGTATATATATATGTGCACCATATGAAAAAGACGTATCCAACCAAAAAAGTAACTGGATCTACTCTGATAATCTTATAATAAACAAGGAAGAGCAAATCCAATCACAAGTGACATTTTACCTGCTTCCCAGTGAGCTTCCCTGAGCCATTAGGCCAAAGCCAATAGTCCTCAGGACAATAGTCTATTGAAGTAAGTGAAATGTCACCTAAGAGTTAAGACTGGATCGGCTCTTCCTTGTTTATTACTCGATAAGCAGAGTAGACCTAGTTACTTTCTGGTTGGATGTACCCTTTTTTCTTTAAACCAAAAAATACTCGAGAGTTCATTGAACACTTTACCCCACGCAGTGTTCTAGTACATACTTCAATACAATACAATACTGATTTTAAAGATCGTTTTCAAAAAAATTCCGGAAGTGCAGCGCTACTGAAGCAGCCATATACACCACCTTATTTACGATGTCCAAGTACTGCTAAACGCAAAGCTTTTGAAAGTACAAAGAAGGTGATTTGTGTTCTACACTGTTCAAGTATATAATTCAGTTTAAATAAAATAAAGATTGTAAAATACATAAATAAATTAAATTTGGAGTTTACCACTGTTTATGCAGTGTGTATTACACCACCCTATCTAACAAGGTACATTAGTTATTTGTGCGTGCTGCTTGTGTCCATTATGACATCCTTAAAACAGTACGTTTCCTGTTTGGAATGATTTTCATTTTTGTTCGACTGCCAGACATGCAGACAGCGTAAAACAAATCACACCCATGTCTGAAGGAAGTGGTTCTGTTTGGCATTTTCATTATGAAATAGGCAAAGCCAAGAAACGAACGAAACCCTTTAGAATTACCTTTTAGAACATATTAGAACTACCCTTTATAACCCACTAGAATTACCCTTTAGAACCCATTAAAATTACACTTCATAACCCTCTAGAATTACTTTTTACTATGGAGATACCCGTGCTATGCACGGGTGGGAGGCCAGAAGCAAACAGGCAATGCAGAAATGGCGAATGCTAAAGCATGAAACCAATAAATTCCACATTCCTGTAGCACCTTCAGTCGCACATCAGACATGGACAGCAAGTTCGTGAAGGACTTCCATGAAAAACGTACCCGTTCCAAACAAACGGGTACGTTCACGTATAGAAATATCGATCGTGGAACCGTGGCGAATCTGCATATGGCGATCTGCTAAGGTCACGTTCAGAAAGTAGAAACCATCACGGCATGTCGTCATTCACTTGAACTCGATATCTCTATTAATTCCAAACAACACAACTCCAATTAATCACAAAATAAACTTTTAACAATATTGTTAATGTTTCCTTCATTGTAAAAACTACCAAGTCAATAGTTAAAACGATTTTGAGCCGATAGGTGTTACGGCCTTGGCAAGATCGATGGAGACAGCGATCGGTTTAGCATATTCACCGCCCAAATAGCGATGTGGAATTCTCTCATGCAGAGATTAAATGTCGTTTGAACTTTGGCCGAGGTCATTATTAACTTTTAATGATGTTTATATACGAATGATGTTTAATGATGTTTATATTGGTTTTGGGTCGTCCTTTCTGCATATCTCGTGGGATTGTAAGTTGGAGAGACGGCCGTGATGGCGGGGAGCGAGGGGGTTGGAATTATCTCAAGCAGGGATTCAACCCGTGTCCTTATAAAAGGTCTTTGTCCGAGGTCACCGAGTCTAATCGGTGCAGCCGATCTGTGCAGCGATCGGTGCAGCCGTTTGTGCGGCACTCGGGAAAACAACATCGTCACAATGAAAACATCGTCACAATGAAAGTTATGCGAACGCGAATGTTATGCAGGAGTCCAAACCTGAGAATGCTGGAGACTAAAGCTGAAATTGGGAAAACTAAATAGCCTATATTACTCCTGGAGATCCCAGGATTATCCACCCAAAATATCGTTGCGATCAGTTCAGCAGTTTTTACGGTACCTTCGAACGGACAGAAAGACAGACAGACAAACAGACGGACGGACATTTGGTGAATTATAGTAAGATAACCCTTTATAATTACTCTTTAGAACCCTTTAGAATGATCCTTTAGAACCCACTAGAATTACCATTTAGAACCCTTTACAATTCCCTTTTGGAACCCATTAAAATTTCCCTTTAGAACCCATTAGAATTACCATTTAGAACCCATTAAAATTTCCCTTTAGAACCCATTAGAATTACCATTTAGAACCCTTTACAATTACCCTTTGGAACCCATTATAAGTATTCTTTATAACCCTTTACAATGACTCTTTATAACCCTTTATAATTACTCTTTAGAACCTTTTAGAATTACCATTTAGAACCCATTAGAATTACCGTTTAGAACCCATCAGAATTACCGTTTAGAACCCATTAGAATTACCATTTAGAACCCATTAGAATTACCTTTTAGAACCCATTAGAATTACCCTTATAACCCTTTATAATTACCCTTTAGAACCCGTTAGAATTACCGTTTAGAACCCATTAAAATTACCCTTTATAACCCTCTAGAATTACTCTTTAGAACCCTTTAGAATTACCATTTAAAACCCATTAGAATTACCCTTCAGAACCCTTTACAATTACCCTTTGGAACCCTTGAGAATTCCCATTTGGAACCCATTAGAATTACTCTTTATAACCCTTTACAATTACCGTTTAGAACATGTTAGAATTACCGTTTAGAACCCACTAAAATTACCCTTTATAATAGCCCTCTAGAATTATTCTTTAAAACCCTTTAGAATTGCCCCTTAGAACCCTTTAGAATTGCCCCTTAGAACCCTCTAGAATTATACTTTAGAACCCTTTACAATTACCGTTTAGAACATGTTAGAATTACCGTTTAGAACCCACTAAAATTACCCTTTATAATAGCCCTCTAGAATTATTCTTTAAACCCTTTAGAATTGCCCCTTAGAACCCTTTAAAATTGCCCCTTAGAACCCTCTAGAATTATACTTTAGAACCCTTTATAATTAAACACTGTGGGTTAGAAAAGTTGTTCTACATTTTTGACGGATGGATGGAAGGAAGGACACAGCCAGATGTTGAAGTGGCTTCACCACTTTAAAATGATTTCACTCCTCTCTGTTTCATTGGTTCAAATTCAGAGCCAAAGTGCTGCGAAACTACACACTTGTTTTCTGATTCATGTTCCAATTCGTGTTTAAAATATAATATACAATTTAAATATGTTGTCCCTCGATCATAAACTGATGCTTAAAAACAAACAGAAGGACGGACATTAACAAGTTGCTTAATCCCTCTTTTCACTTTGCATGCGGTAGGTAAAAAAAATAAATATATATATATATATATATATACATAAAACACATATGTATGCATGGATGACAGCCTCCTGACAGAATGCAATCACACCTGCGTGTCACATTGAAGCCATTGAGACTTTGAGTATAGCAGAACTATTACTATTACTGTTTCTTACAGCCAGCAGCAAACAGTTATTGGCAATCTTTGTTGCAGTGGTCTATCAGAACATTGGTGATAAAAAAAAGATTACGTTAAATTTAACCCTCAACGGATCCCAAATGAACCCGATGGCTTGCACAACAAGATGGCTGCTACTTGAGGATAACCATTCCTTTAGAGACAAATTATTTATTACACTAGTCCTGGGGTTCTAACCTGGGGTATCCATACCCCTTGGGGGTATGGGGACCAAAATCTGGGGGTATGGGACTCGTAATAAATTATAATAATAAATTGTAATAAATTCAATGAAATATCAACTTTAAATATATAATAAATCCTAATGTTTTTTTTCCTGTTCTGTTCCTAATTATCCATATGTAAAACTAAGCTGAGATATTTTGAAGTCACACTGGAACCTAATGGGACTGGTAATGAGGCGCGGATCCCAGAACTTGGCCCATTTTCTGGGTAATAGGTTACCAATTTTCATCCAAAAAATTAGGCAATTAAAGTAAAAACACCCCTCAGAATGCACCACAGAGCACGTAGAAATCCAAAAAATTCTAGGGGGACATGCCCCCAGTCCCTCCTAGCTATGCGCACCTACGGTGCGCCTTGGTCAGTCAACAGTCTGGCGAAGGGGGTATGGGGACATCGTGGGCAATCCGTTGGGGGTCTTGACATGGAAAAAAGGTTAAGAACCCCTGCACTCGTCAGTATAAACACCATTCCCAATCGACAGGAGCCAAACAACAAGGACAAGGCAGCAGCTAGATATTATAAATATCAAGACGCAATCAATGCGCACCAGCAAGGCTCCCAAACATGTACCACGTGCAATGCCGAATGAATGGCAGTCATCATATAAATATCAATACGCAATCACGTCCCTCACCTCTAATTGGAGAGAACAACCAATTACCTCTCATCTAATCAATTATCCCCAGGTTGCTCGGACCCAGGTGGCTGCGTGGTACATGCTTGGGAGTCTCAGTGGTGTGTGTTTCTATCGACGCTGTCGCTGGTTTCTCACCGAAATCTGTCTGCGGTTTGGGATGTATGTACTACTTGTGAATGTCCGCAACTGTAGAGCAACCTCGGTAGGGTTTGAAAGAGCAAAGGCCTTACCTTATACGTAGCTTTTCTTGTTTGCTTTATGCAGATTAATTTTTCTGGAAGAGTATGGCAATTAATTATATCAACGGACCGACTTGATACTTCTTGATTTAAAATTCCCGATAAAAAGATTTTCTCTTGATCTTATATAAATAAGTTTAACAATACGTATTTCCATCCGCATTCATATTATCCAAAACCACCGCCATCAAAACATTACCAGACGGTTCAAATACGTGGCCGACTATCATGTGTTCGGTCTGAAGTTACAAAATGGGTTTTATAAACTGAAACCAAAAAAAGGAATTATACCGTCGTGAGGACATTTCGAGGATCAGTCGTCCATCAGAGCAACATGGTTCAAATTGAGTTTGATTTCGTATATTGAATGGAAAACACTATAAACACGTGATGCTTCTTTTAACCATATTTGTGGACCTTTAATAATCTGTACTTTCAGCATGGCTTGTACAGAAGATTACAAACTTTGACAATTTTTTAACTAAAACTTTATTTTAAATTGTTTTAATTTTTTTATTTTGCTAAAAACTACTTTTTTAACAAAACTATTTTTTTAACAAAAACTATTGACTGAGAGACGTGCAAAATAAATTATGTGATGAGACCCAGAAAGTTTAAATGCCACCATGGAGCTTGCCCTGCTGACCCTGCAATTACAACTACGTTTTGAAAGTGCCAAACATTTGCCTTCCTGAGATTTTTGCTCTTTTTATTTAATAGGATTATAATGCCCCGTTACATTAATGGGATTATATATATGTTTAATTCTCTCTATTTTTGAATGGGATTACAATGTTCAGTTTTACCTGAAAATCGTGCCATGACGGGTGGCCTATGCAACGTAAGAGTACAGATCTCGATTCGTGTCTCAGCTGACCTTTGACCTATTTTGCTCTTTCCCAAGTCGTTGCACAATCCTACACGGTATTTGTTTCACAAGCACACGATGTATGTCATAGGCCATGTAATAGTATTACATTCACTAGGTAATCAATTTTTTGATTGCGCTCGTGCTTTCACTTGCACTATTCCTCCTCTTCTTCCTCCTCTGATTTCCCCCCTTTTCTTTCCAACGTCGTTTCCCTTTTTTTTTTCTTCCCCCACCTATCCCACAATGTCTTTCCCCCCTTTGTACTCTTCCCATTCCTCTTATCAATCTTATTTTTTATAAATTATTCCCTTGTCCCCCAACCCTATACTCCCCCTCCCTTTTTCTATGTATGCATCGATAGTTTCTTCTTTGTCATCCTCGAAGAATAGCCGAAGAGGAAGATGGATTATAAGCTTGTTGAATAACAAATGTAATATGGTGACACTATGAGATGGTCATAATGACTCGAAATAAGGAAGATTCAGAATAAACAGCAGAGGGCTTTGTACTATATTATTCACTGAAAAAAAACAACAAGTTGCCCTTGTTTTTAAGAGAATCCCATATTACTTTGCAACGCTTTGCCTCCCTCTCATACCCTCTTTCCAGAGGTCAATCGTTGAAGCGAATGGTAAATACATATTGACAGGAGCTCCTCCTAAGGGAAAAGCTAATCCGCTTTGAATGGCGCAGAGGGCTTTGCACGTGCATGAGACCCTGCACAGCTAAGCAACCTTTTGATGCTCGAGGGTGAGCGACATTGTGGCGTGCAGCGCTTCTGCTTTATGTCGAGATGAACTGCAATTGAAGAAATAAATAAGTACATACCGCTATTATACATCGGCCTCGAGCTGCAGTGAAATAGCACGGTGCAATTAACATATAGGATTTAAAACTAAATGCTAAGACACCTGTTCCCACCCTTCTGCAACTCCTCCGCTTGTACTGTGTCTGAGTCTGTATGGTGCACCTGTTTGTTGTTGTCCCATTGTTTTTCCTTTCCCCCCTTGTTATCTGTTGTTCGCTCATAGCACTGTGTTGTCCCCTCTTCCATGGGCCTCGATATCAATGTGTTAAAAACAAACATTTATGTGCACAAACCATCACGATCGGCTACTTTTCTCTTGTATAATTACAATACAATTTCGAGATATAGGGAGAAGTATTTTGTGACGAACCACCATCCAACGGGTTCAATATGAAATCCATGTGGATTTGAAAACATTTATATGAGAGCAGCGCTTTTGGTTTATCAAAAATAGATTATTATTTTGTATGCTACCTGTGCGTTCTGGTTGAATCATCAATGGGAGCGTGGCTCTGCCACCGATGAAGTGCCCCCTGCTTCCAGTAAGGTGGTACTCATTTTTCTGACCTCAGAAGGATGACGGGATGAGTCAACCCACCTGATGTAATTATAATGGCACAACAAGGACTCAAACTCAAGACCCTAAAACCTCAAGCCAACACCAGGCTTATCAAAAAGAGTTAACAACTATAGAGAGTTTGTTTTTTTTGTATACTGAATCGAGGCTCGTGAAAGAGCTAAAAGTTAAAAAGAGCTAAAAGAGCTAAAGAGCTAAAAAGAGCTAAAAAAAGAGCAAAAAAAAGCTAAAAGAAAGAGCTAAAGAGTAAAAGTTCATTGAACACCTTAATCCACAGTCTTGAGAAACAATTCATGGGAATGGCCTTTTAAACATTTACTTTGCGTTTCCGAGCACAATATATATCACCTATGACCTATGAGCCGCCATTTTTGTCTGAATCTCGATATTCCCCAATGCTAAGAGAGCGAGCAGCAAATTTGATTGGTCGAGTTGGCATAAAATTTGTCCAAGTACTGATAAACTGGAGGTTTTTGGAAGTGGAGATAAGGCCATTTGTGTTCTGCAGTGTTCAAGCATGTAATTAATTTGAAAAAATAAAAGGTTTTAAAGGTTGTAAAAAAAAGTTTTTTTCGGAAGTTTACCGCCGTTGATGCACCGTCTTCCACACTGCCTTATTTAACACGTTACCTTCGTTATTTGTACCTGTTGTTTGTGTCCTTTATGACGTTCTTAAAAACAAAGTTTCCTGTTTGGAATGATTACAGAAAGTTGCCTGTTTGGACAGACGGAAAAAAATTCTCACTCCTCTCTGCGCGTGCACGATTGGAACAAGATTCAGAAAATAATAGTGCGACAAACACTGGGGCATCACAAGGGTTTTGATTTCTTTTAAACATTGTCTTTTTGTGGGGATGAAGAGGGTCGTTGCATTGAAACAAACCAAGACTCCACCTTCAAGATGCTCTCAGAGTCATCACAATAAACACAAATGTAGGCCTACACAATCACCGATCCATACCCAAGCTACCTATACTATCGTGTCAATGTACATGCAGCCTACCCTTCTATCCCAAATTCTTACAGGTAGCTATCTAATTCCAGTTTAAACCGGATGACTTGCTGTTGCCACTACCATTCCAGGGAGACCTGCAGTCTATGCATTAACTACTTTCTGAGTGAAGGAACCCTGCCTTATTGCGGTCTAGTTTTCCTCCTGTACTCTCAAACTGTGGCCCCTGATCTGATCACTATCCATTCCACGAAACAATGTCTAGCTAGAATCAATCTAGTCGCTCTACCATGAACCATCTTCATGGCAGCTATGTCGAACCTCAGACGCACAGGGCAATGGAGACACCCATGTGTGCACTGTCACAAGGATGGATGTTAAACTAGGCTTCGGGTTCCGTAATAAATCTTTCTTTCTTGTACATTTTACCACCCGTGTTCGAGTTCATTAATTTGCAGGCTTGAAGACTGCCGGTGAGATCGCGTCAGGTAAGAGCTCGCTGCTTCTTCCTCTTCGTTCTTCCTCCCGTGCTAGCATAGTCGAATCCATCATTGATCGTCGCCTTCGTTAAAGCCTGTTTGGCCATCCGCGAGCCCACAGTATTAACCGAGGGAAATCACGTGACAATACATACCTGTACCAATTTTTAAGTGGATCACTTTGGTCATTCTTAAGCTATAGGTCTCTTACAGATTTGACCTTTGACCTCTTGAACCCAAATTCTAATCAGTTAATCGTTACATCATTATACATACTTGTACTAAGTTTGACACGGATCACTTCAACCGTTCTCAAGTTATAGACCTATTCCAGACTTTGACCTTTGACCTTTGACCTATGACCCCAAAATCTGATCACTTAATCTTTACAACATTATACATACCTGTACCAAGTTTTAATTAGATCACTTCAGCCGTTCTTAAGTTATAGCCCTTTTACAGATTTGACCTTTGACCTCTTGACCCCAAAATCTAATCAGTTCATCTTTACATCATTCTACATAATTGTACCAAATTTGGTCAGAATCCCATCACTGGTTCACAAGTTATCGTGGTAACAGTATTTTTTGCCTAACATGACCTCTGACCTCTGCCCTTTGACCTCGTGACCCCAAAATCTAATCAGTTTATCTTTACCTCATTATATATGACTGTGCCAAGTTTGACTAAGATCCCTTTGGCCGTTCTCAAGTTATCGCGGTAATGAAAACCTATCACGGACGGACAGAAGGACGACTTCGTCAGCGGATCTCCACTCGTAACGTGATCTCCAGAATGGCGACTTCGTCGGCGGAGGCATAATGATATTGTGGCAGTTTGTGGGTGTGGCCTCGACATCATCCGTCCCGCTCCCTCCCAACGGCAAACCCAAGCCCCCCACACTCTTCACCACATTAGTAGTGGGGAAACATGTTACTCGTGGAGACCATGTTACTCGTGGAGACCATGCTACTCGTGGAGACAATGCTACTCGTGGAGACCATGCTACTAGTGGAGACCATGCTACTCGTGGAGACCATGTTACTCGTGGAGACCATGCTACTCGTGGAGACCATGCTACTCGTGGAGACCATGCTACTAGTGGAGACCATGTTACTAGTGGAGACCATGCTACTCGTGGAGACCATGCTACTCGTGGAGACCATGTTACTAGTGGAGACCATGCTACTCGTGGAGACCATGCTACTCGTGGAGACCATGCTACTCGTGGAGACCATGCTACTAGTGGAGACCATGCTACTAGTGGAGACCATGCTACTCGTGGAGACCATGCTACTCGTGGAGACAATGTTACTCGTGGAGACCATGCTACTCGTGGAGACCTGCTACTCGTGGAGACCATGCTACTAGTGGAGACCATGCTACTAGTGGAGACCATGCTACTAGTGGAGACCATGTTACTAGTGGAGACCATGCTACTCGTGGAGACCATGTTACTAGTGGAGACCATGCAACTAGTGGAGACCATGTTACTAGTGGAGACCATGCTACTCGTGGAGACCATGTTACCAGTGGAGACCATGTTACTAGTGGAGACCATGTTACTAGTGGAGACCACGTTACTATTGGAGACCACGTTAGTAGTGGAGACCACGTTGCTAGTGGAGACCACGTTGCTAGTGGAGACCACGTTACTAGTGGAGACCTCGTTAGTAGTGGAGACCATATTACGAGTGGAGATCACGTTGCTGGTGGAGACCACGTTACTAGTGGAGACCTCGTTAGTAGTGGAGACCATATTACTAGTGGAGACCATGTTACTAGTGGATACCACATTACTAGTGGAGACCACATTACTAGTGGAGACCACATTACTAGTGGAGACCATATTACTAGTGGAGACCATATTACTAGTGGAGATCATGTTACTGGTGGAGAAGCATATGGTGGGATCATCTTCGTCGTATAATGTTACTTCTTATCTATTCATGATTCGGATTTACCAGCTGGTTTTCTTCACCATGGGAACCTGCCCATCACCACACAGTGCTTTCACCTGGCACTGTTAAAAATATAGATACCATTGATAGTTGCATTCTCTTTTGCTGGGAATCGAAAGTAAGACGAGACAGTTCAGAGACAAGCTACCAGTAATGAGCTTTCCTTCTGTTTGTGCAATATCCCTTTAAAAATTAAATGGCAGACCATTTCATTTTTACAATTATGCATTTAAACATATCCAATTTCATCTCTTCCATTTGGTGACAATGATACAGGGCGAGAGAGGCATGAGATAAAGTAATAGCTGATTTTAACGTCATTTATTTATCATTACCATCGTCATAAATTGAAAGATTGAGGTAGCTCGACCAAATAAGCCTTTTGGTATTTTATTTTTTTACACATTCCATCTTCAGAAGGAGAAGAGCTGAACATCTTATTACTCTCAGCTAAGATCCAACAAACCTGAAATCAACTTAAGTGACTGAAGGGAAGTGTGTGTGTGTGTGTGTGTGTGTGTGTGTGTGTGTGTGTGTGTGTGTGTGTGTGTGTGTGTGTGTGTGTGTGTGTGTGTGTGTGTGATGAAAAACTGAGACATTATACCAAGAACTCTCAATCCCTCTATTAATGACAGGAACTATCTATCCCTCCATTAATGCCAGGAACTCTCAATCCATCCATTAATGCCAGGAACTCTCAATCCCTCCATTAATGCCAGGAACTCTCAATCCCTCCATTAAAGCCAGGAACTCTCAATCCCTCCATTAAAACCAGGAACTCTCAATCCCTCCATTGAAACCAGGAACACTCAATCCGTCCATTAATGCCAGGAACTCTCAATAACGTCCATTAATGCCAGGAACTCTCAACCCCTCCATTAAAGCCAGGAACTCTCAATCCCTCCATTAAAACCAGGAACTCTCTATCCCTCCATTAAAACCAGGAACTCTCAATCCCTCCATTAAAGCCAGACTCTCAATCCCTCCATTAAAACCAGGAACTCTCAATCCCTCCATTAAAACCAGGAACTCTCAATCCCTCCATTAAAGCCAGGAACTCTCAATCCCTCCATTAATGCCAGGTACTCTCTATCCCTCCATTAAAACCAGGAACTCTCAATCCCTCCATTAAGGCCAAGAACTCTCAATCCCTCCATTAAAACCAGGAACTCTCAATCCCTCCATTAAAACAAGGAACTCTCAATCCCTCTATTAAAACCGGGAACTCTCAATCCCTCCATTAAAACCAGGAACTCTCAATCCGTCCATTAATGCCAGGAACTCTCAATCCCTCCATTAATGCCAGGAACTCTCAATCCCTCCATTAAAACTAGGAACTCTCAATCCCTCCATTAAAGCCAGGAACTCTCAATACCTCCATTAAAACCAGGAACTCTCAATCCCTCCATTAAAACCAGGAACTCTCTATCCCTCCATGAAAACCAGGAACTCTCAATCCCTCCATTAAAGCCAGGAACTCTCAATCCCTTCATTAAAACCAGGAACTCTCTATCCCTCCATTAATGCCAGGAACTCTCAATCCATCCATTAAAGCCAGGAACTCTCAATCCCACCATTAAAACCAGGAACTCGCAATCCGTACATTAAAACCAGGAACTCTCAATCCCTCCATTAAAACCAGGAACTCTCAATCCCTCCATTAAAGCCAGGAACTCTCAATCCCTCCATTAAAGCCAGGAACTCTCAATCCCTCCATTAAAATCAGGAACTCTCAATCCGTCCATTAAAACCAGGAACTCTCAATCCCTCCATTAAAGCCAGGAACTCTCAATCCCTCCATTAATGCCAGGATCTCTCTATCCCTCCATTAAAACCAGGAACTCTCAATCCCTCCATTAAAGCCAGGAACTCTCATTCCCTCCATTAAAACCAGGAACTCTCAATCCCTCCATTAAAACCGGGAACTCTCAATCCCTCCATTAAAACCAGGAACTCTCAATCTGTCCATTAATGCCAGGAACTCTCAATCCCTCCATTAATGCCAGGAACTCTCAATCCCTCCATTAAAGCCAGGAACTCTCAATCACTTCATTAAAACCAGGAACTCTCAATCCCTCCATTAAAACTAGGTACTCTCAATCCCTCCATTAAAGCCAGGAACTCTCAATCCCTCCATTAAAACCAGGAACTCTCAATCCCTCCATTAAAACCAGGAACTCTCAATCCCTCCATTAAAACCAGGAACACTCAATCCCTCCATTAATGCCAGGAACTCTCAATCCCTCCATTAAAACCAGGAACTCTCAATCCCTCCATTAAAACCCGGACCTCTCAATCCCTCCATTAATGCCAGGAACTCTCAATCCGTCCATTAATGCCAGGAACTCTCCATCCCTCCATTAATGCCAGGAACTCTCAATCCCTCCATTAAAGCCAGGAACTCTCAATCCCTCCATTAAAGCCAGGAACTCTCAATCCCTCCATTAATGCCAGGAACTCTCAATCCCTCCATTAATGCCAGGAACTCTCAATCCCTCCATTAATGCCAGGAACTCTCAATCCCTCCATTAATGCCAGGAACTCTCAATCCCTCCATTAAAGCCAGGAACTCTCAATCCGTCCATTAATGCCAGGAACTCTCAATCCCTCCATTAATGCCAGGAACTCACAATCCCTCCATTAATGCCAGGAACTCTCAATCCCTCCATTAATGCCAGGAACTCTCAATCCCTCCATTAATACCAGGAACTCTCAATCCCTCCATTAAAGCCAGGAACTCTCAATCCCTCCATTAAAGCCAGGAACTCTCAATCCCTCCATTAAAGCCAGGAACTCTCAATCCCTCCATGAATGCCAGGAACTCTCAATCCCTCCATTGATGCCAGGAACTCTCAATCCCTCCATTAAAGCCAGTAACTCTCAATCCATCCATTAATGCCAGGAACTCTCAATCCCTCCATTAATGCCAGGAACTCTCAATCCCTCCATTAATGCCAGGAACTCTCAATCCCTCCATTAAATCCAGGAACTCTCAATCCCTCCATTAATGCCAAGAACTCTCAATCCGTCCATTAATGCCAGGAACTCTCAACCCATCCATTAATGCCAGGAACTCTCAATCCCTCCATTAAAGCCAGGAACTCTCAATCCCTCCATTAAAACCAGGAACTCTCAATCCCTCCATTAAAACCAGGAACTCCCAATCCCTCCATTAAAGCCAGGAACTCTCAGTCTCTCCATTAAAGCCAGGATCTCTCAATCCCTCCATTAATGCCAGGAACTCTCAATCCCTCCATTAATGCCAGGAACTCTCAATCCCTCCATTAAAGCCAGGAACTCTCAATCCATCCATTAATGCCAGGAACTCTCAATCCCTCCATTAATGCCAGGAACTCTCAGTCCGTCCATTAATACCAGGAACTCTCAATCCCTCCATTAATGCCAGGAACTCTCAATCCCTCCATTAAAGCCAGGAACTCTCAATCCCTCCATTAAAACCAGGAACTCTCAATCCCTCCATTAAAACCAGGAACTCTCAATCCCTCCATTAAAACCAGGAACTCTCAATCCCTCCATTAAAACCAGGAACTCTCAATCCCTCCATTAAAGCCAATCTCCAACAAGTCTCCAAAATTCTCCAAAATCCTCTCCAAGAAGTTCTGTCACTCAAGCTTTTGGGTCTCACTATCTGCCATGATCTTTCCTGGGAAAACCACATTTCCAAGCTGGCCTCCAAAGCCAGTCGCCGACTGGGCATCCTCTGTCGTGCGAAGTCCTTCCTTGGCACACCTGAGCTCCTGACCACATACAAGGCTTTCATCCGCAGCTCAATGGAGTACTGCTCTCCCCTCTGGGCTGGTGCTCCTGCCTCACACCTAGCTCGTCTTCACGCTGTTGAAACCAAAGCGTTCAGAATCACTGGAATCTCCCGTGATGACGCTATCTCCGGGGGCCTTTCACTTAATCACCGCAGGCAGGTTGGTGGTCTTTTCGTCTTCTACCGACTCCTCTCCGGCCTTGCTCCGCCAGCTCTCTCTGGGCTCTGTCCCCCAAATATTCCTGCAGGTCGCACAAGATCTGCCTGCAACCCTCTTATGGTTAAACTGCCAAAATCAAGACTCTCTGCTCACCTTCACTCCTTCATTCCTCTTTTCTCCCACCTCTGGAACAAACTCCCTCACTCTCTTCAATCCCACTCCTCCCTCCAGGTCTTTCAAACGGCTGTTCACCACCATCTCTTATCTTCCCCAATTCAAAACCTTGATCTTTTCTACCCCCGCTAATTTCACCCCAAAACCACTTTTTTGAGGTGACTTTTGACTTCTTTCCTGGAAGTCCTTGGCGTCCTTGCGTTTTTATACCTATCCTGCCTCCCCCCAGGCCCTTTCCCTCCCACACATCTCCCGATGTCCCTGCTCTCAAATGTTGTGTTTGTGTGCTTCCTCCCCTTCTCTCCCCATCTTGTCGACCGCTCCCCTTTTTATATACTTTGTTTGCTTGTTTGTTTGATTTGTTTGTTTGATAAATGTTAGCTCTTTCACGAGCCTCGACTCTGTATACAAAAAAGAAAAAAAAATCCCTCCATTAAAACAAGGAACTCTCAATCCCTCCATTAAAGCCAGGAACTCTCAGTCCCTCCATTAATGCCAGGAACTCTCAATCCCTCCATTAAAGCCAGGAACTCTCAATCCCTCCATTAATGCCAGGATCTCTCAATCCCTCCAATAATGCCAGGAACTCTCAATCCCTCCATTAAAGCCAGGAACTCTCAATCCCTCCATTAAAACCAGGAACTCTCAATCCCTCCATTAAAACCAGGAACTCTCAATCACTCCATTAAAACCAGGAACTCTCAATCTGTCCATTAATGCCAGGAACTCTCAATCCCTCCATTAATGCCAGGAACTCTCAATCCCTCCATTAAAGCCAGGAACTCTCAATCCCTTCATTAAAACCAGACTCTCAATCCCTCCATTAAAACTAGGTACTCTCAATCCCTCCATTAAAACCAGGAACTCTCAATCCCTCCATTAAAACCAGGAACTCTCAATCCCTCCATTAAAACCAGGAACTCTCTATCCCTCCATTAAAACCAGGAACTCTCAATCCCTCCATTAAGGCCAGGAACTCTCAATCCCTCCATTAAAACCAGGAACTCTCAATCCCTCCATTAAAACAAGAAACTCTCAATCCCTCCATTAAAACCGGGAACCCTCAATCCCTCCATTAAAACCAGGAACTCTCAATCCGTCCATTAATGCCAGGAACTCTCAATCCCTCCATTAATGCCAGGAACTCTCAATCCCTCCATTAAAACTAGGAACTCTCAATCCCTCCATTAAAGCCAGGAACTCTCAATCCCTCCATTAAAACCAGGAACTCTCTATCCCTCCATGAAAACCAGGAACTCTCAATCCCTCCATTAAAGCCAGGAACTCTCAATCCCTCCATTAAAACCAGGAACTCTCTATCCCTCCATTAATGCCAGGAACTCTCAATCCATCCATTAAAGCCAGGAACTCTCAATCCCTTCATTAAAACCAGACTCTCAATCCCTCCATTAAAACTAGGTACTCTCAATCCCTCCATTAAAACCAGGAACTCTCAATCCCTCCATTAATGCCAGGAACTCTCAATCCCTCCATTAAAACCAGGAACTCTAAATCCCTCCATTAAAACCTGGAACTCTCAATCCCTCCATTAATGCCAGGAACTCTCAATCCGTCCATTAATGCCAGGAACTCTCTATCCCTCCATTAATGCCAGGAACTCTCAATCCCTCCATTAAAGCCAGGAACTCTCAATCCCTCCATTAAAGCCAGGAACTCTCAATCCCTCCATTAATGCCAGGAACTCTCAATCCCTCCATTAATGCCAGGAACTCTCAATCCCTCCATTAATGCCAGGAACTCTCAATCCCTCCATTAATGCCAGGAACTCTCAATCCCTCCATTAATGCCAGGAACTCTCAATCCCTCCATTAATGCCAGGAACTCTCAATCCCTCCATTAAATCCAGGAACTCTCAATCCCTCCATTAATGCCAGGATCTCTCAATCCCTCCATTAAACCCAGGAACTCTCAATCCCTCCATTAATGCCAGGAACTCTCAATCCCTCCATTAAAGCCAGGAACTCTCAATCCCTCCATTAAAGCCAGGAACTCTCAGTCCCTCCATTAATGCCAGGAACTCTCAATCCCTCCATTAAAGCCAGGAACTCTCAATCCCTCCATTAATGCCAGGATCTCTCAATCCCTCCAATAATGCCAGGAACTCTCAATCCCTCCATTAAAGCCAGGAACTCTCAATCCCTCCATTAAAACCAGGAACTCTCAATCCCTCCATTAAAACCAGGAACTCTCAATTACTCCATTAAAACCAGGAACTCTCAATCTGTCCATTAATGCCAGGAACTCTCAATCCCTCCATTAATGCCAGGAACTCTCAATCCCTCCATTAAAGCCAGGAACTCTCAATCCCTTCATTAAAACCAGACTCTCAATCCCTCCATTAAAACTAGGTACAATCAATCCCTCCATTAAAACCAGGAACTCTCAATCCCTCCATTAAAACCAGGAACTCTCAATCCCTCCATTAAAACCAGGAACTCTCTATCCCTCCATTAAAACCAGGAACTCTCAATCCCTCCATTAAGGCCAGGAACTCTCAATCCCTCCATTAAAACCAGGAACTCTCAATCCCTCCATTAAAACCGGGAACTCTCAATCCCTCCATTAAAACCAGGAACTCTCAATCCGTCCATTAATGCCAGGAACTCTCATTCCCTCCATTAATGCCAGGAACTCTCAATCCCTCCATTAAAACTAGGAACTCTCAATCCCTCCATTAAAGCCAGGAACTCTCAATCCCTCCATTAAAACCAGGAACTCTCTATCCCTCCATGAAAACCAGGAACTCTCAATCCCTCCATTAAAGCCAGGAACTCTCAATCCCTCCATTAAAACCAGGAACTCTCTATCCCTCCATTAATGCCAGGAACTCTCAATCCATCCATTAAAGCCAGGAACTCTCAATCCCTTCATTAAAACCAGACTCTCAATCCCTCCATTAAAACTAGGTACTCTCAATCCCTCCATTAAAACCAGGAACTCTCAATCCCTCCATTAATGCCAGGAACTCTCAATCCCTCCATTAAAACCAGGAACTCTAAATCCCTCCATTAAAACCTGGAACTCTCAATCCCTCCATTAATGCCAGGAACTCTCAATCCGTCCATTAATGCCAGGAACTCTCTATCCCTCCATTAATGCCAGGAACTCTCAATCCCTCCATTAAAGCCAGGAACTCTCAATCCCTCCATTAAAGCCAGGAACTCTCAATCCGTCCATTAATGCCAGGAACTCTCAATCCCTCCATTAATGCCAGGAACTCTCAATCCCTCCATTAATGCCAGGAACTCTCAATCCCTCCATTAATGCCAGGAACTCTCAATCCCTCCATTAATGCCAGGAACTCTCAATCCCTCCATTAATGCCAGGAACTCTCAATCCCTCCATTAAATCCAGGAACTCTCAATCCCTCCATTAATGCCAGGATCTCTCAATCCCTCCATTAAAGCCAGGAACTCTCAATCCCTCCATTAATGCCAGGAACTCTCAATCCCTCCATTAAAGCCAGGAACTCTCAATCCATCCATTAAAGCCAGGAACTCTCATTCCCTCCATTAAAGCCCGGAACTCTCAATCCCTCCATTAATGCCAGGAACTCTCAATCCCTCCATTAAAGCCAGGAACTCTCAATCCCTCCATTAAAGCCAGGACCTCTCAATCCCTCCATTAAAGCCAGGAACTCTCAATCCCTCCATTAATGCCAGGAACTCTCAATCCCTCCATTGATGCCAGGAACTCTCAATCCCTCCATTAAAGCCAGGAACTCTCAATCCATCCATTAATGCCAGGAACTCTCAATCCCTCTATTAATGCCAGGAACTCTCAATCCCTCCATTAATGCCAGGAACTCTCAATCCCTCCATTAAATCCAGGAACTCTCAATCCCTCCATTAATGCCAGGATCTCTCAATCCCTCCATTAAAGCCAGGAACTCTCAATCCCTCCATTAATGCCAGGAACTCTCAATCCCTCCATTAAAGCCAGGAACTCTCAATCCATCCATTAAAGCCAGGAACTCTCAGTCCCTCCATTAAAGCCAGGATCCCTCAATCCCTCCATTAATGCCAGGAACTCTCAATCCCTCCATTAATGCCAGGAACTCTCAATCCCTCCATTAAAGCCAGGAACTCTCAATCACGCCATTAATGCCAGGAACTCTCAATCCCTCCATTAAAGCCAGGAACTCTCAATCCCTCCATTAATGCCAGGAACTCTCAATCCCTCCATTAAAGCCAGGAACTCTCAATCCCTCCATTAATGCCAGGAACTCTCAATCCCTCCATTAAAGCCAGGAACTCTCAATCACGCCATTAATGCCAGGAACTCTCAATCCCTCCATTAATGCCAGGAACTCTCAATCCCTCCATTAAAGCCGGGAACTCTCAATCCCTCCATTAATGCCAGGAACTCTCAATCCCTCCATTAATGCCAGGAACTCTCAATCACGCCATTAAACCCAGGAACTCTCAATCCCTCCATTAATGCCAGGAACTCTCAATCACGCCATTAAAGCCACGTACTCTCAATCCCTCCATTAATGCCAGGAACTCTCAATTCCTCCATTAAAACCAGGAACTCTCAATCCCTCCATTAAAACCAGGAACTCTCAATCCCTCCATTAAAGCCAGGAACTCTCAGTCCCTCCATTAAAGCCAGGATCTCTCAATCCCTCCATTAATGCCAGGAACTCTCAATCCCTCCATTAATGCCAGGAACTCTCAATCCCCCCATTAAAACCAGGAACTCTCAATCCCTCCATTAAAGCCAGGAACTCTCAGTCCCTCCATTAAAGCCAGGATCTCTCAATCCCTCCATTAATGCCAGGAACTCTCAATCCCTCCATTAATGCCAGGAACTCTCAATCCCTCCATTAAAGCCAGGAACTCTCAATCCATCCATTAAAGCCAGGAACTCTCAGTCCCTCCATTAAAGCCAGGATCTCTCAATCCCTCCATTAATGCCAGGAACTCTCAATCCCTCCATTAATGCCAGGATCTCTCAATCCCTCCATTAAATCCAGGAACTCTCAATCCCTCCATTAAAGCCAGGAACTCTCAATCCCTCCATTAATGCCAGGAACTCTCAATCCCTCCAATAATGCCAGGAACTCTCAATCCCTCCATTAAAGCCATGAACTCTCAATCCCTCCATTAAAACCAGGAACTCTCAATCCCTCCATTAAAACCAGGAACTCTCAATCCCTCCATTAAAACCAGGAACTCTCAATCTGTCCATTAATGCCAGGAACTCTCCATCCCTCCATTAATGCCAGGAACTCTCAATCCCTCCATTAAAGCCAGGAACTCTCAATCCCTTCATTAAAACCAGACTCTCAATCCCTCCATTAAAACTAGGTACTCTCAATCCCTCCATTAAAACCAGGAACTCTCAATCCCTCCATTAAAACCAGGAACTCTCAATCCCTCCATTAAAACCAGGAACTCTCTATCCCTCCATTAAAACCAGGAACTCTCAATCCCTCCATTAAGGCCAGGAACTCTCAATCCCTCCATTAAAACCAGGAACTCTCAATCCCTCCATTAAAACAAGGAACTCTCAATCCCTCCATTAAAACCGGGAACTCTCAATCCCTCCATTAAAACCAAGAACTCTCAATCCGTCCATTAATGCCAGGAACTCTCAATCCCTCCATTAATGCCAGGAACTCTCAATCCCTCCATTAAAACTAGGTACTCTCAATCCCTCCATTAAAACCAGGAACTCTCAATCCCTCCATTAAAACCAGGAACTCTCAATCCCTCCATTAAAACCAGGAACTCTCTATCCCTCCATTAAGGCCAGGAACTCTCAATCCCTCCATTAAAACCAGGAACTCTCAATCCCTCCATTAAAACAAGGAACTCTCAATCCCTCCATTAAAACCGGGAACTCTCAATCCCTCCATTAAAACCAAGAACTCTCAATCCGTCCATTAATGCCAGGAACTCTCAATCCCTCCATTAAAGCCAGGAACTCTCAATCCCTCCATTAAAACCAGGAACTCTCTATCCCTCCATGAAAACCAGGAACTCTCAATCCCTCCATTAAAGCCAGGAACTCTCAATCCCTCCATTAAAACCAGGAACTCTCTATCCCTCCATTAATGCCAGGAACTCTCAATCCATCCATTAAAGCCAGGAACTCTCAATCCCTTCATTAAAACCAGACTCTCAATCCCTCCATTAAAACTAGGTACTCTCAATCCCTCCATTAAAACCAGGAACTCTCAATCCCTCCATTAATGCCAGGAACTCTCAATCCCTCCATTAAAACCAGGAACTCTAAATCCCTCCATTAAAACCTGGAACTCTCAATCCCTCCATTAATGCCAGGAACTCTCAATCCGTCCATTAATGCCAGGAACTCTCTATCCCTCCATTAATGCCAGGAACTCTCAATCCCTCCATTAAAGCCAGGAACTCTCAATCCCTCCATTAAAGCCAGGAACTCTCAATCCGTCCATTAATGCCAGGAACTCTCAATCCCTCCATTAATGCCAGGAACTCTCAATCCCTCCATTAATGCCAGGAACTCTCAATCCCTCCATTAATGCCAGGAACTCCCAATCCCTCCATTAATGCCAGGAACTCTCAATCCCTCCATTAATGCCGGGAACTCTCAATCCCTCCATTAAATCCAGGAACTCTCAATCCCTCCATTAATGCCAGGATCTCTCAATCCCTCCATTAAAGCCAGGAACTCTCAATCCCTCCATTAATGCCAGGAACTCTCAATCCCTCCATTAAAGCCAGGAACTCTCAATCCATCCATTAAAGCCAGGAACTCTCATTCCCTCCATTAAAGCCCGGAACTCTCAATCCCTCCATTAAAACTAGGTACTCTCAATCCCTCCATTAAAACCAGGAACTCTCAATCCCTCCATTAATGCCAGGAACTCTCAATCCCTCCATTAAAACCAGGAACTCTAAATCCCTCCATTAAAACCTGGAACTCTCAATCCCTCCATTAATGCCAGGAACTCTCAATCCGTCCATTAATGCCAGGAACTCTCTATCCCTCCATTAATGCCAGGAACTCTCAATCCCTCCATTAAAGCCAGGAACTCTCAATCCCTCCATTAAAGCCAGGAACTCTCAATCCGTCCATTAATGCCAGGAACTCTCAATCCCTCCATTAATGCCAGGAACTCTCAATCCCTCCATTAATGCCAGGAACTCTCAATCCCTCCATTAATGCCAGGAACTCCCAATCCCTCCATTAATGCCAGGAACTCTCAATCCCTCCATTAATGCCGGGAACTCTCAATCCCTCCATTAAATCCAGGAACTCTCAATCCCTCCATTAATGCCAGGATCTCTCAATCCCTCCATTAAAGCCAGGAACTCTCAATCCCTCCATTAATGCCAGGAACTCTCAATCCCTCCATTAAAGCCAGGAACTCTCAATCCATCCATTAAAGCCAGGAACTCTCATTCCCTCCATTAAAGCCCGGAACTCTCAATCCCTCCATTAATGCCAGGAACTCTCAATCCCTCCATTAAAGCCAGGAACTCTCAATCCCTCCATTAAAGCCAGGACCTCTCAATCCCTCCATTAAAGCCAGGAACTCTCAATCCCTCCATTAATGCCAGGAACTCTCAATCCCTCCATTGATGCCAGGAACTCTCAATCCCTCCATTAAAGCCAGGAACTCTCAATCCATCCATTAATGCCAGGAACTCTCAATCCCTCTATTAATGCCAGGAACTCTCAATCCCTCCATTAATGCCAGGAACTATAATCCCTCCATTAAATCCAGGAACTCTCAATCCCTCCATTAATGCCAGGATCTCTCAATCCCTCCATTAAAGCCAGGAACTCTCAATCCCTCCATTAATGCCAGGAACTCTCAATCCCTCCATTAAAGCCAGGAAATCTCAATCCATCCATTAAAGCCAGGAACTCTCAGTCCCTCCATTAAAGCCAGGATCCCTCAATCCCTCCATTAATGCCAGGAACTCTCAATCCCTCCATTAATGCCAGGAACTCTCAATCCCTCCATTAAAGCCAGGAACTCTCAATCACGCCATTAATGCCAGGAACTCTCAATCCCTCCATTAAAGCCAGGAACTCTCAATCCCTCCATTAATGCCAGGAACTCTCAATCCCTCCATTAAAGCCAGGAACTCTCAATCCCTCCATTAATGCCAGGAACTCTCAATCCCTCCATTAAAGCCAGGAACTCTCAATCACGCCATTAATGCCAGGAACTCTCAATCCCTCCATTAATGCCAGGAACTCTCAATCCCTCCATTAAAGCCAGGAACTCTCAATCCCTCCATTAATGCCAGGAACTCTCAATCCCTCCATTAATGCCAGGAACTCTCAATCACGCCATTAAAGCCAGGAACTCTCAATCCCTCCATTAATGCCAGGAACTCTCAATCACGCCATTAAAGCCACGTACTCTCAATCCCTCCATTAATGCCAGGAACTCTCAATTCCTCCATTAAAACCAGGAACTCTCAATCCCTCCATTAAAACCAGGAACTGTCAATCCCTCCATTAAAGCCAGGAACTCTCAGTCCCTCCATTAAAGCCAGGATCTCTCAATCCCTCCATTAATGCCAGGAACTCTCAATCCCTCCATTAATGCCAGGAACTCTCAATCCCCCCATTAAAACCAGGAACTCTCAATCCCTCCATTAAAGCCAGGAACTCTCAGTCCCTCCATTAAAGCCAGGATCTCTCAATCCCTCCATTAATGCCAGGAACTCTCAATCCCTCCATTAATGCCAGGAACTCTCAATCCCTCCATTAAAGCCAGGAACTCTCAATCCATCCATTAAAGCCAGGAACTCTCAGTCCCTCCATTAAAGCCAGGATCTCTCAATCCCTCCATTAATGCCAGGAACTCTCAATCCCTCCATTAATGCCAGGATCTCTCAATCCCTCCATTAAATCCAGGAACTCTCAATCCCTCCATTAAAGCCAGGAACTCTCAATCCCTCCATTAATGCCAGGAACTCTCAATCCCTCCATTAATGCCAGGAACTCTCAATCCCTCCAATAATGCCAGGAACTCTCAATCCCTCCATTAAAGCCAGGAACTCTCAATCCCTCCATTAAAGCCAGGAACTCTCAATCCCTCCATTAAAGCCAGGAACTCTCAATCACGCCATTAATGCCAGGAACTCTCAATCCCTCCATTAAAGCCAGGAACTCTCAATCCCTCCATTAATGCCAGGAACTCTCAATCCCTCCATTAAAGCCAGGAACTCTCAATCCCTCCATTAATGCCATGAACTCTCAATCCCTCCATTAAAGCCAGGAACTCTCAATCACGCCATTAATGCCAGGAACTCTCAATCCCTCCATTAATGCCAGGAACTCTCAATCCCTCCATTAAAGCCAGGAACTCTCAATCCCTCCATTAAAGCCAGGAACTCTCAATCCCTCCATTAATGCCAGGAACTCTCAATCCCTCAATTAATGCCAGGAACTCTCAATCACGCCATTAAAGCCGAGAACTCTCAATCCCTCCATTAATGCCAGGAACTCTCAATTACGCCATTAAAGCCGAGAACTCTCAATCCCTCCATTAATGCCAGGAACTCTCAATCCCTCCATTAATGCCAGGAACTCTCAATCCCTCCATTAATGCCAGGAACTCTCAATCCCTCCATTAAAGCCAGGAACTCTCAATCCCTCCATTAATGCCAGGAACTCTCAATCCCTCCATTAATGCCAGGAACTCTCAATCCCTCCATTAATGCCAGGAACTCTCAATCACGCCATTAAAGCCAGGAACTCTCAATCCCTCCATTAATGCCCGGAACTCTCAATCCCTCCAATAATGCCAGGAACTCTCAATCCCTCCATTAATGCCAGGAACTCTCAATCACGCCATTAAAGCCAGGAACTCTCAATCCCTCCATTAATGCCAGGAACTCTCAATCCCTCCAATAATGCCAGGAACTCTCAATCCCTCCATTAATGCCAGGAACTCTCAATCACGCCATTAAAGCCAGGAACTCTCAATCCCTCCATTAATGCCAGGAACTCTCAATCCCTCCAATAATGCCAGGAACTCTCAATCCCTCCATTAAAGTCAGGAACTCTCAATCCCTCCATTAAAGCCAGGAACTCTCAATCCCTCCATTAATGCCAGGAACTCTCAATCCCTCCATTAAAACCAGGAACTCTCTATCCCTCCATTAATGCCAGGAACTCTCAATCCATCCATTAAAGCCAGGAACTCTCAATCCCTCCATTAAAACCAGGAACTCGCAATCCGTACATTAAAACCAGGAACTCTCAATCCCTCCATTAAAACCAGGAACTCTCAATCCCTCCATTAAAGCCAGGAACTCTCAATCCCTCCATTAAAGCCAGGAACTCTCAATCCCTCCATTAAAATCAGGAACTCTCAATCCATCCATTAAAACCAGGAACTCTCAATCCCTCCATTAAAGCCAGGAACTCTCAATCCCTCCATTAATGCCAGGATCTCTCTATCCCTCCATTAAAACCAGGAACTCTCAATCCCTCCATTAAAGCCAGGAACTCTCAATCCCTCCATTAAAACCAGGAACTCTCAATCCCTCCATTAAAACCGGGAACTCTCAATCCCTCCATTAAAACCAGGAACTCTCAATCCCTCCATTAATGCCAGGAACTCTCAATCCCTCCATTAAAACCAGGAACTCTCAATCCCTCCATTAAAACCGGGAACTCTCAATCCCTCCATTAAAACCAGGAACTCTCAATCCCTCCATTAAAGCCAGGAACTCTCAATCCCTCCATTAAAACCAGGAACTCTCAATCCCTCCATTAAAACCGGGAACTCTCAATCCCTCCATTAAAACCAGGAACTCTCAATCCCTCCATTAAAGCCAGGAATTCTCAATACCTCCATTAAAACCAGGAACTCTCAATCCCTCCATTAAAACCAGGAACTCTCTATCCCTCCATGAAAACCAGGAACTCTCAATCCCTCCATTAAAGCCAGGAACTCTCAATCCCTCCATTAAAACCAGGAACTCTCTATCCCTCCATTAATGCCAGGAACTCTCAATCCATCCATTAAAGCCAGGAACTCTCAATCCCTCCATTAAAACCAGGAACTCGCAATCCGTACATTAAAACCAGGAACTCTCAATCCCTCCATTAAAACCAGGAACTCTCAATCCCTCCATTAAAGCCAGGAACTCTCAATCCCTCCATTAAAGCCAGGAACTCTCAATCCCTCCATTAAAATCAGGAACTCTCAATCCATCCATTAAAACCAGGAACTCTCAATCCCTCCATTAAAGCCAGGAACTCTCAATCCCTCCATTAATGCCAGGATCTCTCTATCCCTCCATTAAAACCAGGAACTCTCAATCCCTCCATTAAAGCCAGGAACTCTCAATCCCTCCATTAAAACCAGGAACTCTCAATCCCTCCATTAAAACCGGGAACTCTCAATCCCTCCATTAAAACCAGGAACTCTCAATCTGTCCATTAATGCCAGGAACTCTCAATCCCTCCATTAATGCCAGGAACTCTCAATCCCTCCATTAAAGCCAGGAACTCTCAATCCCTTCATTAAAACCAGGAACTCTCAATCCCTCCATTAAAACTAGGTACTCTCAATCCCTCCATTAAAGCCAGGAACTCTCAATCCCTCCATTAAAACCAGAAACTCTCAATCCCTCCATTAAAACCAGGAACTCTCAATCCCTCCATTAAAACCAGGAACACTCAATCCCTCCATTAATGCCAGGAACTCTCAATCCCTCCATTAAAACCAGGAACTCTCAATCCCTCCATTAAAACCCGGAACTCTCAATCCCTCCATTAATGCCAGGAACTCTCAATCCGTCCATTAATGCCAGGAACTCTCTATCCCTCCATTAATGCCAGGAACTCTCAATCCCTCCATTAAAGCCAGGAACTCTCAATCCCTCCATTAAAGCCAGGAACTCTCAATCCCTCCATTAATGCCAGGAACTCTCAATCCCTCCATTAATGCCAGGAACTCTCCATCCCTCCATTAATACCAGGAACTCTCAATCCCTCCATTAAAGCCAGGAACTCTCAATCCCTCCATTAAAGCCAGGAACTCTCAATCCCTCCATTAAAGCCAGGAACTCTCAATCCCTCCATTAATGCCAGGAACACTCAATCCCTCCATTGATGCCAGGAACTCTCAATCCCTCCATTAAAGCCAGGAACTCTCAATCCATCCATTAATGCCAGGAACTCTCAATCCCTCCATTAATGCCAGGAACTCTCAATCCCTCCATTAATGCCAGGAACTCTCAATCCCTCCATTAAATCCAGGAACTCTCAGTCCCTCCATTAATGCCAGGAACTCTCAATCCGTCCATTAATGCCAGGAACTCTCAATCCATCCATTAATGCCAGGAACTCTCAATCCCTCCATTAAAGCCAGGAACTCTCAATCCCTCCATTAAAACCAGGAACTCTCAATCCCTCCATTAAAACCAGGAACTCTCAATCCCTCCATTAAAGCCAGGAACTCTCAGTCCCTCCATTAAAGCCAGGATCTCTCAATCCCTCCATTAATGCCAGGAACTCTCAATCCCTCCATTAATGCCAGGAACTCTCAATCCCTCCATTAAAGCCAGGAACTCTCAATCCATCCATTAATGCCAGGACCTCTCAATCCCTCCATTAATGCCAGGAACTCTCAATCCCTCCATTAATGCCAGGATCTCTCAATCCCTCCATTAAATCCAGGAACTCTCAATGCCTCCATTAATGCCAGGAACTCTCAGTCCGTCCATTAATGCCAGGAACTCTCAATCCCTCCATTAATGCCAGGAACTCTCAGTCCGTCCATTAATGCCAGGAACTCTCAATCCCTCCATTAATGCCAGGAACTCTCAATCCCTCCATTAAAGCCAGGAACTCTCAATCCCTCCATTAAAACCAGGAACTCTCAATCCCTCCATTAAAACCAGGAACTCTCAATCCCTCCATTAAAACCAGGAACTCTCAATCCCTCCATTAAAACCAGGAACTCTCAATCCCTCCATTAAAGCCAGGAACTCTCAATCCCTCCATTAAAGCCAATCTCCAACTAGTCTCCAAAATTCTCCAAAATCCTCTCCAAGAAGTTCTGTCACTCAAGCTTTTGGGTCTCACTATCTGCCATGATCTTTCCTGGGAAAACCACATTTCCAAGCTGGCCTCCAAAGCCAGTCGCGGACTGGGCATCCTCCGTCGTGCGAAGTCCTTCCTTGGCACACCTGACCTCCTCACCACATACAAGGCTTTCATCCGCAGCTCAATGGAGTACTGCTCTCCCCTCTGGGCTGGTGCTCCTGCCTCACACCTAGCTCGTCTTCACGCTGTTGAAGAAACCAAAGCGTTCAGAATCACTGGAATCTCCCGTGATGACGCTATCTCCGGGGGCCTTTCACTTAATCACCGCAGGCAGGTTGGTGGTCTTTTCGTGTTCTACCGACTCCTCTCCGGCCTTGCTCCCCCAGCTCTCTCTGGGCTCTGTCCCCCAAATATTCCTGCAGGTCGCACAAGATCTGCCTGCAACCATCTTATGGTTAAACTGCCAAAATCAAGACGAACTGCTCACCTTCACTCCTTCAATCCTCTTTTCTCCCACCTCTGGAACAAACTACCTCACTCTCTTCAATCCCACTCCTCCCTCCAGGTCTTTCAAACGGCTGTTCACCACCATCTCTTATCTTCCCCAATCCAAAACCTTGATCTTTTCTACCCCCGCTAATTTCACCCCAAATCCACTTTTTTGAGGTGACTTTTGACTTCTTTCCTGGAAGTCCTTGGTGTCCTTGCGTTTTTATACCTATCCTGCCTCCCCCCAGGCCCTTTCCCTCCCACACATCTCCCGATGTCCCTGCTCTCAAATGTTGTGTTTGTGTGCTTCCTCCCCTTCTCTCCCCATCTTGTCGACCGCTCCCCTTTTTATATACTTTGTTTGCTTGTTTGTTTGATTTGTTTGTTTGATAAATGTTAGCTCTTTCACGAGCCTCGACTCTGTATACAAAAAAGAAAAAAAATCCCTCCATTAAAACGAGGAACTCTCAATCCCTCCATTAAAGCCAGGAACTCTCAGTCCCTCCATTAATGCCAGGCTCTCTCAATCCCTCCATTAAAGCCAAAAACTCTCAATCCCTCCATTAATGCCAGGAACTCTCAATCCCTCCAATAATGCCAGGAACTCTCAATCCCTCCATTAAAGCCAGGAACTCTCAATCCCTCCATTAAGGCCAGGAACTCTCAATCCCTCCATGAAAACCAGGAACTCTCAATCCCTCCATTAAAACAAGGAACTCTCAATCCCTCCATTAAAACCGGAAACTCTCAATCCCTCCATTAAAACCAGGAACTCTCAATCCGTCCATTAATGCCAGGAACTCTCTATCCCTCCATTAAAACCAGGAACTCTCAATCCCTCCATTAAGGCCAGGAACTCTCAATCCCTCCATGAAAACCAGGAACTCTCAATCCCTCCATTAAAACAAGGAACTCTCAATCCCTCCATTAAAACCGGAAACTCTCAATCCCTCCATTAAAACCAGGAACTCTCAATCCGTCCATTAATGCCAGGAACTCTCAATCCCTCCATTAATGCCAGGAACTCTCAATCCCTCCATTAAAACTAGGAACTCTCAATCCCTCCATTAAAGCCAGGAATTCTCAATACCTCCATTAAAACCAGGAACTCTCAATCCCTCCATTAAAACCAGGAACTCTCTATCCCTCCATGAAAACCAGGAACTCTCAATCCCTCCATTAAAGCCAGGAACTCTCAATCCCTCCATTAAAACCAGGAACTCTCTATCCCTCCATTAATGCCAGGAACTCTCAATCCATCCATTAAAGCCAGGAACTCTCAATCCCTCCATTAAAACCAGGAACTCGCAATCCGTACATTAAAACCAGGAACTCTCAATCCCTCCATTAAAACCAGGAACTCTCAATCCCTCCATTAAAGCCAGGAACTCTCAATCCCTCCATTAAAGCCAGGAACTCTCAATCCCTCCATTAAAATCAGGAACTCTCAATCCATCCATTAAAACCAGGAACTCTCAATCCCTCCATTAAAGCCAGGAACTCTCAATCCCTCCATTAATGCCAGGATCTCTCTATCCCTCCATTAAAACCAGGAACTCTCAATCCCTCCATTAAAGCCAGGAACTCTCAATCCCTCCATTAAAACCAGGAACTCTCAATCCCTCCATTAAAACCGGGAACTCTCAATCCCTCCATTAAAACCAGGAACTCTCAATCTGTCCATTAATGCCAGGAACTCTCAATCCCTCCATTAATGCCAGGAACTCTCAATCCCTCCATTAAAGCCAGGAACTCTCAATCCCTTCATTAAAACCAGGAACTCTCAATCCCTCCATTAAAACTAGGTACTCTCAATCCCTCCATTAAAGCCAGGAACTCTCAATCCCTCCATTAAAACCAGAAACTCTCAATCCCTCCATTAAAACCAGGAACTCTCAATCCCTCCATTAAAACCAGGAACTCTCAATCCCTCGAGATCCTTGATCTCGCGAGATCTTGGAGACGGCGGCAGGGATTTTCGAAACTCCACACGGTCTCCACGTTTTTCGAAGTTAAGTCTGTTCACAATTGTATTTTGTCGAAACTGTATTTATCTTTCGGTGTGTGAAGTTATTGTGTGCAACTTTGGTTGTTTCTCGGTGTTTATCTTTCATAAATTGATCGTCTGTTTGCCGTGTCGCGAGAAAGGCCTTGTACAGTGTGCACTGTACAACCTTGAGGCTTTGTTTTTCTCTCAGTGGTCCGTCGTTTGTGATCCAATAACTTTCGTTCTCTGTATTCCCAGGCTTTTCACCCATAGCCTACTTCCTTGTGTAAATCTCAACTCAAAAAACAAAAAAAAAACAAAAAAACATTTCCTTCTCTGTTCTCATTCGTTTATTCATTCTTATTCGTTCGTTCGTTCTTCGACCACGTGTTTCTCCCCCATTTCCCCAGATAGTTTTCACTCATTAACCTTCAATGTTTACACTTTCCCCTCAAGTTATGTATTCCGTCATATTTTATAACACCTTTTTCTTCTTCTTCCTTAAAAGGCTGCTTTCGACTTGCTCACCAAATCAATTCATCCCAAAAAAAATATCCATCTCCTATAGTGCCTTTTTTCTACATTCCCTAAACTCTCCTGCACTCCATCCTCCATCCAGCGTCCTTAAACGTATTTTTAACTCGAAGGTCACAAGAAACTCATTTTGCAATAAATGTTCGTTTCCCATAAATCGTACACTTTCAAAAATCCAATCTCACCCCTCCCCTCCAAATCTTCCCCATAACCCCTCCCCTCCAAATCTTCCCCATCACCCCTCCCCTCCAAATCTTCCCCATCACCCATCCCTTTCAAATCTCCCCCCTTGCCCCCTCCCTCCTAAACTACCCCCTCACCCCTCCCCACCAAGACGCCCCCTCGCCCCTCTCCTCCTAGACTCCTGCCTCACCCCTCCCCTCCAAATCTCCCCCATATCCCATCCCTTTCAAATCCCTCCCCTTGTCCCTTCCCTCCCAAACTCCCCCCTCACCCCTCCCCTTCAAATCTCCCCACCCTCATTGCTTCTCAATTTCCCCCCTCTCACTCCCCCTCCTCAAAGCGTCCTCCCCGCTTCTTCCCCCTTCAAACTCTCACCTCCATCTCCCCCAACCTTCTGCCTCGCTCTTCCCCCTCCTCAAATAACACCTCATTGTGGCTCACCCAATCACCATCAAACCTTTTGTCCGCCCCATCCTTCCCTTTCTCCGAGCTATTCTGAAATCTCTGACACACCTTCAACAGCTCTCCCTACCTCTTCCACCTCTTCCACATCTTACCCTACCCCTCCTCCCCCCTGTTCTGTATCTGATGCTCCCCCTTCCTCTTCATTAACGGTATGGACCTCAAACATCCGGGGCCTTCGTTCAAACTTAACTGATCTCTCCATACAGGTTGCTTCTGTCAAACCAGACGTGATCTGCTTAACAGAAACTTTCCTCCTTTATGATGTCTCTGATTCCATAGTATCTCTCCCGGGCTACTCCCTCCTCCGGTATGATAGACCTGAGCCTCGTCCTGGAGGCGGGGTTGCTATCTTTATCAAAAACTCTCTTCCTCACTCGCCCTGCACTGCACTCTCTCCACCTCACCCCCAGGAATACCTCTGGCTACGGCTTCCCCTTCGCTCCCACCTCTTGTTCATATGTGTGTTGTACCGTCCACCAAACAGTGATGACTCCATCTACATCTCGCTGTCTGATGATATGGACCAACTTCTATCTACTCATCCCAACTCTCTCTTCCTCATATGTGGTGATTTCAACTGTCATCATGCCAGTTGGCTGGGTGTGGGTACCTCTCTCACCAGCCATGGCTCCTCAGCAAAGGACTTCTGCGACTCACTGGGACTGACACAATCTGTCAATTTCCCGACCCGGATCTCAGTCAACGGAACATCTTCTCTTCTGGACTTGGTTATGACTAACTTCCCTGAAAATGTCTGCTGCTCTTCTTCTGCTCCGATCGGATCATCTGATCATGTCCTTGTAAAAGTGGACATCTCTCTGACCATCCTCAGGGAGCCTGCTCAGCGTCGACGAGTCTGGCATTTCACTCAGGCGAACTGGCACGGTCTTCAAGCAGCCATCAATCATCTGGACTGGTCTCCCATCTCTACCACCTCTGACATCAACTCATCCTGGGAATTCTTCCAAAGTAAATTGCTCTCTCTCATGCACAGATTTATCCCATCTCGTCTTCAGTTGTCATACCCTTCCTCCCGTCCATGGTACATGGAATCTTGTGGTGAGGCTGTTGCCCAGAAACAACTTGCCTTCGTCTCCTGGAAAGCAAATCCAACGGAAGGAAATCTCATTTCCTTTCACAAAGCCCGAAACAAGTGTGTGTCCACCCTCAGGAGAGCCAGGAAACAATATCTCTCCGTTCTCAAGACCGAACTCTCTTATCTGTCCCCCTCTTCCAAATCCTGGTGGCGTCTGGTCAAATCCGTTTCTGGTGTTTGTTCCCCCTCCATCCCCTCCCTTACCTCAAACGGCTACACAGCTGACTCCGCATGTGAAAAAGCTGAATGCCTCAACTCTGTGTTTGCCTCTAAATCTTGTGTCCCAAACCCATCCCTCTCTGTACCCACCATACCCAGTCGTACCCTGCTGCTCCTGGACTCCGTGTCCTTTCCTCCTGACAAGGTGGAAAAGTTTCTGTCAACCCTCGACTCTGATTCTGCAACTGGACCCGACGGCATCAGCCCACGGGTCCTAAAATCCTGCTCTGCTGCTCTATCTCACCCTCTCTCTGTTCTCTTCACCCTCTCTTTTGCTCAAGGTCAACTGCCATCTGCTTGGAAATCAGCCAACATCACCGCTTTGCACAAAAAAGGTGCAAAAACAGATCCTAGCAACTACAGACCAATCAGCCTTCTCCCAATTATCAGCAAAGTCATGGAATCCATCATTGCTTCTGATATGAAATCTTTCCTCTTCTCCAATGGCTTGATCTCTGATCATCAATTTGGTTTCAGACCAGGTCACTCTACTCTGGACATGCTGCTTCTGCTGTCTCAACAATGGATGGAGGTCCTCAATGCCAAACAGGAAATTAGAGCTGTCTCCCTCGACATATCACGTGCCTTCGACACGGTCTGGCACCCCGCTCTGCTCACCAAACTCTCCTCCTTTGGTATCCATGGAAATCTCCACGCATGGCTGGCGGACTTCCTCTCTAGTCGTCGTCAACGTGTGGCCCTGAATGGGTTTCTCTCATCTCCTCTTCCTGTTCAGGCTGGAGTTCCCCAAGGCAGTGTTCTGGGCCCCGTGCTTTTTCTGGTCTTCATCAATGATCTCTCTGACTCTCTCGAAAATCCTCTCTATCTCTTTGCTGATGACTCCACTCTCTGCCGCTCCATTCCTCTTCCCTCAGATCGGCAGTCTGCTGCCTCCTCACTCTCTGAAGACCTGGACAAAATCACAGACTGGTCAAACAAGTGGAACATGTCTTTCAATCCTGACAAATCTCACACTCTTACTATGTCTCTCCGAAAAGATCGACTGGACAACCCTCCCATCTACTTTCTCAACAATCCTCTCCAAGAAGTTCTGTCGCTCAAGATTTTGGGTCTCACTATCTGCCATGATCTTTCTTGGGAAAACCACATTTCCAAGCTGGCCTCCAAAGCCAGTCGCCGACTGGGCATCCTCCGTCGTGCGAAGTCCTTCCTCGGCACACCTGAGCTCCTCACCACATACAAGGCTTTCATCCGCAGCTCAATGGAATACTGTTCTCCCCTATGGGCCGGTGCTCCTGCCTCACACCTAGCTCGGCTTCACGCTGTTGAAACCAAAGCTTTCAGAATTATTGGAATCTCCCGCGATGAAGCTATCTCTGAGGGCCTTTCACTCACTCACCGCAGGCAGGTAGGTGGTCTTTCTGTCTTCTACCGACTCCTCTCCGGCCTTGCACCCCCAGCTCTCTCTGTGCTCTGTCCCCCAAATATTCCTACAGGTCGCACAAGATCTGCCAGCAACCCTCTGTTGGTTAAACTGCCGAAATCTCGGCTCTCCGCTCACCTTCACTCTTTCATTCCTCTTTTCTCCCGCCTCTGGAACAAACTCCCTCACTCCCTTCAATCCCACTCCTCCCTCCAGGTCTTTAAAACAGCTGTTCACCACCATCTCTTATCTTCCCCCATCCAAAACCTTGATCTTTTCTACCCCCGCTAATTCACCCCAGATCCACCTTGTTTGAAATTCCAACTTCTTTCCTGGAAGTCCTGGCAGTGTCCATATGTTTTATACCTCTCCCACTGCCCCCTTCCCACGCCCCCCCCCCCCCAAAGCCCTCGCCCTCTCTCAGATCTCTCGATGTCTCCATGTCTCTCGGTCCCTGCTCTCAAATGTTGTGTTTGTGTCCTTCCCCCTCTCTCCCCATCTTGTCTACCGCTCCCTATGTTATATGTTTTATGTGTCGGTTTGTCTTTCTGTGTGACTAATGTTCGCTCTTTCACGAGCCTCGATCTTGTATACAAAAAAAAAAAAAAAAAAAAAACCAGGAACACTCAATCCCTCCATTAATGCCAGGAACTCTCAATCCCTCCATTAAAACCAGGAACTCTCAATCCCTCCATTAAAACCCGGAACTCTCAATCCCTCCATTAAAGCCAGGAACTCTCAATCCCTCCATTAATGCCAGGAACTCTCAATCCCTCCATTAATGCCAGGAACTCTCCATCCCTCCATTAATACCAGGAACTCTCAATCCCTCCATTAAAGCCAGGAACTCTCAATCCCTCCATTAAAGCCAGGAACTCTCAATCCCTCCATTAAAGCCAGGAACTCTCAATCCCTCCATTAATGCCAGGAACACTCAATCCCTCCATTGATGCCAGGAACTCTCAATCCCTCCATTAAAGCCAGGAACTCTCAATCCATCCATTAATGCCAGGAACTCTCAATCCCTCCATTAATGCCAGGAACTCTCAATCCCTCCATTAATGCCAGGAACTCTCAATCCCTCCATTAAATCCAGGAACTCTCAGTCCCTCCATTAATGCCAGGAACTCTCAATCCGTCCATTAATGCCAGGAACTCTCAATCCATCCATTAATGCCAGGAACTCTCAACCCCTCCATTAAAGCCAGGAACTCTCAATCCCTCCATTAAAACCAGGAACTCTCAATCCCTCCATTAAAACCAGGAACTCTCAATCCCTCCATTAAAGCCAGGATCTCTCAATCCCTCCATTAATGCCAGGAACTCTCAATCCCTCCATTAATGCCAGGAACTCTCAATCCCTCCATTAAAGCCAGGAACTCTCAATCCATCCATTAATGCCAGGACCTCTCAATCCCTCCATTAATGCCAGGAACTCTCAATCCCTCCATTAATGCCAGGATCTCTCAATCCCTCCATTAAATCCAGGAACTCTCAATGCCTCCATTAATGCCAGGAACTCTCAGTCCGTCCATTAATGCCAGGAACTCTCAATCCCTCCATTAATGCCAGGAACTCTCAGTCCGTCCATTAATGCCAGGAACTCTCAATCCCTCCATTAATGCCAGGAACTCTCAATCCCTCCATTAAAGCCAGGAACTCTCAATCCCTCCATTAAAACCAGGAACTCTCAATCCCTCCATTAAAACCAGGAACTCTCAATCCCTCCATTAAAACCAGGAACTCTCAATCCCTCCATTAAAACCAGGAACTCTCAATCCCTCCATTAAAGCCAGGAACTCTCAATCCCTCCATTAAAGCCAATCTCCAACAAGTCTCCAAAATTCTCCAAAATCCTCTCCAAGAAGTTCTGTCACTCAAGCTTTTGGGTCTCACTATCTGCCATGATCTTTCCTGGGAAAACCACATTTCCAAGCTGGCCTCCAAAGCCAGTCGCGGACTGGGCATCCTCCGTCGTGCGAAGTCCTTCCTTGGCACACCTGACCTCCTCACCACATACAAGGCTTTCATCCGCAGCTCAATGGAGTACTGCTCTCCCCTCTGGGCTGGTGCTCCTGCCTCACACCTAGCTCGTCTTCACGCTGTTGAAGAAACCAAAGCGTTCAGAATCACTGGAATCTCCCGTGATGACGCTATCTCCGGGGGCCTTTCACTTAATCACCGCAGGCAGGTTGGTGGTCTTTTCGTGTTCTACCGACTCCTCTCCGGCCTTGCTCCCCCAGCTCTCTCTGGGCTCTGTCCCCCAAATATTCCTGCAGGTCGCACAAGATCTGCCTGCAACCATCTTATGGTTAAACTGCCAAAATCAAGACGAACTGCTCACCTTCACTCCTTCAATCCTCTTTTCTCCCACCTCTGGAACAAACTACCTCACTCTCTTCAATCCCACTCCTCCCTCCAGGTCTTTCAAACGGCTGTTCACCACCATCTCTTATCTTCCCCAATCCAAAACCTTGATCTTTTCTACCCCCGCTAATTTCACCCCAAATCCACTTTTTTGAGGTGACTTTTGACTTCTTTCCTGGAAGTCCTTGGTGTCCTTGCGTTTTTATACCTATCCTGCCTCCCCCCAGGCCCTTTCCCTCCCACACAACTCCCGATGTCCCTGCTCTCAAATGTTGTGTTTGTGTGCTTCCTCCCCTTCTCTCCCCATCTTGTCGACCGCTCCCCTTTTTATATACTTTGTTTGCTTGTTTGTTTGATTTGTTTGTTTGATAAATGTTAGCTCTTTCACGAGCCTCGACTCTGTATACAAAAAAGAAAAAAAAATCCCTCCATTAAAACGAGGAACTCTCAATCCCTCCATTAAAGCCAGGAACTCTCAGTCCCTCCATTAATGCCAGGCTCTCTCAATCCCTCCATTAAAGCCAAAAACTCTCAATCCCTCCATTAATGCCAGGAACTCTCAATCCCTCCAATAATGCCAGGAACTCTCAATCCCTCCATTAAAGCCAGGAACTCTCAATCCCTCCATTAAAGCCAGGAACTCTCAATCCCTCCATTAAAGCCAGGAACTCTCAATCCCTCCATTAATGCCAGGAACTCTCAATCCCTCCATTAAAGCCAGGAACTCTCAATCACGCCATTAATGCCAGGAACTCTCAATCCCTCCATTAAAGCCAGGAACTCTCAATCCCTCCATTAATGCCAGGAACTCTCAATCCCTCCATTAAAGCCAGGAACTCTCAATCCCTCCATTAATGCCAGGAACTCTCAATCCCTCCATTAAAGCCAGGAACTCTCAATCACGCCATTAATGCCAGGAACTCTCAATCCCTCCATTAATGCCAGGAACTCTCAATCACGCCATTAAAGCCAGGAACTCTCAATCCCTCCATTAAAGCAAGGAACTCTCAATCCCTCCATTAAAGCCAGGAACTCTCAATCACGCCATTAATGCCAGGAACTCTCAATCCCTCCATTAAAGCCAGGAACTCTCAATCCCTCCATTAATGCCAGGAACTCTCAATCCCTCCATTAAAGCCAGGAACTCTCAATCCCTCCATTAATGCCAGGAACTCTCAATCCCTCCATTAAAGCCAGGAACTCTCAATCCCTCCATTAATGCCAGGAACTCTCAATCCCTCCAATAATGCCAGGAACTCTCAATCCCTCCATTAAAGCCAGGAACTCTCAATCCCTCCATTAAAGCCAGGAACTCTCAATCCCTCCATTAAAGCCAGGAACTCTCAATCACGCCATTAATGCCAGGAACTCTCAATCCCTCCATTAAAGCCAGGAACTCTCAATCCCTCCATTAAAGCCAGGAACTCTCAATCCCTCCATTAATGCCAGGAACTCTCAATCCCTCCATTAAAGCCAGGAACTCTCAATCACGCCATTAATGCCAGGAACTCTCAATCCCTCCATTAATGCCAGGAACTCTCAATCCCTCCATTAAAGCCAGGAACTCTCAATCCCTCCATTAATGCCAAGAACTCTCAATCCCTCCATTAATGCCAGGAACTCTCAATCACGCCATTAAAGCCAGGAACTCTCAATCCCTCCATTAATGCCAGGAACTCTCACTCACGCCATTAAAGCCAGGAACTCTCAATCCCTCCATTAATGCCAGGAACTCTCAATCCCTCCATTAATGCCAGGAACTCTCAATCCCTCCATTAAAGCCAGGAACTCTCAATCCCTCCATTAATGCCAGGAACTCTCAATCCCTCCAATAATGCCAGGAACTCTCAATCCCTCCATTAAAGCCAGGAACTCTCAATCCCTCCATTAAAGCCAGGAACTCTCAATCCCTCCATTAATGCCAGGACCTCTCAATCCCTCCATTAAAGCCAGGAACTCTCAATCCCTCCATTAATGCCAGGAACTCTCAATCACGCCATTAAAGCCAGGAACTCTCAATCCCTCCATTAATGCGAGGAACTCTCAATCCCTCCAATAATGCCAGGAACTCTCAATCCCTCCATTAAAGCCAGGAACTCTCAATCCCTCCATTAAAGCCAGGAACTCTCAATCCCTCCATTAATGCCAGGAACTCTCAATCCCTCCATTAATGCCAGGAACTCTCAATCATGCCATTAAAGCCAGGAACTCTCAATCCCTCCATTAAAGCCAGACTCTCAATCCCTCCATTAAAACCAGGAACTCTCAATCCCTCCATTAAAACCAGGAACTCTCAATCCCTCCATTAAAGCCAGGAACTCTCAATCCCTCCATTAATGCCAGGAACTCTCTATCCCTCCATTAAAACCAGGAACTCTCAATCCCTCCATTAAGGCCAGGAACTCTCAATCCCTCCATGAAAACCAGGAACTCTCAATCCCTCCATTAAAGCCAGGAACTCTCAATCACGCCATTAATGCCAGGAACTCTCAATCCCTCCATTAATGCCAGGAACTCTCAATCACGCCATTAATGCCAGGAACTCTCAATCCCTCCATTAATGCCAGGAACTCTCAATCCCTCCATTAAAGCCAGGAACTCTCAATCCCTCCATTAATGCCAAGAACTCTCAATCCCTCCATTAATGCCAGGAACTCTCAATCACGCCATTAAAGCCAGGAACTCTCAATCCCTCCATTAATGCCAGGAACTCTCACTCACGCCATTAAAGCCAGGAACTCTCAATCCCTCCATTAATGCCAGGAACTCTCAATCCCTCCATTAATGCCAGGAACTCTCAATCCCTCCATTAAAGCCAGGAACTCTCAATCCCTCCATTAATGCCAGGAACTCTCAATCCCTCCAATAATGCCAGGAACTCTCAATCCCTCCATTAAAGCCAGGAACTCTCAATCCCTCCATTAAAGCCAGGAACTCTCAATCCCTCCATTAATGCCAGGACCTCTCAATCCCTCCATTAAAGCCAGGAACTCTCAATCCCTCCATTAATGCCAGGAACTCTCAATCACGACATTAAAGCCAGGAACTCTCAATCCCTCCATTAATGCGAGGAACTCTCAATCGCTCCAATAATGCCAGGAACTCTCAATCCCTCCATTAAAGCCAGGAACTCTCAATCCCTCCATTAAAGCCAGGAACTCTCAATCCCTCCATTAATGCCAGGAACTCTCAATCCCTCCATTAATGCCAGGAACTCTCAATCATGCCATTAAAGCCAGGAACTCTCAATCCCTCCATTAAAGCCAGACTCTCAATCCCTCCATTAAAACCAGGAACTCTCAATCCCTCCATTAAAACCAGGAACTCTCAATCCCTCCATTAAAGCCAGGAACTCTCAATCCCTCCATTAATGCCAGGAACTCTCTATCCCTCCATTAAAACCAGGAACTCTCAATCCCTCCATTAAGGCCAGGAACTCTCAATCCCTCCATGAAAACCAGGAACTCTCAATCCCTCCATTAAAACAAGGAACTCTCAATCCCTCCATTAAAACCGGAAACTCTCAATCCCTCCATTAAAACCAGGAACTCTCAATCCGTCCATTAATGCCAGGAACTCTAAATCCCTCCATTAATGCCAGGAACTCTCAATCCCTCCATTAAAACTAGGAACTCTCAATCCCTCCATTAAAGCCAGGAATTCTCAATACCTCCATTAAAACCAGGAACTCTCAATCCCTCCATTAAAACCAGGAACTCTCTATCCCTCCATGAAAACCAGGAACTCTCAATCCCTCCATTAAAGCCAGGAACTCTCAATCCCTCCATTAAAACCAGGAACTCTCTATCCCTCCATTAATGCCAGGAACTCTCAATCCATCCATTAAAGCCAGGAACTCTCAATCCCTCCATTAAAACCAGGAACTCGCAATCCGTACATTAAAACCAGGAACTCTCAATCCCTCCATTAAAACCAGGAACTCTCAATCCCTCCATTAAAGCCAGGAACTCTCAATCCCTCCATTAAAGCCAGGAACTCTCAATCCCTCCATTAAAATCAGGAACTCTCAATCCATCCATTAAAACCAGGAACTCTCAATCCCTCCATTAAAGCCAGGAACTCTCAATCCCTCCATTAATGCCAGGATCTCTCTATCCCTCCATTAAAACCAGGAACTCTCAATCCCTCCATTAAAGCCAGGAACTCTCAATCCCTCCATTAAAACCAGGAACTCTCAATCCCTCCATTAAAACCGGGAACTCTCAATCCCTCCATTAAAACCAGGAACTCTCAATCTGTCCATTAATGCCAGGAACTCTCAATCCCTCCATTAATGCCAGGAACTCTCAATCCCTCCATTAAAGCCAGGAACTCTCAATCCCTTCATTAAAACCAGGAACTCTCAATCCCTCCATTAAAACTAGGTACTCTCAATCCCTCCATTAAAGCCAGGAACTCTCAATCCCTCCATTAAAACCAGAAACTCTCAATCCCTCCATTAAAACCAGGAACTCTCAATCCCTCCATTAAAACCAGGAACACTCAATCCCTCCATTAATGCCAGGAACTCTCAATCCCTCCATTAAAACCAGGAACTCTCAATCCCTCCATTAAAACCCGGAACTCTCAATCCCTCCATTAATGCCAGGAACTCTCAATCCGTCCATTAATGCCAGGAACTCTCTATCCCTCCATTAATGCCAGGAACTCTCAATCCCTCCATTAAAACCAGGAACTCTCAATCCCTCCATTAAAGCCAGGAACTCTCAATCCCTCCATTAATGCCAGGAACTCTCTATCCCTCCATTAAAGCCAGGAACTCTCAATCCCTCCATTAATGCCAGGAACTCTCAATCCCTCCAATAATGCCAGGAACTCTCAATCCCTCCATTAAAGCCAGGAACTCTCAATCCCTCCATTAAAGCCAGGAACTCTCAATCCCTCCATTAAAGCCAGGAACTCTCAATCACGCCATTAATGCCAGGAACTCTCAATCCCTCCATTAAAGCCAGGAACTCTCAATCCCTCCATTAATGCCAGGAACTCTCAATCCCTCCATTAAAGCCAGGAACTCTCAATCCCTCCATTAATGCCAGGAACTCTCAATCCCTCCATTAAAACCAGGAACTCTCTATCCCTCCATGAAAACCAGGAACTCTCAATCCCTCCATTAAAGCCAGGAACTCTCAATCCCTCCATTAAAACCAGGAACTCTCTATCCCTCCATTAATGCCAGGAACTCTCAATCCATCCATTAAAGCCAGGAACTCTCAATCCCTCCATTAAAACCAGGAACTCGCAATCCGTACATTAAAACCAGGAACTCTCAATCCCTCCATTAAAACCAGGAACTCTCAATCCCTCCATTAAAGCCAGGAACTCTCAATCCCTCCATTAAAGCCAGGAACTCTCAATCCCTCCATTAAAATCAGGAACTCTCAATCCATCCATTAAAACCAGGAACTCTCAATCCCTCCATTAAAGCCAGGAACTCTCAATCCCTCCATCAATGCCAGGATCTCTCTATCCCTCCATTAAAACCAGGAACTCTCAATCCCTCCATTAAAGCCAGGAACTCTCAATCCCTCCATTAAAACCAGGAACTCTCAATCCCTCCATTAAAACCGGGAACTCTCAATCCCTCCATTAAAACCAGGAACTCTCAATCTGTCCATTAATGCCAGGAACTCTCAATCCCTCCATTAATGCCAGGAACTCTCAATCCCTCCATTAAAGCCAGGAACTCTCAATCCCTCCATTAATGCCAGGAACTCTCAATCCCTCCAATAATGCCAGGAACTCTCAATCCCTCCATTAAAGCCAGGAACTCTCAATCCCTCCATTAAAGCCAGGAACTCTCAATCCCTCCATTAAAGCCAGGAACTCTCAATCACGCCATTAATGCCAGGAACTCTCAATCCCTCCATTAAAGCCAGGAACTCTCAATCCCTCCATTAATGCCAGGAACTCTCAATCCCTCCATTAAAGCCAGGAACTCTCAATCCCTCCATTAATGCCAGGAACTCGCAATCCCTCCATTAAAGCCAGGAACTCTCAATCACGCCATTAATGCCAGGAACTCTCAATCCCTCCATTAATGCCAGGAACTCTCAATCCCTCCATTAAAGCCAGGAACTCTCAATCCCTCCATTAATGCCAAGAACTCTCAATCCCTCCATTAATGCCAGGAACTCTCAATCACGCCATTAAAGCCAGGAACTCTCAATCCCTCCATTAATGCCAGGAACTCTCACTCACGCCATTAAAGCCAGGAACTCTCAATCCCTCCATTAATGCCAGGAACTCCCAATCCCTCCATTAATGCCAGGAACTCTCAATCCCTCCATTAAAGCCAGGAACTCTCAATCCCTCCATTAATGCCAGGAACTCTCAATCCCTCCAATAATGCCAGGAACTCTCAATCCCTCCAATAATGCCAGGAACTCTCAATCCCTCCATTAAAGCCAGGAACTCTCAATCCCTCCATTAAAGCCAGGAACTCTCAATCCCTCCATTAATGCCAGGACCTCTCAATCCCTCCATTAAAGCCAGGAACTCTCAATCCCTCCATTAATGCCAGGAACTCTCAATCACGCCATTAAAGCCAGGAACTCTCAATCCCTCCATTAATGCGAGGAACTCTCAATCCCTCCAATAATGCCAGGAACTCTCAATCCCTCCATTAAAGCCAGGAACTCTCAATCCCTCCATTAAAGCCAGGAACTCTCAATCCCTCCATTAAAGCCAGGAACTCTCAATCACGCCATTAATGCCAGGAACTCTCAATCCCTCCATTAAAGCCAGGAACTCTCAATCCCTCCATTAAAGCCAGGAACTCTCAATCCCTCCATTAATGCCAGGAACTCTCAATCCCTCCATTAAAGCCAGGAACTCTCAATCACGCCATTAATGCCAGGAACTCTCAATCCCTCCATTAATGCCAGGAACTCTCAATCCCTCCATTAAAGCCAGGAACTCTCAATCCCTCCATTAATGCCAAGAACTCTCAATCCCTCCATTAATGCCAGGAACTCTCAATCACGCCATTAAAGCCAGGAACTCTCAATCCCTCCATTAATGCCAGGAACTCTCACTCACGCCATTAAAGCCAGGAACTCTCAATCCCTCCATTAATGCCAGGAACTCTCAATCCCTCCATTAATGCCAGGAACTCTCAATCCCTCCATTAAAGCCAGGAACTCTCAATCCCTCCATTAATGCCAGGAACTCTCAATCCCTCCAATAATGCCAGGAACTCTCAATCCCTCCATTAAAGCCAGGAACCCTCAATCCCTCCATTAAAGCCAGGAACTCTCAATCCCTCCATTAATGCCAGGACCTCTCAATCCCTCCATTAAAGCCAGGAACTCTCAATCCCTCCATTAATGCCAGGAACTCTCAATCACGCCATTTAAGCCAGGAACTCTCAATCTCTCCATTAATGCGAGGAACTCTCAATCCCTCCAATAATGCCAGGAACTCTCAATCCCTCCATTAAAGCCAGGAACTCTCAATCCCTCCATTAAAGCCAGGAACTCTCAATCCCTCCATTAATGCCAGGAACTCTCAATCCCTCCATTAATGCCAGGAACTCTCAATCATGCCATTAAAGCCAGGAACTCTCAATCCCTCCATTAAAGCCAGACTCTCAATCCCTCCATTAAAACCAGGAACTCTCAATCCCTCCATTAAAACCAGGAACTCTCAATCCCTCCATTAAAGCCAGGAACTCTCAATCCCTCCATTAATGCCAGGAACTCTCTATCCCTCCATTAAAACCAGGAACTCTCAATCCCTCCATTAAGGCCAGGAACTCTCAATCCCTCCATGAAAACCAGGAACTCTCAATCCCTCCATTAAAGCCAGGAACTCTCAATCACGCCATTAATGCCAGGAACTCTCAATCCCTCCATTAATGCCAGGAACTCTCAATCACGCCATTAAAGCCAGGAACTCTCAATCCCTCCATTAAAGCAAGGAACTCTCAATCCCTCCATTAAAGCCAGGAACTCTCAATCACGCCATTAATGCCAGGAACTCTCAATCCCTCCATTAAAGCCAGAAACTCTCAATCCCTCCATTAATGCCAGGAACTCTCAATCCCTCCATTAAAGCCAGGAACTCTCAATCCCTCCATTAATGCCAGGAACTCTCAATCCCTCCATTAAAGCCAGGAACTCTCAATCCCTCCATTAATGCCAGGAACTCTCAATCCCTCCAATAATGCCAGGAACTCTCAATCCCTCCATTAAAGCCAGGAACTCTCAATCCCTCCATTAAAGCCAGGAACTCTCAATCCCTCCATTAAAGCCAGGAACTCTCTATCCCTCCATTAATGCCAGGAACTCTCAATCCCTCCAATAATGCCAGGAACTCTCAATCCCTCCATTAAAGCCAGGAACTCTCAATCCCTCCATTAAAGCCAGGAACTCTCAATCCCTCCATTAAAGCCAGGAACTCTCTATCCCTCCATTAATGCCAGGAACTCTCAATCCCTCCATTAAAGCCAGGAACTCTCAATCCCTCCATTAAAGCCAGGAACTCTCAATCCCTCCATTAAAGCCAGGAACTCTCTATCCCTCCATTAATGCCAGAAACTCTCAATCCCTCCATTAATGCCAGGAACTCTCAATCCCTCCATTAAAACCAGGAACTCTCTATCCCTCCATTAATGCCAGGAACTCTCAATCCATCCATTAAAGCCAGGAACTCTCAATCCCTCCATTAAAACCAGGAACTCGCAATCCGTACATTAAAACCAGGAACTCTCAATCCCTCCATTAAAACCAGGAACTCTCAATCCCTCCATTAAAGCCAGGAACTCTCAATCCCTCCATTAAAGCCAGGAACTCTCAATCCCTCCATTAAAATCAGGAACTCTCAATCCATCCATTAAAACCAGGAACTCTCAATCCCTCCATTAAAGCCAGGAACTCTCAATCCCTCCATTAATGCCAGGATCTCTCTATCCCTCCATTAAAACCAGGAACTCTCAATCCCTCCATTAAAGCCAGGAACTCTCAATCCCTCCATTAAAACCAGGAACTCTCAATCCCTCCATTAAAACCGGGAACTCTCAATCCCTCCATTAAAACCAGGAACTCTCAATCTGTCCATTAATGCCAGGAACTCTCAATCCCTCCATTAATGCCAGGAACTCTCAATCCCTCCATTAAAGCCAGGAACTCTCAATCCCTTCATTAAAACCAGGAACTCTCAATCCCTCCATTAAAACTAGGTACTCTCAATCCCTCCATTAAAGCCAGGAACTCTCAATCCCTCCATTAAAACCAGAAACTCTCAATCCCTCCATTAAAACCAGGAACTCTCAATCCCTCCATTAAAACCAGGAACACTCAATCCCTCCATTAATGCCAGGAACTCTCAATCCCTCCATTAAAACCAGGAACTCTCAATCCCTCCATTAAAACCCGGAACTCTCAATCCCTCCATTAATGCCAGGAACTCTCAATCCGTCCATTAATGCCAGGAACTCTCTATCCCTCCATTAATGCCAGGAACTCTCAATCCCTCCATTAAAACCAGGAACTCTCAATCCCTCCATTAAAGCCAGGAACTCTCAATCCCTCCATTAATGCCAGGAACTCTCTATCCCTCCATTAAAACCAGGAACTCTCAATCCCTCCATTAAGGCCAGGAACTCTCAATCCCTCCATGAAAACCAGGAACTCTCAATCCCTCCATTAAAACAAGGAACTCTCAATCCCTCCATTAAAACCGGAAACTCTCAATCCCTCCATTAAAACCAGGAACTCTCAATCCGTCCATTAATGCCAGGAACTCTCAATCCCTCCATTAATGCCAGGAACTCTCAATCCCTCCATTAAAACTAGGAACTCTCAATCCCTCCATTAAAGCCAGGAATTCTCAATACCTCCATTAAAACCAGGAACTCTCAATCCCTCCATTAAAACCAGGAACTCTCTATCCCTCCATGAAAACCAGGAACTCTCAATCCCTCCATTAAAGCCAGGAACTCTCAATCCCTCCATTAAAACCAGGAACTCTCTATCCCTCCATTAATGCCAGGAACTCTCAATCCATCCATTAAAGCCAGGAACTCTCAATCCCTCCATTAAAACCAGGAACTCGCAATCCGTACATTAAAACCAGGAACTCTCAATCCCTCCATTAAAACCAGGAACTCTCAATCCCTCCATTAAAGCCAGGAACTCTCAATCCCTCCATTAAAGCCAGGAACTCTCAATCCCTCCATTAAAATCAGGAACTCTCAATCCATCCATTAAAACCAGGAACTCTCAATCCCTCCATTAAAGCCAGGAACTCTCAATCCCTCCATCAATGCCAGGATCTCTCTATCCCTCCATTAAAACCAGGAACTCTCTATCCCTCCATTAAAGCCAGGAACTCTCAATCCCTCCATTAAAACCAGGAACTCTCAATCCCTCCATTAAAACCGGGAACTCTCAATCCCTCCATTAAAACCAGGAACTCTCAATCTGTCCATTAATGCCAGGAACTCTCAATCCCTCCATTAATGCCAGGAACTCTCAATCCCTCCATTAAAGCCAGGAACTCTCAATCCCTCCATTCATGCCAGGAACTCTCAATCCCTCCAATAATGCCAGGAACTCTCAATCCCTCCATTAAAGCCAGGAACTCTCAATCCCTCCATTAAAGCCAGGAACTCTCAATCCCTCCATTAAAGCCAGGAACTCTCAATCACGCCATTAATGCCAGGAACTCTCAATCCCTCCATTAAAGCCAGGAACTCTCAATCCCTCCATTAATGCCAGGAACTCTCAATCCCTCCATTAAAGCCAGGAACTCTCAATCCCTCCATTAATGCCAGGAACTCGCAATCCCTCCATTAAAGCCAGGAACTCTCAATCACGCCATTAATGCCAGGAACTCTCAATCCCTCCATTAATGCCAGGAACTCTCAATCCCTCCATTAAAGCCAGGAACTCTCAATCCCTCCATTAATGCCAAGAACTCTCAATCCCTCCATTAATGCCAGGAACTCTCAATCACGCCATTAAAGCCAGGAACTCTCAATCCCTCCATTAATGCCAGGAACTCTCACTCACGCCATTAAAGCCAGGAACTCTCAATCCCTCCATTAATGCCAGGAACTCCCAATCCCTCCATTAATGCCAGGAACTCTCAATCCCTCCATTAAAGCCAGGAACTCTCAATCCCTCCATTAATGCCAGGAACTCTCAATCCCTCCAATAATGCCAGGAACTCTCAATCCATCCAATAATGCCAGGAACTCTCAATCCCTCCATTAAAGCCAGGAACTCTCAATCCCTCCATTAAAGCCAGGAACTCTCAATCCCTCCATTAATGCCAGGACCTCTCAATCCCTCCATTAAAGCCAGGAACTCTCAATCCCTCCATTAATGCCAGGAACTCTCAATCACGCCATTAAAGCCAGGAACTCTCAATCCCTCCATTAATGCGAGGAACTCTCAATCCCTCCAATAATGCCAGGAACTCTCAATCCCTCCATTAAAGCCAGGAACTCTCAATCCCTCCATTAAAGCCAGGAACTCTCAATCCCTCCATTAAAGCCAGGAACTCTCAATCACGCCATTAATGCCAGGAACTCTCAATCCCTCCATTAAAGCCAGGAACTCTCAATCCCTCCATTAAAGCCAGGAACTCTCAATCCCTCCATTAATGCCAGGAACTCTCAATCCCTCCATTAAAGCCAGGAACTCTCAATCACGCCATTAATGCCAGGAACTCTCAATCCCTCCATTAATGCCAGGAACTCTCAATCCCTCCATTAAAGCCAGGAACTCTCAATCCCTCCATTAATGCCAAGAACTCTCAATCCCTCCATTAATGCCAGGAACTCTCAATCACGCCATTAAAGCCAGGAACTCTCAATCCCTCCATTAATGCCAGGAACTCTCACTCACGCCATTAAAGCCAGGAACTCTCAATCCCTCCATTAATGCCAGGAACTCTCAATCCCTCCATTAATGCCAGGAACTCTCAATCCCTCCATTAAAGCCAGGAACTCTCAATCCCTCCATTAATGCCAGGAACTCTCAATCCCTCCAATAATGCCAGGAACTCTCAATCCCTCCATTAAAGCCAGGAACCCTCAATCCCTCCATTAAAGCCAGGAACTCTCAATCCCTCCATTAATGCCAGGACCTCTCAATCCCTCCATTAAAGCCAGGAACTCTCAATCCCTCCATTAATGCCAGGAACTCTCAATCACGCCATTTAAGCCAGGAACTCTCAATCTCTCCATTAATGCGAGGAACTCTCAATCCCTCCAATAATGCCAGGAACTCTCAATCCCTCCATTAAAGCCAGGAACTCTCAATCCCTCCATTAAAGCCAGGAACTCTCAATCCCTCCATTAATGCCAGGAACTCTCAATCCCTCCATTAATGCCAGGAACTCTCAATCATGCCATTAAAGCCAGGAACTCTCAATCCCTCCATTAAAGCCAGACTCTCAATCCCTCCATTAAAACCAGGAACTCTCAATCCCTCCATTAAAACCAGGAACTCTCAATCCCTCCATTAAAGCCAGGAACTCTCAATCCCTCCATTAATGCCAGGAACTCTCTATCCCTCCATTAAAACCAGGAACTCTCAATCCCTCCATTAAGGCCAGGAACTCTCAATCCCTCCATGAAAACCAGGAACTCTCAATCCCTCCATTAAAGCCAGGAACTCTCAATCACGCCATTAATGCCAGGAACTCTCAATCCCTCCATTAATGCCAGGAACTCTCAATCACGCCATTAAAGCCAGGAACTCTCAATCCCTCCATTAAAGCAAGGAACTCTCAATCCCTCCATTAAAGCCAGGAACTCTCAATCACGCCATTAATGCCAGGAACTCTCAATCCCTCCATTAAAGCCAGAAACTCTCAATCCCTCCATTAATGCCAGGAACTCTCAATCCCTCCATTAAAGCCAGGAACTCTCAATCCCTCCATTAATGCCAGGAACTCTCAATCCCTCCATTAAAGCCAGGAACTCTCAATCCCTCCATTAATGCCAGGAACTCTCAATCCCTCCAATAATGCCAGGAACTCTCAATCCCTCCATTAAAGCCAGGAACTCTCAATCCCTCCATTAAAGCCAGGAACTCTCAATCCCTCCATTAAAGCCAGGAACTCTCAATCACGCCATTAATGCCAGGAACTCGAAATCCCTCCATTAAAGCCAGGAACTCTCAATCCCTCCATTAAAGCCAGGAACTCTCAATCCCTCCATTAATGCCAGGAACTCTCAATCCCTCCATTAAAGCCAGGAACTCTCAATCACGCCATTAATGCCAGGAACTCTCAATCCCTCCATTAATGCCAGGAACTCTCAATCCCTCCATTAAAGCCAGGAACTCTCAATCCCTCCATTAATGCCAAGAACTCTCAATCCCTCCATTAATGCCAGGAACTCTCAATCACGCCATTAAAGCCAGGAACTCTCAATCCCTCCATTAATGCCAGGAACTCTCACTCACGCCATTAAAGCCAGGAACTCTCAATCCCTCCATTAATGCCAGGAACTCTCAATCCCTCCATTAATGCCAGGAACTCTCAATCCCTCCATTAAAGCCAGGAACTCTCAATCCCTCCATTAATGCCAGGAACTCTCAATCCCTCCAATAATGCCAGGAACTCTCAATCCCTCCATTAAAGCCAGGAACTCTCAATCCCTGCATTAAAGCCAGGAACTCTCAATCCCTCCATTAATGCCAGGACCTCTCAATCCCTCCATTAAAGCCAGGAACTCTCAATCCCTCCATTAATGCCAGGAACTCTCAATCACGCCATTAAAGCCAGGAACTCTCAATCCCTCCATTAATGCGAGGAACTCTCAATCCCTCCAATAATGCCAGGAACTCTCAATCCCTCCATTAAAGCCAGGAACTCTCAATCCCTCCATTAAAGCCAGGAACTCTCAATCCCTCCATTAATGCCAGGAACTCTCAATCCCTCCATTAATGCCAGGAACTCTCAATCATGCCATTAAACCCAGGAACTCTCAATCCCTCCATTAAAGCCAGGAACTCTCAATCCCTCCATTAAAGCCAGGAACTCTCAATCCCTCCATTAAAACCAGGAACTCTCAATCCCTCCATTAAAGCCAGGAACTCTCAATCCCTCCATTAATGCCAGGAACTCTCTATCCCTCCATTAAAACCAGGAACTCTCAATCCCTCCATTAAGGCCAGGAACTCTCAATCCCTCCATGAAAACCAGGAACTCTCAATCCCTCCATTAAAACAAGGAACTCTCAATCCCTCCATTAAAACCGGAAACTCTCAATCCCTCCATTAAAACCAGGAACTCTCAATCCATCCATTAATGCCAGGAACTCTCAATCCCTCCATTAATGCCAGGAACTCTCAATCCCTCCATTAAAACTAGGAACTCTCAATCCCTCCATTAAAGCCAGGAATTCTCAATACCTCCATTAAAACCAGGAACTCTCAATCCCTCCATTAAAACCAGGAACTCTCTATCCCTCCATGAAAACCAGGAACTCTCAATCCCTCCATTAAAGCCAGGAACTCTCAATCCCTCCATTAAAACCAGGAACTCTCTATCCCTCCATTAATGCCAGGAACTCTCAATCCATCCATTAAAGCCAGGAACTCTCAATCCCCCCATTAAAACCAGGAACTCGCAATCCGTACATTAAAACCAGGAACTCTCAATCCCTCCATTAAAACCAGGAACTCTCAATCCCTCCATTAAAGCCAGGAACTCTCAATCCCTCCATTAAAGCCAGGAACTCTCAATCCCTCCATTAAAATCAGGAACTCTCAATCCATCCATTAAAACCAGGAACTCTCAATCCCTCCATTAAAGCCAGGAACTCTCAATCCCTCCATCAATGCCAGGATCTCTCTATCCCTCCATTAAAACCAGGAACTCTCAATCCCTCCATTAAAGCCAGGAACTCTCAATCCCTCCATTAAAACCAGGAACTCTCAATCCCTCCATTAAAACCGGGAACTCTCAATCCCTCCATTAAAACCAGGAACTCTCAATCTGTCCATTAATGCCAGGAACTCTCAATCCCTCCATTAATGCCAGGAACTCTCAATCCCTCCATTAAAGCCAGGAACTCTCAATCCCTCCATTCATGCCAGGAACTCTCAATCCCTCCAATAATGCCAGGAACTCTCAATCCCTCCATTAAAGCCAGGAACTCTCAATCCCTCCATTAAAGCCAGGAACTCTCAATCCCTCCATTAAAGCCAGGAACTCTCAATCACGCCATTAATGCCAGGAACTCTCAATCCCTCCATTAAAGCCAGGAACTCTCAATCCCTCCATTAATGCCAGGAACTCTCAATCCCTCCATTAAAGCCAGGAACTCTCAATCCCTCCATTAATGCCAGGAACTCGCAATCCCTCCATTAAAGCCAGGAACTCTCAATCACGCCATTAATGCCAGGAACTCTCAATCCCTCCATTAATGCCAGGAACTCTCAATCCCTCCATTAAAGCCAGGAACTCTCAATCCCTCCATTAATGCCAAGAACTCTCAATCCCTCCATTAATGCCAGGAACTCTCAATCACGCCATTAAAGCCAGGAACTCTCAATCCCTCCATTAATGCCAGGAACTCTCACTCACGCCATTAAAGCCAGGAACTCTCAATCCCTCCATTAATGCCAGGAACTCCCAATCCCTCCATTAATGCCAGGAACTCTCAATCCCTCCATTAAAGCCAGGAACTCTCAATCCCTCCATTAATGCCAGGAACTCTCAATCCCTCCAATAATGCCAGGAACTCTCAATCCATCCAATAATGCCAGGAACTCTCAATCCCTCCATTAAAGCCAGGAACTCTCAATCCCTCCATTAAAGCCAGGAACTCTCAATCCCTCCATTAATGCCAGGACCTCTCAATCCCTCCATTAAAGCCAGGAACTCTCAATCCCTCCATTAATGCCAGGAACTCTCAATCACGCCATTAAAGCCAGGAACTCTCAATCCCTCCATTAATGCGAGGAACTCTCAATCCCTCCAATAATGCCAGGAACTCTCAATCCCTCCATTAAAGCCAGGAACTCTCAATCCCTCCATTAAAGCCAGGAACTCTCAATCCCTCCATTAAAGCCAGGAACTCTCAATCACGCCATTAATGCCAGGAACTCTCAATCCCTCCATTAAAGCCAGGAACTCTCAATCCCTCCATTAAAGCCAGGAACTCTCAATCCCTCCATTAATGCCAGGAACTCTCAATCCCTCCATTAAAGCCAGGAACTCTCAATCACGCCATTAATGCCAGGAACTCTCAATCCCTCCATTAATGCCAGGAACTCTCAATCCCTCCATTAAAGCCAGGAACTCTCAATCCCTCCATTAATGCCAAGAACTCTCAATCCCTCCATTAATGCCAGGAACTCTCAATCACGCCATTAAAGCCAGGAACTCTCAATCCCTCCATTAATGCCAGGAACTCTCACTCACGCCATTAAAGCCAGGAACTCTCAATCCCTCCATTAATGCCAGGAACTCTCAATCCCTCCATTAATGCCAGGAACTCTCAATCCCTCCATTAAAGCCAGGAACTCTCAATCCCTCCATTAATGCCAGGAACTCTCAATCCCTCCAATAATGCCAGGAACTCTCAATCCCTCCATTAAAGCCAGGAACCCTCAATCCCTCCATTAAAGCCAGGAACTCTCAATCCCTCCATTAATGCCAGGACCTCTCAATCCCTCCATTAAAGCCAGGAACTCTCAATCCCTCCATTAATGCCAGGAACTCTCAATCACGCCATTTAAGCCAGGAACTCTCAATCTCTCCATTAATGCGAGGAACTCTCAATCCCTCCAATAATGCCAGGAACTCTCAATCCCTCCATTAAAGCCAGGAACTCTCAATCCCTCCATTAAAGCCAGGAACTCTCAATCCCTCCATTAATGCCAGGAACTCTCAATCCCTCCATTAATGCCAGGAACTCTCAATCATGCCATTAAAGCCAGGAACTCTCAATCCCTCCATTAAAGCCAGACTCTCAATCCCTCCATTAAAACCAGGAACTCTCAATCCCTCCATTAAAACCAGGAACTCTCAATCCCTCCATTAAAGCCAGGAACTCTCAATCCCTCCATTAATGCCAGGAACTCTCTATCCCTCCATTAAAACCAGGAACTCTCAATCCCTCCATTAAGGCCAGGAACTCTCAATCCCTCCATGAAAACCAGGAACTCTCAATCCCTCCATTAAAGCCAGGAACTCTCAATCACGCCATTAATGCCAGGAACTCTCAATCCCTCCATTAATGCCAGGAACTCTCAATCACGCCATTAAAGCCAGGAACTCTCAATCCCTCCATTAAAGCAAGGAACTCTCAATCCCTCCATTAAAGCCAGGAACTCTCAATCACGCCATTAATGCCAGGAACTCTCAATCCCTCCATTAAAGCCAGAAACTCTCAATCCCTCCATTAATGCCAGGAACTCTCAATCCCTCCATTAAAGCCAGGAACTCTCAATCCCTCCATTAATGCCAGGAACTCTCAATCCCTCCATTAAAGCCAGGAACTCTCAATCCCTCCATTAATGCCAGGAACTCTCAATCCCTCCAATAATGCCAGGAACTCTCAATCCCTCCATTAAAGCCAGGAACTCTCAATCCCTCCATTAAAGCCAGGAACTCTCAATCCCTCCATTAAAGCCAGGAACTCTCAATCACGCCATTAATGCCAGGAACTCGAAATCCCTCCATTAAACCCAGGAACTCTCAATCCCTCCATTAAAGCCAGGAACTCTCAATCCCTCCATTAATGCCAGGAACTCTCAATCCCTCCATTAAAGCCAGGAACTCTCAATCACGCCATTAATGCCAGGAACTCTCAATCCCTCCATTAATGCCAGGAACTCTCAATCCCTCCATTAAAGCCAGGAACTCTCAATCCCTCCATTAATGCCAAGAACTCTCAATCCCTCCATTAATGCCAGGAACTCTCAATCACGCCATTAAAGCCAGGAACTCTCAATCCCTCCATTAATGCCAGGAACTCTCACTCACGCCATTAAAGCCAGGAACTCTCAATCCCTCCATTAATGCCAGGAACTCTCAATCCCTCCATTAATGCCAGGAACTCTCAATCCCTCCATTAAAGCCAGGAACTCTCAATCCCTCCATTAATGCCAGGAACTCTCAATCCCTCCAATAATGCCAGGAACTCTCAATCCCTCCATTAAAGCCAGGAACTCTCAATCCCTGCATTAAAGCCAGGAACTCTCAATCCCTCCATTAATGCCAGGACCTCTCAATCCCTCCATTAAAGCCAGGAACTCTCAATCCCTCCATTAATGCCAGGAACTCTCAATCACGCCATTAAAGCCAGGAACTCTCAATCCCTCCATTAATGCGAGGAACTCTCAATCCCTCCAATAATGCCAGGAACTCTCAATCCCTCCATTAAAGCCAGGAACTCTCAATCCCTCCATTAAAGCCAGGAACTCTCAATCCCTCCATTAATGCCAGGAACTCTCAATCCCTCCATTAATGCCAGGAACTCTCAATCATGCCATTAAACCCAGGAACTCTCAATCCCTCCATTAAAGCCAGGAACTCTCAATCCCTCCATTAAAGCCAGGAACTCTCAATCCCTCCATTAAAACCAGGAACTCTCAATCCCTCCATTAAAGCCAGGAACTCTCAATCCCTCCATTAATGCCAGGAACTCTCTATCCCTCCATTAAAACCAGGAACTCTCAATCCCTCCATTAAGGCCAGGAACTCTCAATCCCTCCATGAAAACCAGGAACTCTCAATCCCTCCATTAAAACAAGGAACTCTCAATCCCTCCATTAAAACCGGAAACTCTCAATCCCTCCATTAAAACCAGGAACTCTCAATCCATCCATTAATGCCAGGAACTCTCAATCCCTCCATTAATGCCAGGAACTCTCAATCCCTCCATTAAAACTAGGAACTCTCAATCCCTCCATTAAAGCCAGGAATTCTCAATACCTCCATTAAAACCAGGAACTCTCAATCCCTCCATTAAAACCAGGAACTCTCTATCCCTCCATGAAAACCAGGAACTCTCAATCCCTCCATTAAAGCCAGGAACTCTCAATCCCTCCATTAAAACCAGGAACTCTCTATCCCTCCATTAATGCCAGGAACTCTCAATCCATCCATTAAAGCCAGGAACTCTCAATCCCTCCATTAAAACCAGGAACTCGCAATCCGTACATTAAAACCAGGAACTCTCAATCCCTCCATTAAAACCAGGAACTCTCAATCCCTCCATTAAAGCCAGGAACTCTCAATCCCTCCATTAAAGCCAGGAACTCTCAATCCCTCCATTAAAATCAGGAACTCTCAATCCATCCATTAAAACCAGGAACTCTCAATCCCTCCATTAAAGCCAGGAACTCTCAATCCCTCCATTAATGCCAGGATCTCTCTATCCCTCCATTAAAACCAGGAACTCTCAATCCCTCCATTAAAGCCAGGAACTCTCAATCCCTCCATTAAAACCAGGAACTCTCAATCCCTCCATTAAAACCGGGAACTCTCAATCCCTCCATTAAAACCAGGAACTCTCAATCTGTCCATTAATGCCAGGAACTCTCAATCCCTCCATTAATGCCAGGAACTCTCAATCCCTCCATTAAAGCCAGGAACTCTCAATCCCTTCATTAAAACCAGGAACTCTCAATCCCTCCATTAAAACTAGGTACTCTCAATCCCTCCATTAAAGCCAGGAACTCTCAATCCCTCCATTAAAACCAGAAACTCTCAATCCCTCCATTAAAACCAGGAACTCTCAATCCCTCCATTAAAACCAGGAACACTCAATCCCTCCATTAATGCCAGGAACTCTCAATCCCTCCATTAAAACCAGGAACTCTCAATCCCTCCATTAAAACCCGGAACTCTCAATCCCTCCATTAATGCCAGGAACTCTCAATCCGTCCATTAATGCCAGGAACTCTCTATCCCTCCATTAATGCCAGGAACTCTCAATCCCTCCATTAAAACCAGGAACTCTCAATCCCTCCATTAAAGCCAGGAACTCTCAATCCCTCCATTAATGCCAGGAACTCTCTATCCCTCCATTAAAACCAGGAACTCTCAATCCCTCCATTAAGGCCAGGAACTCTCAATCCCTCCATGAAAACCAGGAACTCTCAATCCCTCCATTAAAACCGGAAACTCTCAATCCCTCCATTAAAACCAGGAACTCTCAATCCGTCCATTAATGCCAGGAACTCTCAATCCCTCCATTAATGCCAGGAACTCTCAATCCCTCCATTAAAACTAGGAACTCTCAATCCCTCCATTAAAGCCAGGAATTCTCAATACCTCCATTAAAACCAGGAACTCTCAATCCCTCCATTAAAACCAGGAACTCTCTATCCCTCCATGAAAACCAGGAACTCTCAATCCCTCCATTAAAGCCAGGAACTCTCAATCCCTCCATTAAAACCAGGAACTCTCTATCCCTCCATTAATGCCAGGAACTCTCAATCCATCCATTAAAGCCAGGAACTCTCAATCCCTCCATTAAAACCAGGAACTCGCAATCCGTACATTAAAACCAGGAACTCTCAATCCCTCCATTAAAACCAGGAACTCTCAATCCCTCCATTAAAGCCAGGAACTCTCAATCCCTCCATTAAAGCCAGGAACTCTCAATCCCTCCATTAAAATCAGGAACTCTCAATCCATCCATTAAAACCAGGAACTCTCAATCCCTCCATTAAAGCCAGGAACTCTCAATCCCTCCATCAATGCCAGGATCTCTCTATCCCTCCATTAAAACCAGGAACTCTCAATCCCTCCATTAAAGCCAGGAACTCTCAATCCCTCCATTAAAACCAGGAACTCTCAATCCCTCCATTAAAACCGGGAACTCTCAATCCCTCCATTAAAACCAGGAACTCTCAATCTGTCCATTAATGCCAGGAACTCTCAATCCCTCCATTAATGCCAGGAACTCTCAATCCCTCCATTAAAGCCAGGAACTCTCAATCCCTTCATTAAAACCAGGAACTCTCAATCCCTCCATTAAAACTAGGTACTCTCAATCCCTCCATTAAAGCCAGGAACTCTCAATCCCTCCATTAAAACCAGAAACTCTCAATCCCTCCATTAAAACCAGGAACTCTCAATCCCTCCATTAAAACCAGGAACACTCAAACCCTCCATTAATGCCAGGAACTCTCAATCCCTCCATTAAAACCAGGAACTCTCAATCCCTCCATTAAAACCCGGAACTCTCAATCCCTCCATTAATGCCAGGAACTCTCAATCCGTCCATTAATGCCAGGAACTCTCTATCCCTCCATTAATGCCAGGATCTCTCAATCCTTCCATTAAATCCAGGAACTCTCAATGCCTCCATTAATGCCAGGAACACTCAATCCCTCCATTAATGCCAGGAACTCTCAATCCCTCCATTAAAACCAGGAACTCTCAATCCCTCCATTAAAACCCGGAACTCTCAATCCCTCCATTAATGCCAGGAACTCTCAATCCGTCCATTAATGCCAGGAACTCTCAATCCCTCCATTAATGCCAGGATCTCTCAATCCTTCCATTAAATCCAGGAACTCTCAATGCCTCCATTAATGCCAGGAACTCTCAGTCCGTCCATTAATGCCAGGAACTCTCAATCCCTCCATTAATGCCAGGAACTCTCAGTCCGTCCATTAAAGCCAGGAACTCTCAATCCCTCCATTAATGCCAGGAACTCTCAATCCCTCCATTAAAGCCAGGAACTCTCAATCCCTCCATTAATGCCAGGAACTCTCAATCCCTCCATTAAAGCCAGGAACTCTCAATCACGCCATTAATGCCAGGAACTCTCAATCCCTCCATTAATGCCAGGAACTCTCAATCACGCCATTAAAGCCAGGAACTCTCAATCCCTCCATTAAAGCAAGGAACTCTCAATCCCTCCATTAAAGCCAGGAACTCTCAATCACGCCATTAATGCCAGGAACTCTCAATCCCTCCTTTAAAGCCAGGAACTCTCAATCCCTCCATTAATGCCAGGAACTCTCAATCCCTCCATTAAAGCCAGGAACTCTCAATCCCTCCATTAATGCCAGGAACTCTCAATCCCTCCATTAAAGCCAGGAACTCTCAATCCCTCCATTAATGCCAGGAACTCTCAATCCCTCCAATAATGCCAGGAACTCTCAATCCCTCCATTAAAGCCAGGAACTCTCAATCCCTCCATTAAAGCCAGGAACTCTCAATCCCTCCATTAAAGCCAGGAACTCTCAATCACGCCATTAATGCCAGGAACTCTCAATCCCTCCATTAAAGCCAGGAACTCTCAATCCCTCCATTAATGCCAGGAACTCTCAATCCCTCCATTAAAGCCAGGAACTCTCAATCCCTCCATTAATGCCAGGAACTCTCAATCCCTCCATTAAAGCCAGGAACTCTCAATCACGCCATTAATGCCAGGAACTCTCAATCCCTCCATTAATGCCAGGAACTCTCAATCCCTCCATTAAAGCCAGGAACTCTCAATCCCTCCATTAATGCCAAGAACTCTCAATCCCTCCATTAATGCCAGGAACTCTCAATCACGCCATTAAAGCCAGGAACTCTCAATCCCTCCATTAATGCCAGGAACTCTCACTCACGCCATTAAAGCCAGGAACTCTCAATCCCTCCATTAATGCCAGGAACTCTCAATCCCTCCATTAATGCCAGGAACTCTCAATCCCTCCATTAAAGCCAGGAACTCTCGATCCCTCCATTAATGCCAGGAACTCTCAATCCCTCCAATAATGCCAGGAACTCTCAATCCCTCCATTAAAGCCAGGAACTCTCAATCCCTCCATTAAAGCCAGGAACTCTCAATCCCTCCATTAATGCCAGGACCTCTCAATCCCTCCATTAAAGCCAGGAACTCTCAATCCCTCCATTAATGCCAGGAACTCTCAATCACGCCATTAAAGCCAGGAACTCTCAATCCCTCCATTAATTCGAGGAACTCTCAATCCCTCCAATAATGCCAGGAACTCTCAATCCCTCCATTAAAGCCAGGAACTCTCAATCCCTCCATTAAAGCCAGGAACTCTCAATCCCTCCATTAATGCCAGGAACTCTCAATCCCTCCATTAATGCCAGGAACTCTCAATCATGCCATTAAAGCCAGGAACTCTCAATCCCTCCATTAAAGCCAGGAACTCTCAATCACGCCATTAAAGCCAGGAACTCTCAATCCCTCCATAAATGCCAGGAACTCTCAATCCCTCCATTAATGCCAGGAACTCTCAATCCCTCCATTAATGCCAGGAACTCTCAATCACGCCATTAAAGCCAGGAACTCTCAATCCCTCCATTAATGCCAGGAACTCTCAATCCCTCCATTAATGCCAGGAACTCTCAATCACGCCATTAAAACCAGGAACTCTCAATCCCTCCATTAAAGCCAGGAACTCTCAATCCCTCCATTAAAGCCAGGAACTCTCAATCCCTCCATTAATGCCAGGAACTCTCAATCCCTCCATTAATGCCAGGAACTCTCAATCATGCCATTAAAGCCAGGAACTCTCAATCCCTCCATTAAAGCCAGACTCTCAATCCCTCCATTAAAACCAGGAACTCTCAATCCCTCCATTAAAACCAGGAACTCTCAATCCCTCCATTAAAGCCAGGAACTCTCAATCCCTCCATTAATGCCAGGAACTCTCTATCCCTCCATTAAAACCAGGAACTCTCAATCCCTCCATTAAGGCCAGGAACTCTCAATCCCTCCATGAAAACCAGGAACTCTCAATCCCTCCATTAAAGCCAGGAACTCTCAATCACGCCATTAATGCCAGGAACTCTCAATCCCTCCATTAATGCCAGGAACTCTCAATCACGCCATTAAAGCCAGGAACTCTCAATCCCTCCATTAAAGCAAGGAACTCTCAATCCCTCCATTAAAGCCAGGAACTCTCAATCACGCCATTAATGCCAGGAACTCTCAATCCCTCCATTAAAGCCAGAAACTCTCAATCCCTCCATTAATGCCAGGAACTCTCAATCCCTCCATTAAAGCCAGGAACTCTCAATCCCTCCATTAATGCCAGGAACTCTCAATCCCTCCATTAAAGCCAGGAACTCTCAATCCCTCCATTAATGCCAGGAACTCTCAATCCCTCCAATAATGCCAGGAACTCTCAATCCCTCCATTAAAGCCAGGAACTCTCAATCCCTCCATTAAAGCCAGGAACTCTCAATCCCTCCATTAAAGCCAGGAACTCTCAATCACGCCATTAATGCCAGGAACTCGAAATCCCTCCATTAAACCCAGGAACTCTCAATCCCTCCATTAAAGCCAGGAACTCTCAATCCCTCCATTAATGCCAGGAACTCTCAATCCCTCCATTAAAGCCAGGAACTCTCAATCACGCCATTAATGCCAGGAACTCTCAATCCCTCCATTAATGCCAGGAACTCTCAATCCCTCCATTAAAGCCAGGAACTCTCAATCCCTCCATTAATGCCAAGAACTCTCAATCCCTCCATTAATGCCAGGAACTCTCAATCACGCCATTAAAGCCAGGAACTCTCAATCCCTCCATTAATGCCAGGAACTCTCACTCACGCCATTAAAGCCAGGAACTCTCAATCCCTCCATTAATGCCAGGAACTCTCAATCCCTCCATTAATGCCAGGAACTCTCAATCCCTCCATTAAAGCCAGGAACTCTCAATCCCTCCATTAATGCCAGGAACTCTCAATCCCTCCAATAATGCCAGGAACTCTCAATCCCTCCATTAAAGCCAGGAACTCTCAATCCCTGCATTAAAGCCAGGAACTCTCAATCCCTCCATTAATGCCAGGACCTCTCAATCCCTCCATTAAAGCCAGGAACTCTCAATCCCTCCATTAATGCCAGGAACTCTCAATCACGCCATTAAAGCCAGGAACTCTCAATCCCTCCATTAATGCGAGGAACTCTCAATCCCTCCAATAATGCCAGGAACTCTCAATCCCTCCATTAAAGCCAGGAACTCTCAATCCCTCCATTAAAGCCAGGAACTCTCAATCCCTCCATTAATGCCAGGAACTCTCAATCCCTCCATTAATGCCAGGAACTCTCAATCATGCCATTAAACCCAGGAACTCTCAATCCCTCCATTAAAGCCAGGAACTCTCAATCCCTCCATTAAAGCCAGGAACTCTCAATCCCTCCATTAAAACCAGGAACTCTCAATCCCTCCATTAAAGCCAGGAACTCTCAATCCCTCCATTAATGCCAGGAACTCTCTATCCCTCCATTAAAACCAGGAACTCTCAATCCCTCCATTAAGGCCAGGAACTCTCAATCCCTCCATGAAAACCAGGAACTCTCAATCCCTCCATTAAAACAAGGAACTCTCAATCCCTCCATTAAAACCGGAAACTCTCAATCCCTCCATTAAAACCAGGAACTCTCAATCCATCCATTAATGCCAGGAACTCTCAATCCCTCCATTAATGCCAGGAACTCTCAATCCCTCCATTAAAACTAGGAACTCTCAATCCCTCCATTAAAGCCAGGAATTCTCAATACCTCCATTAAAACCAGGAACTCTCAATCCCTCCATTAAAACCAGGAACTCTCTATCCCTCCATGAAAACCAGGAACTCTCAATCCCTCCATTAAAGCCAGGAACTCTCAATCCCTCCATTAAAACCAGGAACTCTCTATCCCTCCATTAATGCCAGGAACTCTCAATCCATCCATTAAAGCCAGGAACTCTCAATCCCTCCATTAAAACCAGGAACTCGCAATCCGTACATTAAAACCAGGAACTCTCAATCCCTCCATTAAAACCAGGAACTCTCAATCCCTCCATTAAAGCCAGGAACTCTCAATCCCTCCATTAAAGCCAGGAACTCTCAATCCCTCCATTAAAATCAGGAACTCTCAATCCATCCATTAAAACCAGGAACTCTCAATCCCTCCATTAAAGCCAGGAACTCTCAATCCCTCCATTAATGCCAGGATCTCTCTATCCCTCCATTAAAACCAGGAACTCTCAATCCCTCCATTAAAGCCAGGAACTCTCAATCCCTCCATTAAAACCAGGAACTCTCAATCCCTCCATTAAAACCGGGAACTCTCAATCCCTCCATTAAAACCAGGAACTCTCAATCTGTCCATTAATGCCAGGAACTCTCAATCCCTCCATTAATGCCAGGAACTCTCAATCCCTCCATTAAAGCCAGGAACTCTCAATCCCTTCATTAAAACCAGGAACTCTCAATCCCTCCATTAAAACTAGGTACTCTCAATCCCTCCATTAAAGCCAGGAACTCTCAATCCCTCCATTAAAACCAGAAACTCTCAATCCCTCCATTAAAACCAGGAACTCTCAATCCCTCCATTAAAACCAGGAACACTCAATCCCTCCATTAATGCCAGGAACTCTCAATCCCTCCATTAAAACCAGGAACTCTCAATCCCTCCATTAAAACCCGGAACTCTCAATCCCTCCATTAATGCCAGGAACTCTCAATCCGTCCATTAATGCCAGGAACTCTCTATCCCTCCATTAATGCCAGGAACTCTCAATCCCTCCATTAAAACCAGGAACTCTCAATCCCTCCATTAAAGCCAGGAACTCTCAATCCCTCCATTAATGCCAGGAACTCTCTATCCCTCCATTAAAACCAGGAACTCTCAATCCCTCCATTAAGGCCAGGAACTCTCAATCCCTCCATGAAAACCAGGAACTCTCAATCCCTCCATTAAAACCGGAAACTCTCAATCCCTCCATTAAAACCAGGAACTCTCAATCCGTCCATTAATGCCAGGAACTCTCAATCCCTCCATTAATGCCAGGAACTCTCAATCCCTCCATTAAAACTAGGAACTCTCAATCCCTCCATTAAAGCCAGGAATTCTCAATACCTCCATTAAAACCAGGAACTCTCAATCCCTCCATTAAAACCAGGAACTCTCTATCCCTCCATGAAAACCAGGAACTCTCAATCCCTCCATTAAAGCCAGGAACTCTCAATCCCTCCATTAAAACCAGGAACTCTCTATCCCTCCATTAATGCCAGGAACTCTCAATCCATCCATTAAAGCCAGGAACTCTCAATCCCTCCATTAAAACCAGGAACTCGCAATCCGTACATTAAAACCAGGAACTCTCAATCCCTCCATTAAAACCAGGAACTCTCAATCCCTCCATTAAAGCCAGGAACTCTCAATCCCTCCATTAAAGCCAGGAACTCTCAATCCCTCCATTAAAATCAGGAACTCTCAATCCATCCATTAAAACCAGGAACTCTCAATCCCTCCATTAAAGCCAGGAACTCTCAATCCCTCCATCAATGCCAGGATCTCTCTATCCCTCCATTAAAACCAGGAACTCTCAATCCCTCCATTAAAGCCAGGAACTCTCAATCCCTCCATTAAAACCAGGAACTCTCAATCCCTCCATTAAAACCGGGAACTCTCAATCCCTCCATTAAAACCAGGAACTCTCAATCTGTCCATTAATGCCAGGAACTCTCAATCCCTCCATTAATGCCAGGAACTCTCAATCCCTCCATTAAAGCCAGGAACTCTCAATCCCTTCATTAAAACCAGGAACTCTCAATCCCTCCATTAAAACTAGGTACTCTCAATCCCTCCATTAAAGCCAGGAACTCTCAATCCCTCCATTAAAACCAGAAACTCTCAATCCCTCCATTAAAACCAGGAACTCTCAATCCCTCCATTAAAACCAGGAACACTCAAACCCTCCATTAATGCCAGGAACTCTCAATCCCTCCATTAAAACCAGGAACTCTCAATCCCTCCATTAAAACCCGGAACTCTCAATCCCTCCATTAATGCCAGGAACTCTCAATCCGTCCATTAATGCCAGGAACTCTCTATCCCTCCATTAATGCCAGGATCTCTCAATCCTTCCATTAAATCCAGGAACTCTCAATGCCTCCATTAATGCCAGGAACACTCAATCCCTCCATTAATGCCAGGAACTCTCAATCCCTCCATTAAAACCAGGAACTCTCAATCCCTCCATTAAAACCCGGAACTCTCAATCCCTCCATTAATGCCAGGAACTCTCAATCCGTCCATTAATGCCAGGAACTCTCAATCCCTCCATTAATGCCAGGATCTCTCAATCCTTCCATTAAATCCAGGAACTCTCAATGCCTCCATTAATGCCAGGAACTCTCAGTCCGTCCATTAATGCCAGGAACTCTCAATCCCTCCATTAATGCCAGGAACTCTCAGTCCGTCCATTAAAGCCAGGAACTCTCAATCCCTCCATTAATGCCAGGAACTCTCAATCCCTCCATTAAAGCCAGGAACTCTCAATCCCTCCATTAATGCCAGGAACTCTCAATCCCTCCATTAAAGCCAGGAACTCTCAATCACGCCATTAATGCCAGGAACTCTCAATCCCTCCATTAATGCCAGGAACTCTCAATCACGCCATTAAAGCCAGGAACTCTCAATCCCTCCATTAAAGCAAGGAACTCTCAATCCCTCCATTAAAGCCAGGAACTCTCAATCACGCCATTAATGCCAGGAACTCTCAATCCCTCCTTTAAAGCCAGGAACTCTCAATCCCTCCATTAATGCCAGGAACTCTCAATCCCTCCATTAAAGCCAGGAACTCTCAATCCCTCCATTAATGCCAGGAACTCTCAATCCCTCCATTAAAGCCAGGAACTCTCAATCCCTCCATTAATGCCAGGAACTCTCAATCCCTCCAATAATGCCAGGAACTCTCAATCCCTCCATTAAAGCCAGGAACTCTCAATCCCTCCATTAAAGCCAGGAACTCTCAATCCCTCCATTAAAGCCAGGAACTCTCAATCACGCCATTAATGCCAGGAACTCTCAATCCCTCCATTAAAGCCAGGAACTCTCAATCCCTCCATTAATGCCAGGAACTCTCAATCCCTCCATTAAAGCCAGGAACTCTCAATCCCTCCATTAATGCCAGGAACTCTCAATCCCTCCATTAAAGCCAGGAACTCTCAATCACGCCATTAATGCCAGGAACTCTCAATCCCTCCATTAATGCCAGGAACTCTCAATCCCTCCATTAAAGCCAGGAACTCTCAATCCCTCCATTAATGCCAAGAACTCTCAATCCCTCCATTAATGCCAGGAACTCTCAATCACGCCATTAAAGCCAGGAACTCTCAATCCCTCCATTAATGCCAGGAACTCTCACTCACGCCATTAAAGCCAGGAACTCTCAATCCCTCCATTAATGCCAGGAACTCTCAATCCCTCCATTAATGCCAGGAACTCTCAATCCCTCCATTAAAGCCAGGAACTCTCGATCCCTCCATTAATGCCAGGAACTCTCAATCCCTCCAATAATGCCAGGAACTCTCAATCCCTCCATTAAAGCCAGGAACTCTCAATCCCTCCATTAAAGCCAGGAACTCTCAATCCCTCCATTAATGCCAGGACCTCTCAATCCCTCCATTAAAGCCAGGAACTCTCAATCCCTCCATTAATGCCAGGAACTCTCAATCACGCCATTAAAGCCAGGAACTCTCAATCCCTCCATTAATTCGAGGAACTCTCAATCCCTCCAATAATGCCAGGAACTCTCAATCCCTCCATTAAAGCCAGGAACTCTCAATCCCTCCATTAAAGCCAGGAACTCTCAATCCCTCCATTAATGCCAGGAACTCTCAATCCCTCCATTAATGCCAGGAACTCTCAATCATGCCATTAAAGCCAGGAACTCTCAATCCCTCCATTAAAGCCAGGAACTCTCAATCACGCCATTAAAGCCAGGAACTCTCAATCCCTCCATAAATGCCAGGAACTCTCAATCCCTCCATTAATGCCAGGAACTCTCAATCCCTCCATTAATGCCAGGAACTCTCAATCACGCCATTAAAGCCAGGAACTCTCAATCCCTCCATTAATGCCAGGAACTCTCAATCCCTCCATTAATGCCAGGAACTCTCAATCACGCCATTAAAACCAGGAACTCTCAATCCCTCCATTAATGCCAGGAACTCTCAATCCCTCCATTAATGCCAGGAACTCTCAATCACGCCATTAAACCAGGAACTCTCAATCCCTCCATTAATGCCAGGAACTCTCAATCCCTCCATTAATGCCAGGAACTCTCAATCACGCCATTAAAACCAGGAACTCTCATTCCCTCCATTAAAGCCAGGAACTCTCAATCCATCCATTAATGCCAGGACCTCTCAATCCCTCCATTAATGCCAGGAACTCTCAATCCCTGCAATAATGCCAGGATCTCTCAATCCCTCCATTAAATCCAGGAACTCTCAATCCCTCCATTAATGCCAGGAACTCTCAGTCTGTCCATTAATGCCAGGAACTCTCAATCCCTCCATTAATGCCAGGAACTCTCAGTCCGTCCATTAATGCCAGGAACTCTCAATCCCTCCATTAATGCCAGGAACTCTCAATCCCTCCATTAAAGCCAGGAACCCTCAACCCCTCCATTAAAACCAGGAACTCTCAATCCCTCCATTAAAACCAGGAACTCTCAATCCCTCCATTAAAACCAGGAACTCTCAATCCCTCCATTAAAACCAGGAACTCTCAATCCCTCCATTAAAACCAGGAACTCTCAATCCCTCCATTAAAGCCAATCTCCAACAACTCTCCAAAATTCTCCAAAATCCTCTCCAAGAAGTTCTGTCACTCAAGCTTTTGGGCTCACTATCTGCCATGATCTTTCCTGGGAAAACCACATTTCCAAGCTGGCCTCCAAAGCCAGTCGCCGACTGGGCATCCTCCGTCGTGCGAAGTCCTTCCTTGGCACACCTGAGCTCCTCACCACATACAAGGCTTTCATCCGCAGCTCAATGGAGTACTGCTCTCCCCTCTGGGCTGGTACTCCTGCCTCACACCTAGCTCGTCTTCACGCTGTTGAAACCAAAGCGTTCAGAATCATTGGAATCTCCCGTGATGACGCTATCTCCGGGGGCCTTTCACTCAATCACCGCAGGCAGGTTGGTGGTCTTTTCGTCTTCTACCGACTCCTCTCCGGCCTTGCTCCCCCAGCTCTCTCTGGGCTCTGTCCCACAAATATTCCTGCAGGTCGCACAAGATCTGCCTGCAACCCTCTTATGGTTAAACTGCCAAAATCAAGACTCTCTGCTCACCTTCACTCCTTCATTCCTCTTTTCTCCCGCCTCTGGAACAAACTCCCTCACTCTCTTCAATCCCACTCCTCCCTCCAGGTCTTTCAAACGGCTTTTCACCACCATCTCTTATCTTCCCCAATCCAAAACCTTGATCTTTTCTACCCCCGCTAATTTCACCCCAAATCCACTTTTTTGAGGTGACTTTTGACTTCTTTCCTGGAAGTCCTTGGTGTCCTTGCGTTTTTATACCTATCCTGCCTCCCCCCAGGCCCTTTCCCTCCCACACATCTCCCGATGTCCCTGCTCTCAAATGTTGTGTTTGTGTGCTTCCTCCCCTTCTCTCCCCATCTTGTGCGCTCCCCTTTTTATATACTTTGTTTGCTTGTTTGTTTGATTTGTTTGTTTGATAAATGTTAGCTCTTTCACGAGCCTCGAATCTGTATAGAAAAAAGGAAAAAAATCCCTCCATTAAAACGAGGAACTCTCCATCCCTCCATTAAAGCCAGGAACTCTCAATCCCTCCATTAATGCCAGGAACTCTCAATCCCTCCATTAAAGCCAGGAACTCTCAATCCCTCCATTAATGCCAGGAACTCTCAATCCCTCCAATAATGCCAGGAACTCTCAATCTCTCCATTAAAGCCAGGAACTCTCAATCCCTCCATTAAAGCCAGGAACTCTCAATCCCTCCATTAAAGCCAGGAACTCTCAATCACGCCATTAATGTCAGGAACTCTCAATCCCTCCATTAAAGCCAGGAACTCTCAATCCCTCCATTAATGCCAGGAACTCTCAATCCCTCCATTAAAGCCAGGAACTCTCAATCCCTCCATTAATGTCAGGAACTCTCAATCCCTCCATTAATGCCAGGAACTCTCAATCACGCCATTAAAGCCAGGAACTCTCAATCCCTCCATTAATGCCAGGAACTCTCAATCACGCCATTAAAGCCAGGAACTCTCAATCCCTCCATTAATGCCAGGAACTCTCAATCCCTCCATTAATGCCAGGAACTCTCAATCCCTCCATTAAAGCCAGGAACTCTCAATCCCTCCATTAATGCCAGGAACTCCCAATCCCTCCATTAATGCCAGGAACTCTCAATCACGCCATTAAAGCCAGGAACTCTCAATCCCTCCATTAATGCCAGGAACTCTCAATCCCTCCAATAATGCCAGGAACTCTCAATCCCTCCATTAAAGCCAGGAACTCTCAATCCCTCCATTAAAGCCAGGAACTCTCAATCCCTCCATTAATGCCAGGAACTCTCAATCCCTCCATTAAAGCCAGGAACTCTCAATCCCTCCATTAATGCCAGGAACTCTCAATCACGCCATTAAAGCCAGGAACTCTCAATCCCTCCATTAAAGCCAGGAACTCTCAATCACGACATTAAAGCCAGGAACTCTCAATCCCTCCATTAATGCCAGGAACTCTCAATCCCTCCATTAAAGCCAGGAACTCTCAATCTCTCCATTAATGCCAGGAACTCTCAATCCCTCCATTAATGCCAGGAACTCTCAATCATGCCATTAAAGCCAGGAACTCTCAATCCCTCCATTAAAGCCAGGAACTCTCAATCACGCCATTAAAGCCAGGAACTCTCAATCCCTCCATAAATGCCAGGAACTCTCAATCCCTCCATTAATGCCAGGAACTCTCAATCCCTCCATTAATGCCAGGAACTCTCAATCACGCCATTAAAGCCAGGAACTCTCAATCCCTCCATTAATGCCAGGAACTCTCAATCCCTCCATTAATGCCAGGAACTCTCAATCACGCCATTAAAACCAGGAACTCTCAATCCCTCCATTAATGCCAGGAACTCTCAATCCCTCCATTAATGCCAGGAACTCTCAATCACGCCATTAAACCAGGAACTCTCAATCCCTCCATTAATGCCAGGAACTCTCAATCCCTCCATTAATGCCAGGAACTCTCAATCACGCCATTAAAACCAGGAACTCTCATTCCCTCCATTAAAGCCAGGAACTCTCAATCCATCCATTAATGCCAGGACCTCTCAATCCCTCCATTAATGCCAGGAACTCTCAATCCCTCCAATAATGCCAGGATCTCTCAATCCCTCCATTAAATCCAGGAACTCTCAATCCCTCCATTAATGCCAGGAACTCTCAGTCTGTCCATTAATGCCAGGAACTCTCAATCCCTCCATTAATGCCAGGAACTCTCAGTCCGTCCATTAATGCCAGGAACTCTCAATCCCTCCATTAATGCCAGGAACTCTCAATCCCTCCATTAAAGCCAGGAACTCTCAACCCCTCCATTAAAACCAGGAACTCTCAATCCCTCCATTAAAACCAGGAACTCTCAATCCCTCCATTAAAACCAGGAACTCTCAATCCCTCCATTAAAACCAGGAACTCTCAATCCCTCCATTAAAACCAGGAACTCTCAATCCCTCCATTAAAGCCAATCTCCAACAACTCTCCAAAATTCTCCAAAATCCTCTCCAAGAAGTTCTGTCACTCAAGCTTTTGGGCTCACTATCTGCCATGATCTTTCCTGGGAAAACCACATTTCCAAGCTGGCCTCCAAAGCCAGTCGCCGACTGGGCATCCTCCGTCGTGCGAAGTCCTTCCTTGGCACACCTGAGCTCCTCACCACATACAAGGCTTTCATCCGCAGCTCAATGGAGTACTGCTCTCCCCTCTGGGCTGGTACTCCTGCCTCACACCTAGCTCGTCTTCACGCTGTTGAAACCAAAGCGTTCAGAATCATTGGAATCTCCCGTGATGACGCTATCTCCGGGGGCCTTTCACTCAATCACCGCAGGCAGGTTGGTGGTCTTTTCGTCTTCTACCGACTCCTCTCCGGCCTTGCTCCCCCAGCTCTCTCTGGGCTCTGTCCCACAAATATTCCTGCAGGTCGCACAAGATCTGCCTGCAACCCTCTTATGGTTAAACTGCCAAAATCAAGACTCTCTGCTCACCTTCACTCCTTCATTCCTCTTTTCTCCCGCCTCTGGAACAAACTCCCTCACTCTCTTCAATCCCACTCCTCCCTCCAGGTCTTTCAAACGGCTTTTCACCACCATCTCTTATCTTCCCCAATCCAAAACCTTGATCTTTTCTACCCCCGCTAATTTCACCCCAAATCCACTTTTTTGAGGTGACTTTTGACTTCTTTCCTGGAAGTCCTTGGTGTCCTTGCGTTTTTATACCTATCCTGCCTCCCCCCAGGCCCTTTCCCTCCCACACATCTCCCGATGTCCCTGCTCTCAAATGTTGTGTTTGTGTGCTTCCTCCCCTTCTCTCCCCATCTTGTGCGCTCCCCTTTTTATATACTTTGTTTGCTTGTTTGTTTGATTTGTTTGTTTGATAAATGTTAGCTCTTTCACGAGCCTCGAATCTGTATAGAAAAAAGGAAAAAAATCCCTCCATTAAAACGAGGAACTCTCCATCCCTCCATTAAAGCCAGGAACTCTCAATCCCTCCATTAATGCCAGGAACTCTCAATCCCTCCATTAAAGCCAGGAACTCTCAATCCCTCCATTAATGCCAGGAACTCTCAATCCCTCCAATAATGCCAGGAACTCTCAATCTCTCCATTAAAGCCAGGAACTCTCAATCCCTCCATTAAAGCCAGGAACTCTCAATCCCTCCATTAAAGCCAGGAACTCTCAATCACGCCATTAATGTCAGGAACTCTCAATCCCTCCATTAAAGCCAGGAACTCTCAATCCCTCCATTAATGCCAGGAACTCTCAATCCCTCCATTAAAGCCAGGAACTCTCAATCCCTCCATTAATGTCAGGAACTCTCAATCCCTCCATTAATGCCAGGAACTCTCAATCACGCCATTAAAGCCAGGAACTCTCAATCCCTCCATTAATGCCAGGAACTCTCAATCACGCCATTAAAGCCAGGAACTCTCAATCCCTCCATTAATGCCAGGAACTCTCAATCCCTCCATTAATGCCAGGAACTCTCAATCCCTCCATTAAAGCCAGGAACTCTCAATCCCTCCATTAATGCCAGGAACTCCCAATCCCTCCATTAATGCCAGGAACTCTCAATCACGCCATTAAAGCCAGGAACTCTCAATCCCTCCATTAATGCCAGGAACTCTCAATCCCTCCAATAATGCCAGGAACTCTCAATCCCTCCATTAAAGCCAGGAACTCTCAATCCCTCCATTAAAGCCAGGAACTCTCAATCCCTCCATTAATGCCAGGAACTCTCAATCCCTCCATTAAAGCCAGGAACTCTCAATCCCTCCATTAATGCCAGGAACTCTCAATCACGCCATTAAAGCCAGGAACTCTCAATCCCTCCATTAAAGCCAGGAACTCTCAATCACGACATTAAAGCCAGGAACTCTCAATCCCTCCATTAATGCCAGGAACTCTCAATCCCTCCATTAATGCCAGGAACTCTCAATCCCTCCATTAATGCCAGGAACTCTCAATCACGCCATTAATGCCAGGAACTCTCAATCCCTCCATTAAAGCCAGGAACTCTCAATCCCTCCATTAATGCCAAGAACTCTCAATCCCTCCATTAATGCCAGGAACTCTCAATCACGCCATTAAAGCCAGGAACTCTCAATCCCTCCATTAATGCCAGGAACTCTCACTCACGCCATTAAAGCCAGGAACTCTCAATCCCTCCATTAATGCCAGGAACTCTCAATCCCTCCATTAATGCCAGGAACTCTCAATCCCTCCATTAAAGCCAGGAACTCTCAATCCCTCCATTAATGCCAGGAACTCTCAATCCCTCCAATAATGCCAGGTACTCTCAATCCCTCCATTAAAGCCAGGAACTCTCAATCCCTCCATTAAAGCCAGGAACCCTCAATCCCTCCATTAATGCCAGGACCTCTCAATCCCTCCATTAAAGCCAGGAACTCTCAATCCCTCCATTAATGCCAGGAACTCTCAATCACGCCATTAAAGCCAGGAACTCTCAATCCCTCCATTAATGCGAGGAACTCTCAATCCCTCCAATAATGCCAGGAACTCTCAATCCCTCCATTAAATCCAGGAACTCTCAATCCCTCCATTAAAGCCAGGAACTCTCAATCCCTCCATTAATGCCAGGAACTCTCAATCCCTCCATTAATGCCAGGAACTCTCAATCATGCCATTAAAGCCAGGAACTCTCAATCCCTCCATTAAAGCCAGGAACTCTCAATCACGCCATTAAAGCCAGGAACTCTCAATCCCTCCATAAATGCCAGGAACTCTCAATCCCTCCATTAATGCCAGGAACTCTCAATCCCTCCATTAATGCCAGGAACTCTCAATCACGCCATTAAAGCCAGGAACTCTCAATCCCTCCATTAATGCCAGGAACTCTCAATCCCTCCATTAATGCCAGGAACTCTCAATCACGCCATTAAAACCAGGAACTCTCAATCCCTCCATTAATGCCAGGAACTCTCAATCCCTCCATTAATGCCAGGAACTCTCAATCACGCCATTAAACCAGGAACTCTCATTCCCTCCATTAATGCCAGGAACTCTCAATCCCTCCATTAATGCCAGGAACTCTCAATCACGCCATTAAAACCAGGAACTCTCATTCCCTCCATTAAAGCCAGGAACTCTCAATCCATCCATTAATGCCAGGACCTCTCAATCCCTCCATTAATGCCAGGAACTCTCAATCCCTCCAATAATGCCAGGATCTCTCAATCCCTCCATTAAATCCAGGAACTCTCAATCCCTCCATTAATGCCAGGAACTCTCAGTCTGTCCATTAATGCCAGGAACTCTCAATCCCTCCATTAATGCCAGGAACTCTCAGTCCGTCCATTAATGCCAGGAACTCTCAATCCCTCCATTAATGCCAGGAACTCTCAATCCCTCCATTAAAGCCAGGAACTCTCAACCCCTCCATTAAAACCAGGAACTCTCAATCCCTCCATTAAAACCAGGAACTCTCAATCCCTCCATTAAAACCAGGAACTCTCAATCCCTCCATTAAAACCAGGAACTCTCAATCCCTCCATTAAAACCAGGAACTCTCAATCCCTCCATTAAAGCCAATCTCCAACAACTCTCCAAAATTCTCCAAAATCCTCTCCAAGAAGTTCTGTCACTCAAGCTTTTGGGCTCACTATCTGCCATGATCTTTCCTGGGAAAACCACATTTCCAAGCTGGCCTCCAAAGCCAGTCGCCGACTGGGCATCCTCCGTCGTGCGAAGTCCTTCCTTGGCACACCTGAGCTCCTCACCACATACAAGGCTTTCATCCGCAGCTCAATGGAGTACTGCTCTCCCCTCTGGGCTGGTACTCCTGCCTCACACCTAGCTCGTCTTCACGCTGTTGAAACCAAAGCGTTCAGAATCATTGGAATCTCCCGTGATGACGCTATCTCCGGGGGCCTTTCACTCAATCACCGCAGGCAGGTTGGTGGTCTTTTCGTCTTCTACCGACTCCTCTCCGGCCTTGCTCCCCCAGCTCTCTCTGGGCTCTGTCCCACAAATATTCCTGCAGGTCGCACAAGATCTGCCTGCAACCCTCTTATGGTTAAACTGCCAAAATCAAGACTCTCTGCTCACCTTCACTCCTTCATTCCTCTTTTCTCCCGCCTCTGGAACAAACTCCCTCACTCTCTTCAATCCCACTCCTCCCTCCAGGTCTTTCAAACGGCTTTTCACCACCATCTCTTATCTTCCCCAATCCAAAACCTTGATCTTTTCTACCCCCGCTAATTTCACCCCAAATCCATTTTTTTGAGGTGACTTTTGACTTCTTTCCTGGAAGTCCTTGGTGTCCTTGCGTTTTTATACCTATCCTGCCTCCCCCCAGGCCCTTTCCCTCCCACACATCTCCCGATGTCCCTGCTCTCAAATGTTGTGTTTGTGTGCTTCCTCCCCTTCTCTCCCCATCTTGTGCGCTCCCCTTTTTATATACTTTGTTTGCTTGTTTGTTTGATTTGTTTGTTTGATAAATGTTAGCTCTTTCACGAGCCTCGAATCTGTATAGAAAAAAGGAAAAAAATCCCTCCATTAAAACGAGGAACTCTCCATCCCTCCATTAAAGCCAGGAACTCTCAATCCCTCCATTAATGCCAGGAACTCTCAATCCCTCCATTAAAGCCAGGAACTCTCAATCCCTCCATTAATGCCAGGAACTCTCAATCCCTCCAATAATGCCAGGAACTCTCAATCTCTCCATTAAAGCCAGGAACTCTCAATCCCTCCATTAAAGCCAGGAACTCTCAATCCCTCCATTAAAGCCAGGAACTCTCAATCACGCCATTAATGTCAGGAACTCTCAATCCCTCCATTAAAGCCAGGAACTCTCAATCCCTCCATTAATGCCAGGAACTCTCAATCCCTCCATTAAAGCCAGGAACTCTCAATCCCTCCATTAATGTCAGGAACTCTCAATCCCTCCATTAATGCCAGGAACTCTCAATCACGCCATTAAAGCCAGGAACTCTCAATCCCTCCATTAATGCCAGGAACTCTCAATCACGCCATTAAAGCCAGGAACTCTCAATCCCTCCATTAATGCCAGGAACTCTCAATCCCTCCATTAATGCCAGGAACTCTCAATCCCTCCATTAAAGCCAGGAACTCTCAATCCCTCCATTAATGCCAGGAACTCCCAATCCCTCCATTAATGCCAGGAACTCTCAATCACGCCATTAAAGCCAGGAACTCTCAATCCCTCCATTAATGCCAGGAACTCTCAATCCCTCCAATAATGCCAGGAACTCTCAATCCCTCCATTAAAGCCAGGAACTCTCAATCCCTCCATTAAAGCCAGGAACTCTCAATCCCTCCATTAATGCCAGGAACTCTCAATCCCTCCATTAAAGCCAGGAACTCTCAATCCCTCCATTAATGCCAGGAACTCTCAATCACGCCATTAAAGCCAGGAACTCTCAATCCCTCCATTAAAGCCAGGAACTCTCAATCACGACATTAAAGCCAGGAACTCTCAATCCCTCCATTAATGCCAGGAACTCTCAATCCCTCCATTAATGCCAGGAACTCTCAATCCCTCCATTAATGCCAGGAACTCTCAATCACGCCATTAATGCCAGGAACTCTCAATCCCTCCATTAAAGCCAGGAACTCTCAATCCCTCCATTAATGCCAAGAACTCTCAATCCCTCCATTAATGCCAGGAACTCTCAATCACGCCATTAAAGCCAGGAACTCTCAATCCCTCCATTAATGCCAGGAACTCTCACTCACGCCATTAAAGCCAGGAACTCTCAATCCCTCCATTAATGCCAGGAACTCTCAATCCCTCCATTAATGCCAGGAACTCTCAATCCCTCCATTAAAGCCAGGAACTCTCAATCCCTCCATTAATGCCAGGAACTCTCAATCCCTCCAATAATGCCAGGAACTCTCAATCCCTCCATTAAAGCCAGGAACTCTCAATCCCTCCATTAAAGCCAGGAACCCTCAATCCCTCCATTAATGCCAGGACCTCTCAATCCCTCCATTAAAGCCAGGAACTCTCAATCCCTCCATTAATGCCAGGAACTCTCAATCACGCCATTAAAGCCAGGAACTCTCAATCCCTCCATTAATGCGAGGAACTCTCAATCCCTCCAATAATGCCAGGAACTCTCAATCCCTCCATTAAAGCCAGGAACTCTCAATCCCTCCATTAAAGCCAGGAACTCTCAATCCCTCCATTAATGCCAGGAACTCTCAATCCCTCCATTAATGCCAGGAACTCTCAATCATGCCATTAAAGCCAGGAACTCTCAATCCCTCCATTAAAGCCAGGAACTCTCAATCACGCCATTAAAGCCAGGAACTCTCAATCCCTCCATAAATGCCAGGAACTCTCAATCCCTCCATTAATGCCAGGAACTCTCAATCCCTCCATTAATGCCAGGAACTCTCAATCACGCCATTAAAGCCAGGAACTCTCAATCCCTCCATTAATGCCAGGAACTCTCAATCCCTCCATTAATGCCAGGAACTCTCAATCACGCCATTAAAACCAGGAACTCTCAATCCCTCCATTAATGCCAGGAACTCTCAATCCCTCCATTAATGCCAGGAACTCTCAATCACGCCATTAAACCAGGAACTCTCATTCCCTCCATTAATGCCAGGAACTCTCAATCCCTCCATTAATGCCAGGAACTCTCAATCACGCCATTAAAACCAGGAACTCTCATTCCCTCCATTAAAGCCAGGAACTCTCAATCCATCCATTAATGCCAGGACCTCTCAATCCCTCCATTAATGCCAGGAACTCTCAATCCCTCCAATAATGCCAGGATCTCTCAATCCCTCCATTAAATCCAGGAACTCTCAATCCCTCCATTAATGCCAGGAACTCTCAGTCTGTCCATTAATGCCAGGAACTCTCAATCCCTCCATTATTGCCAGGAACTCTCAGTCCGTCCATTAATGCCAGGAACTCTCAATCCCTCCATTAATGCCAGGAACTCTCAATCCCTCCATTAAAGCCAGGAACTCTCAACCCCTCCATTAAAACCAGGAACTCTCAATCCCTCCATTAAAACCAGGAACTCTCAATCCCTCCATTAAAACCAGGAACTCTCAATCCCTCCATTAAAACCAGGAACTCTCAATCCCTCCATTAAAACCAGGAACTCTCAATCCCTCCATTAAAGCCAATCTCCAACAACTCTCCAAAATTCTCCAAAATCCTCTCCAAGAAGTTCTGTCACTCAAGCTTTTGGGCTCACTATCTGCCATGATCTTTCCTGGGAAAACCACATTTCCAAGCTGGCCTCCAAAGCCAGTCGCCGACTGGGCATCCTCCGTCGTGCGAAGTCCTTCCTTGGCACACCTGAGCTCCTCACCACATACAAGGCTTTCATCCGCAGCTCAATGGAGTACTGCTCTCCCCTCTGGGCTGGTACTCCTGCCTCACACCTAGCTCGTCTTCATGCTGTTGAAACCAAAGCGTTCAGAATCATTGGAATCTCCCGTGATGACGCTATCTCCGGGGGCCTTTCACTCAATCACCGCAGGCAGGTTGGTGGTCTTTTCGTCTTCTACCGACTCCTCTCCGGCCTTGCTCCCCCAGCTCTCTCTCTGGGCTCTGTCCCACAAATATTCCTGCAGGTCGCACAAGATCTGCCTGCAACCCTCTTATGGTTAAACTGCCAAAATCAAGACTCTCTGCTCACCTTCACTCCTTCATTCCTCTTTTCTCCCGCCTCTGGAACAAACTCCCTCACTCTCTTCAATCCCACTCCTCCCTCCAGGTCTTTCAAACGGCTTTTCACCACCATCTCTTATCTTCCCCAATCCAAAACCTTGATCTTTTCTACCCCCGCTAATTTCACCCCAAATCCACTTTTTTGAGGTGACTTTTGACTTCTTTCCTGGAAGTCCTTGGTGTCCTTGCGTTTTTATACCTATCCTGCCTCCCCCCAGGCCCTTTCCCTCCCACACATCTCCCGATGTCCCTGCTCTCAAATGTTGTGTTTGTGTGCTTCCTCCCCTTCTCTCCCCATCTTGTGCGCTCCCCTTTTTATATACTTTGTTTGCTTGTTTGTTTGATTTGTTTGTTTGATAAATGTTAGCTCTTTCACGAGCCTCGAATCTGTATAGAAAAAAGGAAAAAAATCCCTCCATTAAAACGAGGAACTCTCCATCCCTCCATTAAAGCCAGGAACTCTCAATCCCTCCATTAATGCCAGGAACTCTCAATCCCTCCATTAAAGCCAGGAACTCTCAATCCCTCCATTAATGCCAGGAACTCTCAATCCCTCCAATAATGCCAGGAACTCTCAATCTCTCCATTAAAGCCAGGAACTCTCAATCCCTCCATTAAAGCCAGGAACTCTCAATCCCTCCATTAAAGCCAGGAACTCTCAATCACGCCATTAATGTCAGGAACTCTCAATCCCTCCATTAAAGCCAGGAACTCTCAATCCCTCCATTAATGCCAGGAACTCTCAATCCCTCCATTAAAGCCAATAACTCTCAATCCCTCCATTAATGTCAGGAACTCTCAATCCCTCCATTAATGCCAGGAACTCTCAATCACGCCATTAAAGCCAGGAACTCTCAATCCCTCCATTAATGCCAGGAACTCTGAATCACGCCATTAAAGCCAGGAACTCTCAATCCCTCCATTAATGCCAGGAACTCTCAATCCCTCCATTAATGCCAGGAACTCTCAATCCCTCCATTAAAGCCAGGAACTCTCAATCCCTCCATTAATGCCAGGAACTCCCAATCCCTCCATTAATGCCAGGAACTCTCAATCACGCCATTAAAGCCAGGAACTCTCAATCCCTCCATTAATGCCAGGAACTCTCAATCCCTCCAACAATGCCAGGAACTCTCAATCCCTCCATTAAAGCCAGGAACTCTCAATCCCTCCATTAAAGCCAGGAACTCTCAATCCCTCCATTAATGCCAGGAACTCTCAATCCCTCCATTAAAGCCAGGAACTCTCAATCCCTCCATTAATGCCAGGAACTCTCAATCACGCCATTAAAGCCAGGAACTCTCAATCCCTCCATTAAAGCCAGGAACTCTCAATCACGACATTAAAGCCAGGAACTCTCAATCCCTCCATTAATGCCAGGAACTCTCAATCCCTCCATTAATGCCAGGAACTCTCAATCCCTCCATTAATGCCAGGAACTCTCAATCACGCCATTAAAGCCAGGAACTCTCAATCCCTCCATTAATGCCAGGAACTCTCAATCCCTCCATTAATGCCAGGAACTCTCAATCACGCCATTAAAACCAGGAACTCTCAATCCCTCCATTAAAGCCAGGAACTCTCAATCCCTCCATTAATGCCAGGAACTCTCAATCCCTCCATTAATGCCAAGAACTCTCAATCCCTCCATTAATGCCAGGAACTCTCAATCCCTCCATTAAAGCCAGGAACTCTCAATCCCTCCATTAATGCCAGGAACTCTCAATCCCTCCATTAAAGCCAGGAACCCTCAATCACGCCATTAAAGCCAGGAACTCTCAATCCCTCCATTAAAGCCAGGAACTCTCAATCACGCCATTAAAGCCAGGAACTCTCAATCCCTCCATTAAAGCCAGGAACTCTCAATCCCTCCATTAATGCCAGGAACTCTCAATCCCTCCATTAATGCCAAGAACTCTCAATCCCTCCATTAATGCCAGGAACTCTCAATCCCTCCATTAAAGCCAGGAACTCTCAATCCCTCCATTAATGCCAGGAACTCTCAATCCCTCCATTAAAGCCAGGAACTCTCAATCACGCCATTAAAGCCAGGAACTCTCAATCCCTCCATTAAAGCCAGGAACTCTCAATCACGCCATTAATGCCAGGAACGCTCAATTCCTCCATTAATGCCAGGAACTCTCAATCCCTCCATTAATGTCAGGAACTCTCAATCCCTCTATTAATGCCAGGAACTCTCAATCCCTCTATTAATGCCAGGAACTGTCAATCCCTCTATTAATGCCAGGAACTCTCAATCCCTCCATTAATGCCAGGAACTCTCAATCCCTCCATTAATGTCAGGAACTCTCAATCCCTCCATTAATGCCAGGAACTCTCAATCCCTCCATTAATGTCAGGAACTCTCAATCCCTCCATTAAAGCCAGGAACTCTCAATCACGCCATTAAAGCCAGGAACTCTCAATCCCTCCATTAAAGCCAGGAACTCTCAATCACGCCATTAATGCCAGGAACGCTCAATTCCTCCATTAATGTCAGGAACTCTCAATCCCTCTATTAATGCCAGGAACTCTCAATCCCTCTATTAATGCCAGGAACTGTCAATCCCTCTATTAATGCCAGGAACTCTCAATCCCTCCATTAATGCCAGGAACTCTCAATCCCTCCATTAATGCCAGGAACTCTCAATCCCTCTATTAATGCCAGGAACTCTCAATCCCTCTATTAATGCCAGGAACTGTCAATCCCTCTATTAATGCCAGGAACTCTCAATCCCTCCATTAATGCCAGGAACTCTCAATCCCTCCATTAATGCCAGGAACTCTCAATCCCTTCATTAATGCCAGGAACTGTCAATCCCTCCATTAATGCCAGGAACTCTCAATCACGCCATTAAAGCCAGGAACTCTCAATCCCTCCATTAATGCCAGGAACTCTCAATCCCTCCATTAATGCCAGGAACTCTCAATCCCTCCATTAAAGCCAGGAACTCTCAATCACGCCATTAAAACCAGGAACTCTCAATCCCTCCATTAATGCCCGGAACTCTCAATCCCTCCATTAATGCCAGGAACTCTCAATCCCTCCATTAATGCCAGGAACTCTCAATCCCTCCATTAAAGCCAGGAACTCTCAATCACGCCATTAAAGCCAGGAACTCTCAATCCCTCCATTAATGCCAGGAACTCTCAATCCCTCCATTAATGCCAGGAACTCTCAATCCCTCCATTAATGCCAGGAACTCTCAATCACGCCATTAAAGCCAGGAACTCTCAATCCCTCCATTAATGCCAGGAACTCTCAATCCCTCCATTAATGCCAGGAACTCTCAATCCCTCCATTAAAGCCAGGAACTCTCAATCCCTCTATTAATGCCAGGAACTCTCAATCCCTCTATTAATGCCAGGAACTGTCAATCCCTCTATTAATGCCAGGAACTCTCAATCCCTCCATTAATGCCAGGAACTCTCAATCCCTCCATTAATGTCAGGAACTCTCAATCCCTCTATTAATGCCAGGAACTCTCAATCCCTCCATTAATGCCAGGAACTGTCAATCCCTCCATTAATGCCAGGAACTCTCAATCCCTCCATTAATGCCAGGAACTCTCAATCCCTCCATTAATGCCAGGAACTCTCAATCCCTACATTAATGCCAGGAACTGTCAATCCCTCCATTAATGCCAGGAACTCTCAATCACGCCATCAAGCAAGCAGCAAATGCAGAGAATTAATAAAATAATTATATTGCTCACAGATTCTGCAGCACAAAGGCTGGCAGTGAGAGTAATAGGAATAGAGCAAAGGGCAAGAACCTGAATTGGATGGGACAGCAAGCAGCAGATCGCGATCAATAAGCAACAGGTAATGAAGAGCAGACAAAATTGTCATTTGCAACCAAATGCCTTAGTAATTGGCCTTCTTTGTCGTCTGGAGGCTGTGGGTCCGATGTTACGGCCTTGGCGTTCTCGTCCCTGGGCTCTGTCGTTAAAATTGTGCTTGGAAGATGAACTGGCCTTGGAGGTGCCAATGTCAAAGCATGATGAGGGCCAAACACTCGCTCCTTTTGTTCCTTCCAGATCTTTGAGTAAGGCCAAGCGAGGTATACTTTCGTTTATTTCCTTGTGTGGACAAATCCACGACTGGTGTACATCAATAATTATGAGCAGAACCGAAGTGTTGAATTTCCCAAAATAACGTCGGTACTTCCTGGACTACTAATCTCTTTGTGTCCTTTTAATCCAAAATGTTTCGCCATTATTTCATTGGAACAGGTAATTTGCAGCACCAGCTATTCTCATACATCAGGCAACCAATTATGTTAAAATACCTGAATGATTCGATTTGTTCCTGAAAACTCAATGTTTGCATAGATAGGTGACCACAGACATTTATCTGCTGCATTCTGAGAGTCAGGAGCCTGTACTGAGGGAATCTGTATCGAGTGGTGTTAACGACCCTGGCTGATAACCGTGACAAATGGCAGCAGTAGCGGGATGAGGAGCGGACAGTCATTTAGGGGCTTTGTCCCCTTATCTCGGGATTTAGGGCAATGGTTTTACGAGCTGAAATGTGAGGGGCCATGACAGCGCAGAAAGTTGCGCACCATTTTATCTGGGCCTCCGTCTCAGGCTCCCAGCCGGGGGCAGCAGTAGACTGCGGAGTTTGCTCTGTGGGTATCTTGCTTTTGGGTTTGAGTCTGTACCTTGGGGACGAGAGCCGGTGGTTTGAAATGTGATGTCAGTTTGACCTTTGGTCTGATACAACAAACCAAGGACGGCAACAACCCCACCTCCACACCCAATCCCAACTCTCATTCCAATCCTCCAATGAAAGGCTATTGAACAAGCGTACGGTGAAGCACAACATCTGAAGCAAAGGTACAAAAGCGGTGAATTACAAAATACGTGAAATCGTTCCACAACCTTTTGAAGTAAAAATCCAAATGATTGATATTCTCAACCTTGGGAGGAATTCGTTCCATCTTCAAGCACCTGACAACAAGAAACAACATGTCCACAGTGGAGTGATGTCCCAGAAGCTGTCGCATTGAACCAAATCAGAGAGGAGGTCATGGACATGCACAGGTTTACTCTGACTTTACATGTGTAAACTAGAATGGTACACGGGAGAGAGCAGACCTCTGGCATACTGAACAGTTTACGTTTTGTTTATCACTGATAGGCCGGATCTGCATCCGGACATGAACCAACATCTAATGGACTTGTTATTGTCACCTCCACAAATCATCCGCCAGGTTTTCTTGCAATCCGTCAATAACTTTTTGAAATATCGTGTGATGCAGTACTGTATATCATTTTTGGCCCAATCAATCGATGGTGAAGATTCACTTTAAAATTTTAAAAAAAACTCGCATTTCCGGATCCTGATCCGGATCTTCACCAAAAATTATTCAACTCATCCTTGTCAAAAACCCAGTCTGCCTACCTAGCTTTGACCGAATCTGTCCATAACCTTTTTTTTGAGATATTCCGTTATATGTAGTTGGTTTTTTTTGTATACAGGATCGAGGCTCGTTTAAGAGCTAACATCAATCACAAAAAAAAAAACCGACACACAAAACATACAATAAAGGGAGCAGGAGACTAGATGGGGAGAGAGAGGGAAGCACACAAGCACAACAGCAGAGAACAGGGTCATCGGGAGATCTGTGGGAGGGAGAGGGCTTGGGGGGAGGAGGCACGGGTGGGGGGGGGGGGGGGAGAGGGGGGGAGAGGTAACAAAAAAACACATGGACACTGCTAGAACTTCCAGGAAAGAAGTTGGCATTTCAAAAAAAGTGGATCTCGGGTGAATTAACGGTGGTAGAAGAGTTTTTAGCTCTGTCACAAGTATTCGATGGTGAAGAATCACTTCCTGACAATAAACTTTCGGATTGGTATTTCGCAGACAGGTTGTTGCATCACGCATCTCATTTGCATCACATTTGGTTGTTGCATCACAATGGGTGGTCATTCCTTGGATGGACGTTAACCGGGTGTCCCATCCACCAGAATTTGCGGGTAGATGTGTCTTTTCATAAAGTGTAGGCAAGTTATTGCCAACCACCCATGAACAACCTAAAAACTCCGACCGAAAATACCTTCAGTCGAAAATCGGGTCTGGCCAGCTGGTTCGTTAAAGACTTGGGTGAAAAACGTTCCACAGCCGATCCCACAAGGTGGCAATAATTGGGGCCATCAAATTGGTGGTGGTGGTGGTGGTGGTGGTGGTGGTGGTTCATATGCATCCTGTGCCTGCTTGGCTGAATCTTTTTCTGGGGGCCCAGCTGCGCCGCTGATGCAGTTCCCCCCATCATTACCAGTCAGCTGGTACACATTTTGCCAACCTCAGAAGGATGACAAGCTGAGTGAACCCACCTGATGTTAATTCAGTGCCATGATAGGGGTTCAAAGCCAGCCACCTTAATCGGTAAGCCAACACCAGGCTTGCCGTCAAAATAATGGTCATAGTAATGTGTGGCTCAGGAGTGTACAGGACAGCTTGAGCTATACATTGAATAACCATATAGTCCCAATAATTATACGAGTAATTACCCCCTCTCCTTTCCTTGAAATGCCTGCCCCTGTTCTCTCCATCGGTTGTAACACCTGACCACATCCAATGGAAACGCACGATGCCCTGTAATGCACAAGGAAAATGGCGTCACCACTCAGTTTCACAGGCTTTATGGCAGTGTGAAATGACCAGTAATTCGCCAAATAACACGTTCGGCACATGCATTCTTGAGCACGTATTTATCTGAAGAACCGCGGTGACCAAATGACTGGATAAGTGCCGCACTTGCTGACTGATTTACCCAGTTTCATTTGGAGACGAGCGAATAAATGGCATTCGTTAGAGAAGAGCGAATAAAAAAGACTAAAAGAGCAATCCGTAGAGCGCATACCCTCGCCAGACTGAATATTTTGTCAACTACCCAACTCATCCAGCAAGTTTTGTCACAAGTCATCCACAATTTTTTTTCGATATCGTGCTATATATACCAGCAACGGTACCCGCCCTACGGGCGGGGCTTCAATTGGGGGGCCCAAAATGAAAAGGCAAAATATCAGAAATTGAAGGATTTTTTTTATTTTAAACGATTTATATAAACATCCGTTAAATCATATCGCACGCAAATCATCAAAATCTAAACAGTATTTGTAGAATTTCAATAAAAGCCACATCACTGGTCATATCGGTAAATATTATTCCATCGTGTTTGGAAAAACTGGAAAATTGGAAAAAATAGGAAAAACAATATAGCCTATTTTACTGCAGGGGGGTCCAAGGATTACCCACCCAAAATTTCGTTGCGATCGGTTCAGCCGTTTTTGCGGTACCTGGGAGCAGACAGACGGACGGACACTTGGTGAATTATAGTAAGATAGTTTTGGCCCTATCTCTCAATGGTGAAGAATCATTAAAAAAATTCTCCTATCCGGATCCGGATCTTCACCAAAATCTAATCAATTCTTCCTTGTCACACACTGAACCTGGACACCAAGTGTTGTCCAAATCCATCCATCATTTTGAGTTGTTTTTTTAGATATCCTGCAAACAGACAGACAAACGGTCCATCTTTTGTGGGGAGGTAAATATGAGAAAATGGCTGATACGTCCAGATTCCATCATGGTCTCTTTACGCGGACTGTAACTCGTATTCCTACACGTAAAGGAGTAAATGCAGCCGACATGTAAAATGCACTTTCTTCCAACACTTATTTAATAGATGTAAACGTCGCAAAAACTCATCACGTTTGAAAAACTGAAATGCAGATTACTCTTTAATATCCTCCAAAAATTCTTTCAATATTCTTTCAGAATCCTCCCCACCACTGCTTCCCCCGCTCTCCGAGCAAGTAAATACATTTGGTGCGAAAGGACAAGCAAGGACTCGGAAGGCAAGCTGCAGAGTCAGAGTTCTGCATGGAACCGCCATGTTCGTCGGCTAATTATTGGCAATCGATACTAAAGCGAAGCCTATCTGCCCGAGCCAGCTCTCCGCACCACGGCCTGGCTACCATTCTCATGCTAATGCAGCCGGGGAGGAGGACAGAGAGAGGTGGGGGTGCAGAGACGGCAGGGAGGGGCTCCGGTGTCGGTCCAAACCACCAAAAAAACAGGTTTTGTATACGATCCGAGCATCACGACCTACCGCCAAAAGGTCCAGCACACATTTGTCACCTGGGATTGTACGACCTCACATCAACAACCAAATTTGAACGCGTTTTAAGCATGACTGGCTAGTTGACAAAGGGCTTACAACCATTTAATTTACCTCTGAATGGATAAAATTGTTCCTAGTCGTCCGAGACAAATCTGACCCCTCGGTTAATGAAAAACGCCCCTCTAAAGATTTTGTCTGTGTGATGATGCTATTAGCACCCCGAAACTAGAGCTGCAGGTAAACAGTAAGCTGGGACCATCATGGCCTTTTGCAGGTTTTAAGACGTGGAAATTGGAAGCTTCAAATGCGCGTTGAGGCACTTACACGAGGTTGTGTTGCCCTTTTGATATAGAACGTGATATCTGCTCAGATAGCTATAATGATGCGCTCTTTGATCACTTGTTGTTCCTTCAATGCCCCAACTAGGTGGAAACCCCTCCCTGCCTGTGAGGTCTGGGATGTAGGAAGAATGATCCATACTGAGACCCATTTGCTCAGTCGCTGAAATTTCTTGAGCTGTTTAGGTAAATCTCATGTCCGACCACAAAGAAGCATAGTTAACTAGCGAGGTAACCGTGATACGTGACATCATTCCATAACATTTGAAGTAAAAATCCAAATGATTGACATTCTCAACCTTGGGAGGAATTCATTCCATCTTCAAGCATCGGACACAACTGACATCAATAAACATGTCCACGGTAGAGTGATTTACCAGAAGCTGTCTCGTTGAACCAAATCAGAGAGGAGGTCATGGACATGCACAGGTTTACTCTGACTTTACATGTGTAAACTCCAGTAACGTGCTATCCTTCCAGGTAACAATTTAAGACTTACTTAGTTACGCATGGGTTGGAGCACGAATGCAAACAAACAACGTGGAAATGGTGAATGCCAAACCATGAAGTAATAATTTCCAAATTCCGGTGACACGTTCATTCGATCATCAGGCATGGACAGCCGGTTCGTGAATGACTTTGGGGAAAAAAATGGCGAAGGTCAAACGATGAGCCAATAAACTCCACATTCCTGTGCCACCTTCAATCGAACATCGGGCATGGACAGGCTGTTCGTGAATGAATGGGAAAACTGCAAATGCCAAATCCGCGAATGTTACGGGTGGTCACGTCATTTCCTCCTTTAACTTTAAACTCAATCTGTCTCTATTTTCATTCCAAACAGCATCATTGCAATCACAAATTAATACGATACCATTAATATAACAAAATACAATGTTGCAAACACTCGTGAGGAAAACAAAGTTAAATGCCGTTCTAACATGATAACCAATACAGACAAAACTGTTGGCGAGCTCGGACAGATACGGAACACTTCAAACGGATGGAAACTAGAAATCATTGTTTTCATTGGAAAATGGAAACCCTGGCGGAAAAAATCAAAAAACCTTTGGAAACTAAAAACTAGAAATCGATACAACACATTGTATTGAAATATTTATGGAACCTCCCACCCACCTTAGGATGGATAAAAGTAGCATGGTTTGGGTGGAAACTCAAAGTCGTAATTGTATTGAGATATTGTCAAACCAGCGAATGTTTCTGCCGAACCAGTGATTGTGTTTACTTCTGGATCGGGAGCAGTTTTTTGCAGATCCAAATTCAAAATCATAATTGTATTGAGATTACCGAATCGGCCAATGTTTCCACATGCAGTAAATGGTGAAACTGCGAACGCTGAACCAGTGAATGTGTTTACATGCGGAGAGGGAGCAGTTTACTACGGGTGGAAACTCAAAATCATAATTGTATCAAGGAATTTATGAAACATCCCACCCACCTGAGGACACCTGCTGGGACCCTAAAATGTTCCACAGAAGGTTTGGCGGGGCTAGCTCCAAAACTGAGGTAGTAGTTTGGAGACGGACGGACAGACACTCCAGCTTTATAAAATAAAATGCATGGAATGATCTCCCTGAAAAGGTAGTGCCAATAGAAGTATCGACTTAACCTGGAATTGGATAGGTATGTCGAAGCATTGGGGATGTGAACAAATCACAGTTGGCTTTGTGAAAGGTTAATTCATTGATTATTTTTAGCACACGCTCCCAAAGATGATGTCATGATTGGGAGAGCATTCTTTTTTGCCCCGAGCACCTAGAACGAAAAGCGGGGTTAAGCAATTGGTCCACTTCTGTCTGTCTGTCTGTCCTGTCTACAAACATCAATTCATGAATCGGGGAACAAATTCATTTCAGCTGAACGTTATATTTTGAACATGGGTTGGAAATGGAACCTGTAGTTTAGCAGTACTTTGGCTCCGAATTCGTCCCGATTGTACATAACCAGAGAGGACTAAGGTAATTGTCAAACACAATTTGAAATCATTCCAAACAGGAAACCCACTGTTTCTAAGGATGTCATAAAGGACACAAACTGCAGGTACGAAGAACGAAAGTAACGTTTATATAATGTGGTGTAAAAGACGCTGCATCAACAGCAGAAAACTTCCGAATTTTTTTTTCTACAGCCTTTAAAATCTTTATATTTTATTCAAATTAAATTCTCTCTAGTTAAACAGGGTGGGCCATTTATCTATTCCAGGTGTCGAACCCCTGTAATTCTGTTGCTAAGAAACAAAATCGAACAAATTATTTACAGGATATAGGTACATGTGTCAAGTTTTGGTGGTAACAATTTTATTGAATTCAGATTTGTACAAAATTAGTTATGAATTTCGACGTGATTTCCATCATTTTCAAGCAGTGTGTGCATTAATGTTCGCTGGTTGAGTTGCGTAAACCTCGCCCTCAAGAAATCCCCACAATAATACATCGCACAGGGTGATGTCTGGTGGACGTGGGGGGCAGGGCATATTGTTAGCTCACCTGGAACAAAGTTCAGGGGAGCTTATGCGATGGCGCGTCCTTCAATCCGTCCGTCCGTCAGTCCGTGAACACATGCAACTTCTCCGAAACTGCTGAAGGGATTGTGACCAAACTTGGCATAAATTATAATTGTTATGTTGTGACTAAAGTTTGTTCATGGCATTAATAATTCTGGCTTTCTGGTATGGATGTTTTGGAAAGGAAAAAATTCTGGCTCTAAGGGGGTTTACCGGAGGTCAAAGTGGGTCTAGGTTTGAACCCCCAAAATAGGAATTTGCTTTTTCCTCTAAAACTACACAAACTATATCGATGAAACTTGACCAAAACCTTCATCACCCGTGATGAATCGAAGATTGTTCACGGCACTAAGAAAATCGAAGTCTAAAGAGGTCTATGGGGTGTCAAAGTGGGTCCAAGTTTGACCCCCCAAAATAGGTATTTCCTTTATTCTCAAAAACTACACACACAATATTGATGAAACTTCACCACAACCTTCATCACCAGTGCTGTACCAAAGTTTTTCACGACATTAAAAAAAGATCTGCCCCTTTGGGGGTCTACCGGGGGGGGGGGTTCCCCCCAAAATAGGTATTTGCTTTCTTCTCAGAAACTGCACACAAAGTTTCGATGAAACTTGACCACAACCATCACCACCTGCAATGTGCCAAAATATGTTCACGGCATTTAAAAAATTGGGCTGTAAGGCGGTCTATAGGGGAGTGGGGGGGGGGGGGGGCGGCCCCCCAGAATAGGTATTTTTTTTGTTTGTTTAAAATCTTATGATTATGTTAGTATGATTCTACATGCTGCCCTGTCTTCTAGCAACCATTGAAATTGGTTTAAAATACCCTTAGTCGGTGCAGTATACTGTTTATACTGTTTATTCTACCAGTCGAGTGCCAGGGGTATTGCCCCAATGTTTTTTTTCCGGTTATTTCTCCGAAATAACCTTATAGAGTGGGTACCAGTGTCCGGCCGTCTGTCCATCCATACTTACATATGTTCATTAACATTTGAATAAAACATCTTCTCCTCACAAACTACCCGACCGATTATGGACAAAATTTGATACTATACATCAGAACATTAACGTCTCATGGGGTTGTGCTCCTCATCTGGTTCTGCCCCCTATAAGAGGCTTGAAAGGGGGGGGGGGGGCGGGTTCCTCAAATTCAGGTAATCTATTTAAAAATCTTCTCCGAAACGGTGGGGAAATTAGTCATTCCCCCACGGGGCTATTTATTTTTAGTTGTTTATATTGCTTATAACTAATTTTTTACACTTCTGATTTCAAGAAAAATGTTATCACATAAACTTGAAATATGTACCTATCTATATATATAAAACACAGTTTGTGTGTGTGTAATGTTACCGATAGACTCCTAAACGGAGAGGCTCACGTACTTGATATTTGGCACAGACATGGCCATTGAGCCTGGGAAGGACATGGCCTACCTAAAAATATTTGACGAGATCCATATTTTTTATTCATATTTACCTCAGCGCATTTCAGCGAGGAATATTATACACGGAATCTGACCTGGTGGCAGAGCAGCGCGCTGATTCGCTCAGAGCGATCACGTGATGTTCCATCCCCGCCGCCAGACCATTGAACATAAAACACAGTTTGTGTGTGTGTAATGTTGTAATGTGTGTAATGTACGGGTCTCCCTTTCCCTGCCCGGCAACGCCGGTACTGGAGGGCGTCACAGGATCGGTGAGTCTCCAAAATCCGCTTCGTGCTGTTGCGAAGATGCAGGACGATGTCGCGATTGTTGTGCTGCTCTCCGACCATGAGAACTGCAACGTCATTGTTGACTGGCCCTTCCCTTCCCTCCCCCTTCCCCCTCCCCCCTCCGTCCTCCCCTCCCCCTCCCTTCCCCCTCTACCCTTACCCCCTCCCCTTCTCCCCTCACCCTCCCCCTCCCTTTTCCCCCTCCCCTCCCTTTCCCCCCTCCCCCTCCCTTTTCCCCCTCCCCCTTACCCCTTCCCCCCTTCCCCCTCCCCCTCCCCCCCTCCCCCTCCCCCCTTCCCCCATCTCCTCCCCTCCCCCTCCCCCATCTCCTCCCCTCCCCCTCCCCCTCTTCTTCTCCCCTCCCCCCCCTCTCCTCCCCCCCGTTCCCCTCCCCTCCCCTTCCCCCTCCCCTCCCCTCCCCGCCCGGCAATGCCGGGTACTTCTGCTAGTATCCTATAAATATTTTGTTCGATTTCGTTTCTTAGGAACACCTAATTTCAGGGATTCAAAACTTGGGTTAAATAAATGGCCCACCCTGTAATTGATATATTTGCTATGTAGGGCAACGAAGAGTATTTTTTTGAGATCATCTTTCTCTGCGTAAGTTTGCTTGTATAACTAAGTTAGTTATACTTTTACTATCACATCTGCAATGTCTTGGTCTCATAGTTTGTTTGAGTGCTGCTGTTTACAGTGGAAACTGTTTCACACACCACTATTGCATGTTTTGTACTATTTATCACCTGTGGCATCCTGTAAAGTTTTGTGTTCACTACTGTGTGCAATATACAGTCTACTTTATATCATTGCACAAACACCTTTCTTTATCACGAATCGTAGGTTGGCATGCATATGGGCATGGGGAAATGGGCTGTCTATTCCAATGATTGCCATATAATAGGATATACACCAAATGAGAGTTACAAATAGCTTAAACCAAGCTGAGAGATTACAATGGTGATGACAGAGTTGAGTGAGGCTGCCATAACTGGGATTATAGGGATGTACGAAAGGCCGCGACTGCCATTTACCGATGGACTTATCATGTGCATGGAGCTTGGATGCTGTAGTGCTGACATTTCCGGGCGTCGGTGACCTTTCCGGATGCGCACCAGGGCTTTGCAGTCGCTCTCTGCATTCTTATTCCGCTTTTTTGCAATATTGTTTGCAGTCGATGGGTAACTTCAGCAAGCGATCCCATTTAAAGGACACCTTCGTATACTCTCGGCGAAGTAGGTCTGATGTAAGTTCCATGTGACTCGTTCGGTGACATTGTCCTATGTAATCCTTGTAGTTGAACGATTACCCCATTAATGTGTGATCGATTTTATGTGCTGATGAATCAGACATAGCTTGGATAGCAGGGAACATATCACAGCAATGACAATTTCTTTAAAAGCAACAACATGAATAAAGAGAACAAACCCAGAAAGATGTCTTTTAACTACTTAGAGTAAGCCCATAGAAATTTCAAAAAGATGTTTCATCAATATATTTGAGCTTTTCAGATTCAGACAAAAAAAATCCTAAAACAATGATGCTCATCACCCACTAATTTCCATCCAACTAGCCACCCAAAGTTTGGGTCATGGAAAAAAACTTGAGGTCAAATTCCAGAGAGAAGGCTTTCATTGCCCCCCCCCCCGCCCCCCTTCTTTCTCCCTGTCTTTTTAATATTCTCCATGAAAAAAACCTGAGATTCGAAGGATTGATGTGTATCTCTAGCGGCCATTACGATAATTTTTGTCATACTCCCCTTACCTGTCCATACATGGACTTCAAAGTTTTGATCACTGGATTTGAAAACCTTCAAATCGGTTTATCTTTCTCTAGGTCAAGGTTGATAAAAAGCATCTAAAAATAATGCAAATAGAGAAATCTCCAGAGCTGCTCATTTTATCCTATATAAGTATATACCATACTCAGCACAAATCCAGTCAAGGAGATGGTTTCCGAGGGGGGTGGGGGGGGGGGTTCAATACACTTAAAATAGTTAAGCACCTGCTAACACTTTGTGTTGTTGGATAACCCATATTTTACAGCTATCATCTGCTTTGTTGAAGTAAATACACATGTTGGAAGGTAGAACCAACTGTTGTTTATTATACAATGCAAAGTGTAGTGTCTTTCCGTGAGTTTGACTGTCTCCTGTTTCCGGCGGCTGCTTCCCGCTATGCTTTTGAAAAGCTCCGCACACAGGCAAAGCTCAACATTCATCGAGAGGAAGAGCATGATACCAAACTAGATACATTTTTAATGTATAAATGCAACATGGAATCAGTTTGTTTAACACTGCGTTAAGATACGACCTGAGGATTATCACAAAGTTGAACAAACCATGTCAGTGTTGTTAACAACAGTAACCTATAGTGAAAGTCTCTGAACAAGGGTTGAAGTGCAAGGTGTTCATTTAATTAACGAAAAAACTCAATTTAGCATTGTGACCTAAAAATAACGTTTAATAATAAACTTCAAAGAGGTCCAAAATAAACTTAAATTTCATTATCGGTGGAGTCGATGACGTAATTTGTTAGAGTTAGAGTGTCCACTCTTAGTCGAGGATGTTGGCGTTTCAAACCCCAGCCAAGTCATTAGTTATATCAAAGAATTTAACTATGGTGCAAGTTGCTTCCTTGCTTGACGCTCAACATTTAAAAAGGATAGAGCATGTGGATGTATATATGTATATATATATATATAATTATATATCAAGAGATTAGGAAGAGGGGAAGGGGAAGGGAGGGAGAAGGGAGGGAGAGGAAAAGAGAGTGGAATGAGTGGGGGAGGGGGCAGTGGTGGAGAGGAGAGAGAGGGTGAGAGTGTGAGGGGAGGGAGAGATAAATAGAGAGGGGAGAGACAGAGGGGGGAGGGAGGGAGAGTGAGGAGAGGGGCATGTAGAAGTTTCCTTCTGTTTCCATCCTGTCCACCCAATTCCTCCCACACCTGTTGTTTGTCCAAGTCTCCTTCTATTGTGTCGTTCAACTCTACTGTTGGCGTCCTTTCCCCCTCCACACTGTCTTCTGTTCCTTTTGTCCTGTTAGGTTATAATCCATTCCATGTTCTAGTGCTTCCATGCGGTTTGACTTTCTATACATAATATTAACTGTCATAGGTTGGCAACCATTGTGCAGGCTGGATGAGCCCATGAATGATCTCTTTCTCTGATGAAGTTCCATGGAAGGGAAGTCATTTATTGTATATTGTGAACCGTGGTGTCTGTCCGTGTGTTTGTCTGTCTCCCGTTTACCGCTTCCCACGTTTGAGAAGCTCAACATTCGCTTTTGAAATGTGAGAACAGGAATGACAAAAGTTGTTGGCAAATTTTGTTTTGCAAGCAGGATATTATTCCCTCTTTTTAGACAAATTGAACCTCCGCCATCCAATGTTGCACCACCATTTTGCAGTGGGTGGTGTAAGTAGCTCAGAGCTTTCACTCTGAGTGAAACCAAGTGTGCGACACAATAATTGACTTCTTAAAGTCCATGAAACAATTAAAATTGAGAGATTAACTTCTACTTTTCCTGTCACTGCGGTGACGGGAAGTTTTGCTTGTTATTAATAATTTGTGATTAAAGCATTGACAAATGTGGGTGTGGTTACCTCATCATGAGAACATTGTCCTGATGTCCCCGATGGTTTGGCTTCAAATCTAGCCAAAGGCAGCAGTATGAATAAATTGTTAATAGAGAGATCAAGGCTCATGAAAGAGCTCCACATCACAGGGGAAAGAGGCCAACATACAAACAAGAAAGATGTCCTGCAGAGCACAATACTTGCAAAGTCCACCCCACCCTCCCAAAAAAAGAGTTTCTATGGAGACATTAAATTGTCCGTTTTATTAAGATTAAAATTGACGATCTTAATCATAGCTCAGGTTAATCGGATGAAAATTGATTGTTTTTCAGATGAAAATTGATGATTTTAGAAGTTTGACCTTGAATTGACCTTTGACCTGTTGACCTTCCCAATTCAGTGTCTCAATATGCAAATGCTGTTCAACTTTAAAGTCAATCAAATGAAAAATGACGATTTTAGAAATTCGACCTCAAGATGACATTTGACCTCAAAACCAAAGCAAGCCGCCGACTGGGCATCTAACGTCATGCAAAGTCCTTCCTTGGCACATCTGAGCTCCTCACCACATACAAGGCTTTCATCCGCAGCTCAATGGAATACTGCTCTCCCCTCTGGGCCGGTGCTCCTGCCTCACACCTAGCTCGTCTTCACGCTGTTGAAACCAAAGCTTTCAGAATCATTGAAATCTCCCGCGATGAAGCTAATGCTGATGGCCTTTCTCTCTCTCACCACAGGCAGGTAGTCGGTCTTTCTGTCATCTACCGACTCCTCTCCGGCCTTGCTCCTCATCTCGGTCTGTGCTCTGCCCCCCAAATATTCCTGCAGGATGCACAAGATCTGCCAGTAACCCTCTTCTGGTGAAACTGCCAAAACCAAGACTCTCTGCTCATCTTCAGTCTTTCATTCCTTTTTCTCCCGCCTCTGGAACAAACTCCCTCACTCTCTTCGATCCCTCTTCTCCCTCCAGGTCTTTAAAACAGCTGTTTACCACCATCTCTTATTTTCCCCCATCCGAAACCTTGATCTTTTCTACCCCCGTTAATTCACCCCAAATCCACCTCTTTCAATCCCCAACTTCTTTCCTGAAATTCCTAGTAGTGTTCATTTGCTTTATACTTTTACCCCTCCCTCCTCCCCCAGCCCTCCCCCTTCCACAGATCTACCGACGTCCCTGTTCTCTTCTGTTGTTGTGATTGTGTGCTTCTCTCTCTGCCACTCTTGTCTCCCACTCCCTTCATTGTATATTTTATGTGTCTGTGCATGTTTTCACGTTCAATGTGTTAGCTCTTACACGAGCCTTGATTCTGTATACAAAAAAAAAAAAAAATTGTTAAAGGGTCAAAAGGTCAAAGGTCAGCCTCGCCTAAAATCATCAATTTTTATCCAATTGACTTGAAATTTTAATTTACCATTTCAGTTTTGTCATCAAATTTTCAACAAAGCTTTATCTTACTATAATTCACCAAATGTCCGTCCGTCTGTCTGTCTGTTCGAAGGTACCATAAAAACTGCTGAACCGATCTCAATGATATTTTGGGTGGATAATCCTGGGATCTCCAGGAGTAAAATAGGCTATTTAGTTTTCCCAATTTCAGCTTTAGTCTCCAGCATTCTCAGGTTTGGACTCCCGCATAACATTCGTGTTCGCATAACGTTCATTGTTCTCATTGTGATGATGTTGTTTTCCCGGGTGCCGCACAAACGGCTGCACCGATCACTGCACGGCTGCACCGATCAACTCGGTGACCTTTTATAAGGACACGGGTTGAATCCCTGCTTGAGAGAATTCTAACCCATTTCAACTGAAGGAAAGACGTATCGGGAGTACATAGGACATAGCAATTGTGAACACGATTAGTTTAATCTCCACATGAGAAAATTCCACATTTCTATTTGGGCAGTGAATACGCTAACAGATCGCTGTCTCCATCGATCTTGCCAAGGCTGAAACAGCTATCGGCTCAAAATCCTTTTAACTGTTGATTTGGTAGTTTTTACAATGAAGGAAACACGTATCGGGAGTACATACGACATCGGGAGGACTAACTGCACGTGTCTTCAGTATCAAGTTTAAATCTCTCATGGCGGATCTGAAGAGCGGAATGCTTGGAGAAGTGGTGGGCTACTTCGGCATGAAGGAGGATCAGAAACGTGGACTCCCACACTGCCACATCCTGCTGATACTTGCTCCCGCATGACGTTATTTTCCCGTGTGCCGCACAAACGGCTGCACCGATCGAGATTTAACGGATGTTTATATATATCGTTTAAAAGAAAAAAAGCTTTCAATTTCTGATATTTAGCCTTTTCATTTGGGCCTCCCAATTGAAGCCCTGCCCATAGGGCAGGTACCGTTGCTAGTTATGAGAATTTGGAAAAGGCAAATTAATAATTTGGTCAAAAGGTCAAAGGTCAGCATCACATAAGATTGCCAATTTTCATCCGATTTACCCTAAATTTAAACAATTTGTATATTGGGTCACTGAGTTGGTTCACTAATCAAAAGGTCGGAGTCGATTGTTTTTTTTTCAGATCAAAAGGTCACGGTTGCATAAAATCAACATTTTTTTTGTCCAATTGACCTAAAATTTCAAGAATTTGCATATTGGGTCACATGATTGGTTCACCAATTAAAAGCTCGAAGCTGATTTTTTTTTAGATTTACAGCTAAAAGTTCAAGGCTGCATAAAGTCATAAATTTTCATTTGGTATTCCTTTTTAAACTATTTACGTTATTTTGAGCATACAGAAGAAGAACAGGAGGCAGAAGAAGAAGAAGAAGTATAGGACTGAGTACAAATTGACGCGGAGAGGCTTTGCATTGTCACATGCTTTCTCGTTTCCATTTGTAAACCAGTATTCAATAGTTCAAATTGTACTTCTTCCCTCTTGGACCCGGTGATGAATATCTTTCGTATTCCTCATGAATATCTTTCCCCCCACTCAGCTCCTCTGACCATGTTCCGGTGGCAATCTGAATCTCTCTATCTGTATAGTAGAACTGCCTCAGTGTAGCAGAGTCCAGTAATTTGCCCAGGCCAACTAGCAGAGACTGCAACCTGCCCTCTCGACTCGAACAGACTAGTCTTCAGCTTTCAGTAACCCCGTCCTGGTTAACCTCTCAAAATCCTGGATTTATGTAGTTTTACCAGAAAGGGGTTGATGGTGGATCATGTGAGCCCTTCATGGGGAAGGGGGAGGGGGAGTGGGGGAGGGAGGGAGGAAAAATGGAAGGAAATAGCAGAGAGTGCAAGACTAGAAAGGAGGTGGTAGAAGACTGAGAGACCACGGACCTGTCTGCAATGGCGAGGTGATTGGCCCATAGACTCAGCTTCATCGCGTGAGTTTTTAATAATATTGAAGGCATTAGTTTCCATGATGTCAAGAAGAGCAAGGAGTGAGGTAGGAGCCAACACAGAGGGGAGATCAGTACTTCATCAAGCTGTGGATTAAAGCCTTGCATGTGAATAGTATCTCAGGTGTGCCAAGGAAGGACTTTGTACGACAGAGGATGTCCAGTCGACGACTGGCTATGGAGGCCAACTTTGAAATGTGATTTGCCCAAGAAAGATAATGGCTGATAGTGAGACCCAGGAGTTTGAACGACTGATCTTCTTCAAGAGGATTGTCTAAATATTGAAAATCATGTTTAAACTAGAGCAATTCGACTGCATCGCCCAATATGTCTCCACCTAGTCCCTGCTCGTGACAATGGGTAATGGGTAGATGCCCTCGTTGAATTTTCATAAAAATAAAAAAGTTTAATTTGAATCCCCTCAACTGTTTTCAAGTATCACATTTTCACCAGCCATGACGAGTTTCACATCGATTGATGAAGTGGTTTTTGAGAAGGATTTTTTCTTTTTTAATATAGGCTTTCAAGCTAATTTGGCTGCCACAACACGTGATATATGACATCAAAAGTTTACACTCTGCATATGTATGGGTAGAGGATCACGTTTGTGAAGTTTCGTGTTGATCAGATAAGGGTCGTTTTTCTATCCAAGATGGCTGCCAAACCACGTGATGTACGACGTCGTCGTTTTCAAACTATATGCAGCAATGGTGTTTGATGACATTTGCAAAGTTTCGCATCGATAATGTAAGCAGTTTCAGAGATATAATTATTTAATATTTTCCTTCAATCCAATATGACTGCAACGCCATGTGACTGGTGACGTTTTCGTGATCAAATTTTTATCGCCATGCCTAGTCAATGACGCACATAAAGTTTCAAGTCTATTTCTTTGGTGGTTTGGGAGAACATGTGTTTTTAAGGTTTAGGTTCAATCCAATATGGCTGCCAAACCATGCGACCTATGATGTCATAATTTAATATTTTAATACAAATGGGTCATAGATCATGTGCATGCAATTTCAGATTTTTAGGATAAGGCGTTTGATTATAACATTTATTTTTAGGACAGCCCACATTCGGGGGCGGAGGCATAAAAACGATTTGAAATTAGAGATTTCACGCCAACAACGGCAGGTTAAAAGTCTCTGGTGAGCAGAACCAAGTCACTGCAAACGTGCACAAAGTGCGTCCACAAAAGGTCTCATTTAGCATTAATGCGTCATTTGAAAAGTTCCGTATTCACGGAATAATTTTTTCCTTTATAAAGGGGAAAAGGCCTAATTCTTATATTAATTATAGACCATGGGAACCTTTACATTTAGAAGAGATGGTACATTTTGCAAAGAACAACGTCCTCTATGTGGCAATGTTCCATATTGGCACTGCGCCCGGATGGCGGTTTCTCTTTGGAATCAAATGTACCGGAAGGTCCAAAGGTGAGCAAGAAACCCAATGTGCTCTTCTGCTGCACTGAATGCAAAGCATGGTATTTGCAATTTCATGCAGTTATATACGGTACACCATTTTCACCATATTGAAGCAAAAATCAATCGACACAAAATCCTTGGAGAGCAAGGATCCCTCTTTCCTTCGTCTCTTCTTTTCTATGAGGTTCATCCACCTCCTTTCCTTTTTCTTTTTTTTGTCTATTTTTTTTTCTTGTTTTTAGCATTTTTGAACCTCACTGTGAATGTATGTGCTCTTCTTCCTTTATCATCTTGCTGTTCCACAAGCGTGGGTGAAGAATATAAGTAAACTGTCCATTCTCGACTGCTGGCAGCTATTGCTAACTGCTGTTGGACCTTGCACTTCATTCATTATTTCTTTGAAGGATTGACTGGAGTCCGGGTTATTTGAGGTCAAGGTTGGGTGGGTGGTCGGGGTGGTGAGCTGATGTCTTCGTAATGAAATGCTTATTGGCTCTTGTTTTACATCTTTATGGAGATGCAAAGTGCTGCTCCCGCTTCTGCTCCTGTAAATGAAATTGTGTCTTTATCAAAGTTTTCCCCAGAATATCTTTGCTCTCCAAGGGTTTTCCTGATGATTCCTTTTAGCTTTAATATTGTAAAGATGGTGTATGTATATGGAGTTGCAAATGCCATACTTTGCATTCACTTAAAGGAATTGAGCGTAGGGTTGACCACCCGGCATCGTTAGGATCTACTCTGTAATTGCTGCGGTGGCCTCACAAGGCTAGATAAATGGAGAACTTTCTCGTGAAACTGTTTGAACTTCCAAAATCTAGGCTGATTGCACATCACAACTCTTTTGTTCATATTTTCTCCCGTTTGTGGAACCGCCTTCCTGAGGCTGTTCAATCGCACTTTTCCCTCCAGGGATCCAAGCAAGCAGTGCATCATCACCTCTATCCCTACCTGTGATCTTTTCTACCCCCATTAGCCCTACCTAGCCCAACTTCTTCTTGCTTACAGATCCTTGCCCTCTTGTCCTTAAGTCCCATTCCCGTTATCAAAAAAAAAATCCCTTTCTTTAATAAAATAAAACGTTTGTTCCCCTTTATTTTAAAGCGTCTCGCTGCGCAGCATATCTTATATTTCTAAGGAAGGCACAATATTATTTTGCAAGTGTAGATTAATCAACCTCTGTGATTCCATTCGAAGACGCGTCCTTTCTCATCCAGGAGAAAATTTGCCATAATTTCATTTTAAGCACTGGGGAATTCTCATTTGGACTTAATTTGTTTATTTTGTTGTACTATGTGTTAGGTACTGTGGCCTAAAATCCTTTTTATGTTAATCATTTATTATTATTATTTTTAAATTTTTTTTTTATTTTAATAAAATAAAATCTTTTTTATTTGCAAAAAACAACTGCATTGATAACAGGAAGGTCTCCCATTATAAGGCAAAGGAGCATCTCCCATCTATGTCTGCTTCGCAACACCGTCTACACTACATAACTATGTAACTATGCAGACCAGTAGGAGGGGGCAAATGCAAACTATGCCCACTGAGAGGATGTGTAGTAGGAAACAAATGCACGAAGCCTACCAGGAGTAGGGGAAAAAACACAAACTCCTCCCATTTAGAGGTGGAGACAAATGCAAACTCCGCCCACTGGTAGGAGGGGCCATAATTCGAAGCTCAACACTGTGTTTGCAAAACAAATTGTGATGCAGAGCAATGTGCTCTGGTTCACAGAAATTCTACTTTGGAAGGCGGATTGCTTTGTGAACTTTATTACGAATGCGATCCACAGGAATGCAAAGAATTCCTCCTGTCTGTGCGTGGAGGCCCCAATAATGCCGAGCAGTAATGCAGCAATGCGACTTACTGAGTGAGTGGGAATGGTGGGCTTTACTCGTCACAAACCATTGTGCAATGGAATTGGAATTACAAATAAACACCTTTTGTTGGTCATATGTGCATATTTTTCCATTGATTTGTTGATTTTATTATTTTTTTTACAAGAGGAGGCCATTACAGTGAAAGTGTGGCCAGAGACCCTGAATATAGGTTAATTTGGCTGTAGGCCTTCAATGCGTTAAATAATGTAAATGAGCAAATTAATGGTGAACACGTTTTAGTTGCATGAAAGTGACGACCTTAAACTGGACCAAATAAATTATTTACCTTTGTGTAACAAGTCATGTTTATGAACTTTGTTACTTTATTTCGGTTTGGTTAATTTGGTGTTCTATTGCCATAAGATTTTCCATTAAAAATTAGGATAATTTCCATAAACCATTGATATTGAAACATATGTGTGGGGTGGGTGGTGGGGTTGTAATTAAAAACAAAAAACTCGTTATTTCATTCTTTTAAAGCAGATATTCAAATAATAAATGATAGACAATTAAAATGCACATTTATGACAATGGATTGCATCAGATTATGCAGATAATTCACCGTTTGGAAGATTATGATTGGGTTCGTGAAGCTCAGGTGCACTCTTCAAAGACGTAGTCAGATTTGGGCTTTGAATGGGTTAATTTCTCTTCTTTCTCTCTGCTCTTCTCCACACATTCATCCCCCCCACCCACCCTCAACCTCCCCCTACCTCTCTCCCTCGGCCGGTCCTCCCTACCTACCTAAATCACCACTCTTATAAGGGGTGATCGCCTTTCCAACGTTATCAGCCGTATCCAAAAGGTCGCGTGTTACAATGGACGACAAATTTAAGCCGGCAGGAACTAATTTACTGTGCTCAATAGCTGCTCTCGCCTGTGTGTATATGGGGATGGGAGGGAGCGGGGAGAGCCGAGGGGGATAGGGATGGGGAATGACGGTGGTGAAGGGGAAGGAGGAGGCTGATGTGGGACGTTTTGCCCCAGACAAGCTCGATTGAATTGGGATGGTTTGGAGGCAAAAACTTTACCCAGAAGCCCCGGCATTTTACGAGGCAGATTGTTGCTTCTAACTAGAGTTCAGCAAATTGTATTTCTGCTTGGGGATGGAATTCCAAGGTCTCGATTCGAGTCTGTCTCTGGTCGTCATGACACAAAAAATAAGAATGTAATAAAAGGTGGCATCATCCAAAAATAATAATATAATAAAAGTAAACCCTTTTTTCGTGACCTATTAATTATTTATGATTACTTGCAGAATGAAACATTTTGCTTGAAAATTGATTTGATAGTTGAATCATATTTTTTATATACTGTACACTGTAAATCATTTTATATTTTAAATTGTCTTTAAAGATTAATATCTTCCATGAAAACACCATTATACAATATAATACAGCTATACAAATTCAATATTAATAATAATACAATATTAAACCTCCCTCAAGTCATTTGGATAAAATTGAGGATTTTAGAAACTCCACATAAGTTGTTGACCTTTGGCTATGTTGACCTTTTGGCCTATGTTGACCTCAAATAGTTGTTGGTTAAATTCAATGATCTGACATGCAAATCCTTTTAAAATTTCAAGTCAATGGAATGAAAATTGAGGATTGTGGAAATTGCATCTAAGTTCTTTACCTTTTGGCCTATGTTGAACTCAAAAATAATTGGTGGTTAAATTTGCAGATCTGACGTGCAAATCCTCTTCAAATTTCAAGTCAGTCAGATGAAAATTTATGATTTTAAAAATCTGACAAAGTTGTTGACCTTTTGACCTTTTGATCACAAAATCAATAGGCTTCTCACATATGACCAACTCTACCATTTTGTGAAGTTTCATGAAGATCGGTTTAAATTTGTTACCTGGAGATGATTGACATACGAACAGACAGACAGACAGAATAATGCACACGACCAACCAATATAATTGAAAAATCTTATGATTTTCACAAGTAACAAACAGACAGACACAAGGGTGAAAAATTGACCTCCATCGACCTTCTGTGGCGAAGGTAATAATCATTAAAATACTGTCGAGTGACTACCCTTGGTGAACACCTTAGGGTAGCACGGATGACCAAACGAGCTGTTACTCCGAGGTGTTCAGTTCAAATGGTGGAGAATATGCGTGGGAGAAACCGGAGCGCTTACCTTCACTGGCAGTCCTCAAACCTGAAAAAAAAAATCAAATGAAAACGGATTTAAAATGTACAAAAATAACAGGTTTATTTTAATAAATGCTGGTACAAAGAAACACACGATAAACTAAATTCCTAACTTGAGGGACCCTCCACACCAGACCCAAACACGAACAAAGGGAAATATAATTATGTAAAACTAAAAGGTATAATTTTAATTGCACTTAGCTCACTCGACCGGTGCGTCTCGTCAAGACTCGTCCAGGCCCCGAGCGTGCAGTCTGGATGCGGCTCAGGTGTTGGCGGGAAATCCGCTCGCTCCCGCGCTGCTCGGCCTCAGTACACCCTCGTTTACTAGGCCGCGCCCGCTGGCGCAAAACAGGCCTTCCGCGCGAATCGAACAGGCCGCATGCGGCCCGCTCTTCCACACCGTGCTCGTCCACCCGTCCTCTGCACGGAAAACCGCAGTCCCCGGGCCGCAGCTGTGCCTCTGCATGACCACCAGCAAGATGTCCTAACATGGCCGCTCGTGATGGCGCCCAAATCAGAAGGGGCAAGAGCGGCAACAACTACCCTTCGCTTTCGTCTCCAGAATGACAAGGCACACGAGAGGGAAATGTCGGTCAGAGCGAGGAGCCAAAGAGGAGAGAGAAGAGGAGAATGTCCGCTCGGAGCGAGATGCCAAGAAGAAGCGAGAGAAAATGTCCGCCATCGCGTTTCTTTATCGTCCAGGCTCTCACGTCCTCTGGGGTGCTTTGCCAATCAGCAAGTCACTCCCTACCAGTCCTTCCCGTCAATCAAAACCCCGCCCAATCACGGCTCTTTGGGACGTGGCATCGGCCTGCCCAACCTGTGCGCTTCCCAAGTCTGGGTTGTCAGCGGTAGGGCTTGATGCATGACTTCCGGTTAGCTTTTTAATTAGTGAGTTTAATTGCGGTCGATTGCGTGGCTTGGCTATGTGTCCATGATGTGGTGCCAAAAGGGACATAGGAAATAAATTACAGAGGTAATGACATACAAGGGATAAATTGCCCATAATCCCTGAGCTAATGAACATACCCCACTAATCGTAATGGGGATGAAGATACACTTAATCCGAACACATGGTCTACCGGATCCCTACTCATAGTACATCGAGGTGGTTCTTCTTCTTCGCGACAGTCGGAGCACACTAATCTATACACTCTACCTGGCCTATGGTATCCCTAACCATACAAACGTAACAATACTATATTACTATTATTATTATTGTTATTATTGGTCTTTAATCACCAGTTCTCATACCCACTGAGTTGTATCGAACAATTTTAATCTGGTCCTCGGTAAACCATTCTCGCTAATGAAAATGCCACCAATTTGAAAAGCCTCCTCGACTGTTCGAGCTGTCACTTACTGTACAGAATTCCATTTCTATAATTGGCTGAATACTATATTATTTGACTGTACAGCGATGAAACCCCACGTCTATTCCCTTGCACTACAACATACAAACACAAAACTAAACACAGTAAGATAGAACAGAGGTTTGATTATGTACAAAAATTATTATTCTGATGGATTTGAAAAATGGGAATCAGGCTGTTATGGAAGATAGTGATAGACATGTCCACATATGTTTGTCCATCACAAGGGATAGACACCCACAATGTAATTGTATTTCCTGAATTGTGCCCTGTGTCCATTGACCTATGTTTGTCTTGAAGCTTTATTTATTTTTTAAATAATATAAAATGAAATTAACGGTTGTTTACATTGAATGGATGGCATCATCTCACAAAGAGCACAAAGATTGTTGCGGGAACGCCATTATAGTGTACCCACAAATAACGGTGCCCAACCCATAGAATTAAATAAGCTTTATTATTTTTTTTTTTTTTAAATGGCATGGTCCTTGGTATAAATTTTCATCACATGATTCATGATTACTATGGAAAGTTTCAGTTGGATATCTTAAATGTCTTTGGTTTGATTGAAGTCAAAGCGCATGCTCCAGATGTCTTCTCGGCCTCGACCTTTCAGGTACACTTGGATTAGATGGGCACAAATTATTTATTATTCTGATACATTCAGTTGCATTGATTGAACGGATTTTTATCAGTTATTGGTGATTTGAAAACATCTATGGATTGTGGCCTTCCTCGGGAGATGTCCTTAAGCATGTAATCCTGAACTCGGTTTGAGACTTCTTGAAGGATTTCGTTCTCAGGTAGATTTCGACTGAAGACCTGTTATAAACATGATCCGATCTAGACTAAGTCTAAATCTGTGGTCTATATACGAATTCCATTTTGTGCACCTGTGAAAAGTAAGAGGATATCATTACTATGGAGGTAGTTATTGGAGTAAGGTTGGTCGGTACCATTTTTTGTGGTCACCCTGTACATACAAAATAAATATTCCTAGCAATCAAACAACAATGGAGCTTTGTGCACTTTCAGCACGTTCCATTGTTGTAGATCGCAGCCAATTGGAATCTGCTCAAAAAGTTTTGTTTTTTTCTATTTCTCCTTCTTCCCCAGGTTTCCCTTCCACCTCTGTGACTGGGAGTTTGTGTCTCTAATCATCTTGTTCATCCTCACCTTGCTCTCATTCTTCTCCAGGTCATTTGTTCCTACAAATCTCCCTCTATTTTATCCCGCTACCCTGCTTTTGGTGTATTTTGTCCCTCTATCCTCTACCATGCCTGTATCCACACAAACCCCTTCCTCTTTCGACTGTTCTTTTTTTACACACTTTTATTTAACTTCATCTGAACTTTGAGCCGTTCGTTTTCTAGGTTCCATACGTCGTAGGAGAGCTAAAATTTGGCCCACAGTCCTCTTTTCTGGTGCATTTTCATCTATCAAAATTTAATAATAAAAAAATTGTTTAAAACTTTTTTCAATGTTTTAAACCTAAAACATGTTTTTTCTTTACTTGTTTTCGTTTTATCCTGGTCCATTCTGTGTTCTAGCTCTTCCATGCGCCTCGACTTTGTATTAAAAAATATCTGGGTCAATAGACAGAAATCAAGAGTAGTCCAGCCCTCGATTGTGGATATGTCTTACAGAAATGCCTATCGATCGCCCTCCTCCATAATTGTTTGATCTCCTTCATTGACATCAACACCATAGGTCTTTGCACACAATTATTTTTTCATTTTATTGTCTTCAGTTTTATGTGGGATTTGCAAGATCGGTTAGAGGTATGACCACTCACCACTGAGCTGTCTAGCCTGGGTTCGAATCCCAACCCAACTTTAAATTTCACACTGTTATTTCACAGGCATGGCGATTCATCAGTGTGTGTGCCATCCTTCGGATGGATGTTGAGCCAGAAGACCCGTCTGTTGGCATTGGTTGTTGGTGGGCGTTAGAACTCTCAGGGTGTCTTTCGAGAGGTCAAGGTGAGTTATCACCGGAAACCTGAACAAGTTTAAATTTCCTGCTACCTTCAGTCGAATGCCATGCTTGGCCATCCAGGTGGTGAAGTACTTGGACCAAAATAATTCCCTGGCTGACCTGCCAAAAAGGTAGGAATACATGGGGCCATTAAAGTTGTAGTAGTTTTTGGCCCTTTCTCTCAATGTTGAAGAATTACTTAGAAAAAAAATCTCGTATCTGGATCTGGATCTTCACCAAAATCGAATTTATTCCGAATCTGTCCACAACCTTTTGAGATATTCTGCTCACTGGCAAACAAATAGACAAACAGACACGCATGCAAATGTCTCCTCTATCAGAGAGATATCACCTTTGGTGACAGAGATAATAATTTCTTCTGATTTGAAATTTCATCAACTTGAATGGTTTCCATCATGCATCTATAAAAAATATAGAGAGTTTAGGTTTCTATGGTGCATCTATTCAGGTTATTGAGAGTTTATGTTTCCATGGTGTATCTATTCAAGTTATTGAGAGTTTAGGGTTACATGGTGTATCTATTCAAGTTATTGAAAGTTTAGGTTTCCATAATGTGAGATCTATTCAAGTACACACAGGCAAGGTGTACGGACAAGACGGCATTCCTCCTTGTGTCTTGAAGGAGTGTGCTTTAGAACCTGCTCCCGTCCTTCCTTGTTTGTTGTACACCGCTCCTTTCCTATGCCATCTCCAGGCGCTGCATAACGTCATTGACGGGCACCGAAGGGGGCCCGGCAATGACACACGCTGAAAGGGAGTACTCAGTTTTCACTCTGGTTGTTTGTTACTTGCAAAATCGAAGATTTTTCAAGTATATTGGTCGGTTGCGTTTGTGGTTCTGTCTGTCTGTTTGTCTGTTTGTCTGTTTGTCTGTTTGTCTGTTTGTCACCGGCTTACATGTCACAATTCTAAACCGATCGTCACGAAACTTCACCAAGTTGTCTAGGTCGTCCCAATTGAGAAGCCTATTGATTTTGAGGTCAAAGGTCATCTGGAGGTCAAATATCTAACATCGCCATTTTAAATCTGATTGACTTGAAAATTGAATAGCATTTGTATATCAAGTCACTAAATTGGGAAAGTAACTACTTTTGAGGGCAAAATGTCAAAGGTCAACTCAAGGTCAAATTTTAAAAATCATAATTTTTCATCTAAAAAGCCGTCAATTCTCAACCGATTGACTTGAAAATTAAACAGCATTTGCATATCGATTCACTAAATTGGGAAACATACTATTTTTGAGGTCAAATGGTCAAAGGTCACCTCAAGGTCAAATTTTAAAAATCATGAATTTTCATCTAAAAAGCCGTCAATTCTCAACCGATTGACTTGAAAATTGAACAGCATTTGCATATCGAGTCACTAAATTGGGAAACATACTATTTTTTAAGTCAAAAGGTCAAAGGTCAACTCAAGGTCAAACTTCCAAAATCACTTTTTATCTGAAGAACCGTCAATTTTCATCCGATTGACTTGAAAATTGAACAGCATTTGCACATTGAGTCAATAAATAGGAAAACCAACTATTTTTGAGGTCAAAATGTCAAAGGTCTATGGATTGTTATCATTTTATTATCATTTTTCAAAATCAAATTATCATTTTTGATGTGAAAAATTGTCACTTTTCTTCCTATTGACCCGAGCTTTGATCAAGACTGTCAATTTTAATCTTGATGAAATGGACAATTTGCTGTATCAATGGAATTTTTTTCTTGGGGAGGGGTTGGGGGATTTTGCAAGTATCGTGCTCCGCATGACGTCTTCTTGTTTGTTGGTTTGCTTTCTTGATTGTTTGTTTTTTTCCCGGCCGATATCTCAGCCATCATTTGAGGTAAGAAGCTGAAATTTGGGCACAATAGTGAGTAAGTACTTTGTCAAAAACAGTATTTTTTGTTTTTTGATTAATCAATTAATTGATTAGTTACTTAATTATTGTCGATTAATTAAGTTTCTGTATATTCCCTTTCTCTTCTGGGCATTATCTCAGGCACATTTTGAGTTAGGAAGCTGATATTTGGACATGACAATGACCAAGTGATTTGGCTGTTAAGGCTAATTTTGATTTATTGATTAATCACTTAATCGATTAATTATTTAATTATTTGATTGGTGACTTCATGAATTAATTAAGTTTTAAGTTACAGATTCGGATGAAACAGTGGTGGTTTCGTTATTCTATAAGCCAATTGATAAATTCTTTAATTATTTTATAATTATTATTTATTTATTTTCATTATTAATCATTTATTTATTTAATTACTTATCTGGGCAATATCTCAGGCACCTTTTGAGTTAGGAAGCTAATATTTGGACACGACAGTGGCCAAGTGCTTTGGCTATAAAGGATATTTTTGATGTATTGATTAATCATTTAATCGATTAATTATTTATTGATTAATCAATTAACTTTTTTTTAAATTAATGACTTATTTAATTACATTTCTGAAAGATTCATATTGGCACTAGTGGTTTAGTTATGCTATTAGCCAATTGATTAAGAAAATATTTTATGATAATCTTTTATTGATTTTAATTATGCAATTAATCAATCGATTATTGTACACCTCTCCCTCCAAATACAGTCTCTATGAGCATGAGCCCCGGCAATGCCGTGCTGGAGGATATTTATTATTTTGGCATGGGGGCGGTGTACTTTCAATGTATCTGTACTTGTTCATATTTCTTCCTCTCTGAGCCTTTAACCATGATCCATTTAATGCATTAATTAACACAAAGTTAAAGTATTTTCAGAATCATTGTTGATATTTCAATGAGGGAAGGTTTCCCAAAATGGGACATTTGGGGGTTATTTTGAAGTTTTCAACTTTTAGAAGGTAGGAACTTCCACCAATTGTAGTGATTGTTAAAGAAAAACAATACAACATCATTCTCTGGATTTTGTCACATTTATTTTCTTCACAATGTGGATCAGTACGGTTGTGAAAGTCACATTTATACTTGCCACTAATTTCATGGTGTAATTATTCTGTGCAGAAACATTTCATTTTCACTACCCAATACGTCGTCACTGTTACCTGGTGTACCATCCCTCATCGAATTAGTCTGGCCTTCTGCAGCAAAATGGACACCGTTTGTAACTGAAAGCGGTTGGGGTAAAGTGTAGTCGAGGGCATTACACTCCAAGAGGTAGATAGAGTCGGTTTGATGTCTGATCGAGTGCTCGGGAAAGTGATTGGTAAAGGATTACAATCACTCTGCCTGCCCTTTGAATCACTAGATGGGTGGCTGAGCCACACTGTCGAGGGTCAGAATGCAGTGGGAAATGAACTGAGAACACTCGCTTCGGCAAATGAATGGAGAGGACACAAAAAAAAGAAACACTCCGTTGTTGAGTTATTTTATAGAAAGGTATATGATACATTCAACTTGTACGAGTATAATACTGCTAGCTCATCAAAAGTATAGTCTTTTTGTTTTTTCTTCCATTGGTGCCAAGAAACTCTAAATATATAGAATCAACATTATGACGTTATGAAATGCTAAGGAACAATAATAATTCTGTCATTTTGGCGAACCCGTGTTGTAAATGATGATGGTGATGTGTATGTGTATATACTATATATATATATATATATATATATATATATATATATATATATATATATATATATATATATATATATATATATATATATAATTATATATATATATATATATATAATTATATATATATATATATATATATATATATATTGTTACGGTGTCCGGAGGTTTGAAATCCCGCTCCTGACCACCAATAAGTGTTACGGCCCGGGGTTTCTGGTCTACTACGAGGGGGTTAACCTCCGTTCCCTCCAGAACTTACCAGACCTGCGGCTGCTGCACACACATAACTTCGTACTTCAGCAGGTTGTGAACCAGCAACTACAAACGCTAATTGGTCCGTCGCGCGATAGCTTACCTGTACTACATGACGGTCCCAATCGGCGCACATACCCACGTATCTTCCTTCCCTCCGGCGGTGTACCACTTGGTGGATCAATGGAGGATGAATGGAGGAAGATACATTCACGGACTGAGATAAAAGGAAACGTTTCACGATTTGATTTATTTACAAGCATTTACAGTGTAATTTTTCAATAGGAAAGAAAAAAGGACGAGAAGCAGGAACATAGCCTATTCTACGCCTCATTATGATCACTACGAATCAACATGATAATGTGCCAGCACACATTCACAGGGAAGGGGGAGGGGAAAACGGATGTTGAGAACCTGTTGCAAAATGGTTACAAGGTTACCAGATGCTTCTCTCACGGCGCCTTTTGTCTCGACCCCAACAACGAACACCTGGCTGGCAAACGGCAGCCCCCAACACGAGCAGGTAATAAACATTGGGAACTCGGCAGATTGAGTGCGTCAGGAACCGTGCAGAGCAAGTGTGTCGGGTACCATGCAGAGCGAGTGTGTCGGGAACTGTTCAGAGCGAGTGCCAGGAGCACGTGGAGTAAGCATGTCCTGATCTCGTGCAGAGTAAAGAATACGCCGTGGCCTCGTGCAGAAAGTGAGTGTCATATACACGTGCACCAAGAGGGAGTCCGACAGCCACCAGAGGGCAATCATGTGCAGGCACGTGCAAGGTGAACAACGTCCAAGGCTGAAGAGAGAGACCAAAAACACGTGTACAGCCAATGCAATCCAAGGCGAAGAGTAATGCAGGCACGTACCGATGCCTGTGAGAGTGTGAGAGGGTCTGACCAAGAAAGGAGCACAAAGCCTAAGTGACAGGCAAAGAGAGAGAGTCATGCAGGTCCGTGCTGAGTGAACCTGGCAGAGAGAGAGGGGCAGAGCAATCATGCAGGCACGTGCTGGGTGAACCCGGCAGAGAGAGAGAGAAAATACGTGTACAAGGCCTTTTGTCAGGGCCCTGGCAAGGGGTGGGGCTGCTGTTTGAGGGTATCCTGGGTCCCGATTGATGGAGCCCGATAATCCGCTCCTCAAGTCCCCCTGAAGTTCTTCAGGCCCTGATTGGTGGGTTTGAAAAGTTCTCTGTCCACAAAATGTTGTTGCAGGCATCCACTATTGAAGCATTTGGCCTGCTTTTTTTCTTTTTTCTTTTTTGTATACAGGATCGAGGCTCGTGAAAGAGCTAACATTAATCACACAAAAAGACAAACCGACACACAAAACACAAAAAACAAGGGGAGCGGCAGACAAGATTGGGAGAGAGGGGGAAGGACACAAGCACAACATTTGAGAGCAGGGACATCGGGAGGACTTGGGGGGAGGTGGGAGAGGAATAAAACATGTGAACACTGCAAGGACTCTGGGGTGAATTACCGGGGGTAGAAAAGATCAAGGTTTTCGATGGGGGAAGATAAGAGATGGTGGTGAACAGCTGTTTTAAAGACCTGGAGGGAGGAGTGGGATTGAAGGGAGTGGGGGAGTTTGTTCCAGAGGCGGGAGAAAAGGGGAATGAAAGAGTGAAGGTGAGCAGAGAGCCTAGACTTTGGCAGGTTAACCATAAGAGGGTTGCAGGCAGATCTTGTGCGACCTGAAGGAATATTGGGGGGACAGAGCACAGAGAGAGCTGGGGGAGCAAGGCCAGAGAGGAGTCGGTAGAAGACAGAAAGACCACCAACCTGCCTGCAGTGAGTGAGTGAAAGGCCCTCGGAGTTGACTACATCGCAGGAGATTTCTGTCCTTCATGACATTAAATCAATCTGTGGATGCAATCTTTGTGCATCTGTCTGGTTACTTATCCCTCCATGAGTGGAGGACCTGTCTTTCCCCTTCCCAACTCATAAAGACATACTAACCTGAAATAAGGGGAAGGTGCTAAGATAATGGTCTGCTATGAAATAACTATTTGAAGGGACCTGTATGGTGGTTACCATTACTTTTTAGTGGTTTCCTAAAACCACAACAATATATATATATATATATATATATATATATATATATATATATATATATATATATATATATATATACACATATATAATCGGAAGAAATTAAATAAGTAGAGGATGTAGCTTCAAGACGGCCGATCTCTAATTTTCAGACAAGCTTTCGACCAACAGGTCTTCTTCTTAGTCCTCCTCGAGTTCAACGAGGATATATATATATATATATAGTTAACACCCCCTTTCAATGCCTTATAGCCTGGAATGAAATTACATTGTCAGACTTCAATGAAAAAAAATTCTTCAAATTTCAGAAAAATTAATTAAAAATACAAAACTATAATGTCTTGTTTGGATAAGTGTCCACCCCACTGAGTTAATACTTGGTGGAAGCACCTTTCACAGCAATTACAGCTGTGAGTCTGTTGGGACGGCTCCCTACTAACTTTGCACACCTTGATTGGGCAATATTTGCCCATTCTTTTGTACAAAACTGTTCAAGCTCAGTCAAGTTGTGTGTGGAGCGTTGATGGACAGCCTTCTTTAGGTCAGGGCTCTCACTGGGCCACTCGAGGCCATTTATCTTTTTGTTCCTTGGGCACTCCAGTGTAGCTTTGACTCTGTCCTTCGCGTCGTTGTCATGCTGAGAGGTGAACCTCTGTCCCAATTTCAGCTTTCTTGCAGAGGGCAGAAGGATTTCCTCTAGGATTTTTCTATATTTTGCTCCATCCATTTCCTCTTCTATCCCGACAAGTGCCCCAGTCCCTGCTGATGTTGTTCTTTTCTTGATGTGCTGTGTTGCTTTTGCGCCAAACATAATGTTTTGCATTTAGACCAAAGACCACAAAACTTTTTGCCACATGTCTTCAGAATCTCCGGAGTGCTTTTTACATTCCTCAAACGCGAGTCAAGGTGGGCTTTTTTGAGTAATGGCTTCCTTCTTGCCACCCTACCTTACAGGCCAGACTTGTGGAGTGCTTGGGATATTGTTGTCACATGCACACCGTGACCAGTCTTTGCCAAAATCACTACAATTTAACACAGGTGGAGGCCAATTAACTTGGTGTATGATTTTGAAGGTGATTTGTTACATCTGAGTTAATTTTCAGTTGCTATTTTCAGGGGGGTGGACACTTATCCAACCAAGATAATCTAGTTTTGTATTTTTTATTAATTTTCTGAAATTTGTAGATTTGTTTTTCACTTGGAAGTCGTGGGTTACCATGTGTAAATAAAGGTGGAAAAAGTCTGATTTTATTACAGGCTATAAGGCAACAAAGGGTGAAAACATTTTAAGGGGTGTCGACTGTATGTATATACATACACGTATATATTTTTTAAGCTCTTCTCGCTAAACAGTTGCAACGGCTCCGACTATTAGGCATGGGCTTAGCAGAACTACAGCCCCCCTCCGTCTCCATAGGATTGTACTGCAGCCAATGCTGGGATGGAAATGTTATTTTCTCAATTTTTAATATAGACCAGTCCACCCTGGAGAGGCAACATCTACTTTTGGGAGCATTATATATATATATATATATATAGTATTGTATATCAAAACTACCCACACTTGCGACAACATAATCTGCAACGTCTTCAATCTTTACCCGAATGGATTGCTCACTCAAAGTGTACATTTTAGGATTAATGTCTTTCTTCTTCTTACAAAATTATTGTTCTTCTTGTCAAAATTCTTTTTGTTTTTCTTCCTTTTACAAAATTATCTGTTTTTTTTTTAGATCTAATAGGTGGCTGATGAAAACCATGTCTGAAACATAAACTAAGTCTGAAACGTTTGTTCCAGACCTGTGTACATGGAACATTTTACAAAGCCTTGTGATTAGTTCACGTCAATACTTTACGCTTCACTTTACTTTGTAAAATCGTCTTTGTAAATCTAATCAAAAGTCATGGTTGTGACTGACTAAGATATTCTGAGTTGGCAGTTCACACAATGCAATGCAACTAAGGAAAGAAAGAAGGTGTGTGTGTGTGTGTGTGTGTGTGTGTGTGTTTGCGTGTGTGTGTGTGTGTGTGTGTGTGTGTGTGTGTGTGTGTCATTATAACTGGAATGGTGATTATGTGGAATCGGAAGTGAGTAATTCACGCCACACTAATGATGCCCAATGAGCCAGAAATGCATCCGTGGATTGATTTTGATGTTTGTTGCCTTTGCCACAAACTTGTAAAGCCAAAGGCTGACACTGATACAGCATGTAGCAGCTGACTGCATCTATCAGTGGGTAGTTCTGTGTCCTTAAATATGGTGTGTGTGTGTGTGTGTGTGTGTGTGTGTGTGTGTGTGTGTGTTTTGTGTGTGTGTGTTGTGTGTACATACGCATATGTGAATTGCACAAACAGTAAAGCTTTGGTATGGCTCTGCCATTAAATTTCTCATTGTTTCTACTTCTATACTGAGACACTGTCATATCCTATGTGAACATAGATTGCAAAACTGAGTTATTCATTTGGAAAAACAAGAATGACCACACTGTGGTCACAACCTGCTACAAAATCTGGTAACGGGCCAATTAGGAAACACGCATTTAAAGCACTCTTAAAATATTAACAGCGCGATTCAGAAATACACATTTAATGCGCCAATAAAAGATTAACTGGACACCTCTTATCCATGTCACGCTCCTGATGGTTATATCAAAACGAGCTTATTCATCACATGGTCACGGATTGCTTGATCCAAATATGAGGCCATTCAAAAATTACATAACGCTATTTTTTTTTGGTAATTCGTGTAATGTAATGCTTGATTACGTTCTGACGTACTGTGCGTTATGATGGGCATGATTAAACCTTACTATTAGTGTTATTTGGCAAATTATTATATATTTTCTGGGTTCCTCATTGTGAATAACACATGACCCAAACATAGCCAATGGAAATTTGAATCAACAAACCCGAGCAGTGCATAAATCAGCAGAGGCCTACAAGCCGAATGTGCTAGGCCCACCAGAAAACCAAGATGGCCACCATGTCATTTTGTCTCGATACCATGGTGGGTGAAGTCCAGTGACAAATGTGGGTGTGGTCCAGCAGCTGTTTGATCATTGGGTGCACATTTCAAAAATCGGACCACTGGACCTGTAGCTTATCTGGGCCCTGGCCTAATGTTGTATCCCAAATTTGGTAACATTCTGACTGGCGGGTCTGGACAAAAAGATTTTTGAAGGAATTTATGAAGTCTGCCATCTTGACACACTTCCAGTCACGTGACCGGAACGAGCTTTGCAATTCCCATTACCAGTCATTAGCAGAACCTTACTGTCAAATTCAGCTGGATTGTCCAAGGCCTGAAAAGTCGAAATAGGCGACAGACGGACAGAAAGACAGACAGACGGACGGACGGATGGACGGATGGACGGTGCACGATGCAATACCTTATTTGGAATTCAAATTTCAGATAAGCTAAAAATCGACCCCCATAAGAACCTCAACAACAACAACAACAACAACAACAACAACAGCAATGCGAAGCTCTTGTAGACCTGAGGTATGTCACAGGTAATAAGCACCTGATAAGTGGAAAGTCCTGCACCTCGTTTTCCTTCTCTTCCTACCTCTCCATCCTCGTATTTTGAATTCGAAAAATATAAATTCATCATCTATCTATAATTCCATTAATCTCTGTGTGTATGTATGTGTGTATGTGTGTATGTTTGTCTGTGACCGCTGTTTCTCGACAACTACCGGTCCGATATACTTTAAACTTGCCAGGTATATTGCTGGGGACCCGAGGATGTGCCTTTTCAAGGTTTCATATTAATCGGAGAAGTAGTTACCGAGCTATGGCGATTTCTTTACCAAACACTGCAAGCCGTTCGCTTTGGACCAAACCATTGCATGTAAATAGAGGGGGGGGTTCTGTGGTCGTTGCGAATGGACCAAACCATTCATGTAAATAGAGGGGGGGGGGGGGTTCTGTGGTCGTTACTGCCACGTGGTTTCAAAGTTTTTTTTTGTTGTTGTTGTTTGCACGCATGTTTTTTTGCACCCACGTACGGGCACGCCCTAGGATGTTTACACACACACACCCCTACACAAATTTTTTTTTTTTTTTTTTTTTGGCAAGGAGCGGGCACCCACGTACGGGCACGTCCTAGCTTATATATAGTACGGGCATGCCCTAGTCTATCTATAATTCCAGTAATCTCTGTGTGTGTGTGTGTGTGTGTGTGTGTATGTGTGTATGTCTGTGTGTTTGTCTGTGACCGCTGTTTCTCGACAACCACGGGTCCGATATACTTGAAACTTGCCAGGTATATTGCTGGGGACCTGAGGATGTGCCTTTTCAAGGTTTCATATTAATCGGACAAGTAGTTACCGAGCTATGGCGATTTCTTTACCAAACTCCGCAAGCCGTTCGCTTTGGACCAAACCATTTCATGTAAATAGAGGGGGGGGATTGTCACCGTACTCGCAAGCCGTTCGCTTTGGACCAAACCATTTCATGTAAATAGAGGGGGGGGGGATTGTCACCGTACTCGCAAGCCGTTCGCTTTGGACCAAACCATTTCATGTAAATAGAGGGGGGGGGGATTGTCACCGTACTCGCAAGCCGTTCGCTTTGGCTTTGCGAATGGACCAAACCATTTCATGTAAATAGAGGGGGGGGGGATATAATTTTAGATATACAGTATATATAGTACGGGCATGCCCTAGTTACTTAAAATCTCCATAAAATTTTACACATTTATAGAGATCATTATGAACTCGAAAATGCAAACGTTTATTTTAAAACGAAACATTTTATAATGAAAAATGCTCAATAAGATGAATGCAGATTTGAATATGTGGAGTTGTTACACATCCAGCAGGATGGAACAAATGAAGCACACCTACCTCTTAGGGAGCTGTTTTCTGGGTTTGAATCCAGACCCGACTATAAATTGTCAGATTGGTGCTCATCGGGCGAGGCGTTGCATCACAAATTGCACCGATCCCTCCGATGGACGTTAAGCTGGCTGTCCCATCTGCTAGCATTCATTGATGGACAGTAAATATCTCATTGTGTCTTTCTCAACGATTAGGGAAGTCATTGTACCTGCACTCTGAACAAATTCCTGGAAGGCAAAGGCAAACAACGCAGTGTAGTCCTGTATGTAAGCTAGGCTGCTTCGGCAACACTGAACGTGCCTTCAGGCTGGGTACCACAGAAAGAGAGAGGTAGATAGAAAGAGAGATCCTGTGAAATATGTATAATTTTCCATCATATTTCTTAGTTTTTTCTACACACATTCACACTCCTGACCCAAGCCCTCTTACTCGCAGATTACTAACATTCATCCCCTCTCTTTACTTTCATTCATTATGCATTCCCTTTTTTGTGACTTCCACAATTGTCATCCCACTGTCTGGACGTTGCGCAGATTCCCCCAGTCAGGTTACCTTCATGTTCTTCCACCGCCCTTGGCTTTGTCGAGCAAAAATGAAACACAACATTGCGAAAATGTGCATACCAAGTCAAATTGGATATTTTGTTTTATGTTTTCGTAATTTCCAAATTCATTTCATGTAGTTTCTGTATTAACAATCAAGTGTATGAACTGTGATAGTTCATGTATTGTTTCTTTTTTTTCTTCTTTTTTTTTACATTTTAAGCATTTGTTCCAATCCATTATAATGAGCTACCTTAGGTAGCCCGGGTAAACGACGAGAGTAACTCGTTTACCTGTGCACAATGGACACTGGACACCATTGACCAAGCTCACATGGCCAGACTTTATGTCAGAGTTAACCTATTTCGGAAGTTGAGGCGTAATCTGTACTTTCCCTGAGGGTGGGCAAGGAGGCCTATGTGTGAGGAATCTGTGAAAGGGTGGAACATTACCTGTGGTCAAGTGCTTCTCATCCTGCTTACAGAGGAATCCATGCATTGCATTCATTAAAGCCTGTACCTTGGTGTATTGTAGTTGGAGCAGAGGGTTGTAGGCTCTTGGCATAGTAGTCTGAAGTGAAGGTCTTCTGGAACGGTTACTTTGAGTGGCTGTACCAGGCTGACCCATCAGCTGTTGAATTGGATGTCAGGGGTGTTACTATCCTTTTTGCTGATCCTCCCATCAACTGTGAAACACTTTCGCTTGTGGAAACACAGGCTGTGGTGGACCAGTTAAAAGGGGACAATTATCTCCTGGCCGGATTTATGGCATCCATGCTGAACTTTTCAAGGCTGTTGGAAATGCTGCACTTGTGTTGTTGCATGCAGTTCTGTTCTGTTTGGAGCACAGAAATCTTTCCAACTGACTGGAATAGGGGCCTCATTGCCCCTCTCTAGAAAGGGAAGGGTGAATGCCAGGACTGCAACAACTACCGAGGGGTGATGCTGCTCTGCTCTCAGTGCCGGGCAAGGTCTTTGCTCGGATAATTATTGATCGGGTTTACCACCATCTGCTTGAGCACCAGCACCCAGGGCAGTCTTTTACAACAGAGGTCAACGATTGACCATATTGTAATGTTGGTTGGGTAGGCATATATAGATTTAGGTGGATCTGAATAGGTATCATGCTCCGGTTGTCGTGGGTACCTGGAACCATCTCGATGTAAATAAGTAGAGGATCTGTCTAGACAAGATGTCGGATAAGTTGGGTATGTGTCCCCGCCACGAGGGGGCGGGGTTTGTTAACTAGCGTAGGGATTATGCTAATTCCATTGTGTGTCGCTCCCTCTGTGAACATCCCGGTGTCCCTTATGGCAATACATCCCATAGACATTAGCTAGGCCCAATAGCGCACCACATTAATTAATTCCCCCGCCGCCATGAGGACTGACCAGAAAGACAAGCAGGAAGCGGCCGCGCACAACGGCGCCATGGCAAGCAGACATCGTGCAAGGTAGGCAATAGCCATGCCCAGAAGGACTCTTGATTGATAGGAGGGGGAGGGGCGTGCAACACCAAGAGCACCAATTAGAAAGTAAAGAAGGTCTTGTGATTGGCCACCGACCAATGGCATGGGAGCAGGACGCCAAACGCTCGGCCAATGGGAGGGGACGGATGAGATCGGAAGATTCGAGAAGAGAGCTGACGTGAGAAGACGACCAGCAAAACGACTCGCTGACGGACATTTTATCTCTTCGCCTCTGCCTGTCTTTGCTTCCGCTTTTCTCTTCCCTTGGCCATCTTGCTCTGGACTGTCCGATTGAGTTGGGCCTTCTCCCTTTGGTTTCTTCCCTGCCCAGACCTCCCTTCTGCCTTTGCCTTTTGTTCCCGGTTAGACCTTTCCTTTGCGAACCGCGAATTTCCTGTGTTACGACGGACATCGCGGTAACGTTGGAGCGCCATAGATTCTCCTCCCTGGCGTTCCTGTGCGAGCGAGGCTTGACGCTAGAGCGGGCGCGACTGGGGCGAGCGAGTGGCTCGGTGGCCTAGAAGTGTGCGAAGGGGGGCCTTATCGAGGCATAGTGGACAAGGGTGCACCGAGGCCTGCTTTGCACCAACATTGGAGCCAGACGGAGCCTGACCGACATCACACATCCAGACAGATAAGACGCATCCACAAACAACGTTTTATTTGATTCATTCCTCCTGTGTTGTGTATTTGAAGTGAAGTGTGGGAGCGCTCCATTGGAGGGGTTTAGATTTTATCATCGCGTTCCATTGTTCTCGGGTTCCGTAATAAATATTTCCTTTTTGTACCATAAATTCCGTGTTCGTTCGTGAGTTACTTTTTGCAGGTGAAGACATTGTCAGACCGTGAAGGTAAGCGGCATTTCCCCCAAACCCCCTGTCTCGTGTATGATCCACCATTGAATTGATTGTCACCTCGTTAAGCTCGATTCCATCCGTGGACGCTCTGTCTTAACTGAGAGCCGTCCACACGACAATATTCTTCCTCTTCGGGTCCTCAAATAATGCAAGCAGGAGTTTCAGCAGGGGCTGCTTGCAGCATATGTTGATCTCCACAAAGCGTTGAATTCAGTGAATTGGGATGCCCTCTGGATGATCCTCGGCCTTTGTGAGGTGCCACAAAGCTGATTGATCTGATTTCTGAACTATACCTTGGTACTGAGAGTGCTGTGAGGTGTGGTACTACCATCTTTTACTTATTTCAAGTTGTTACTGGAGTTTGTCAGGGGTATGTACTGGCCCCCACACTTTTCAGCACTTGCATGGACTGGATTCTGAGGAGTATGTCAGAGAGATCTGGCTACGGAGCATCGTTTGGGAATCTCTGACCTTTTTTTTGTGGATGATGCAGTCATTTTTGCAGAGACTCTGGACATCCTTATGAAGGCCCTCCAGGTGCTGAATGAAGAGTGGGAGCCCCTGGGATTATGGGTCTCCTGGGTTAAGACTAATATCCAGGCTTTCAATGACATCTTGGGATGCTGCTATCTTGTCTGTACCTGTCTGTAGCGAGGATGTTGAGGTCACAGAAAGATTTACTTACCTTGGCAGTGATATTCATGTCTCCACATGTTGTGAGCCAGAGGTCGATAGATACCTGGGTCTGGCCTGGGGAGTAATGGATTCACCGGGTCATGGGATGTGGTGCTGTTGCTACCTATGCAGGTGGACGGAAGTCCGAGTCTTTAAGTACAGTACTTGATTCTTCCAGTCTTGCTCTACGGATGTGAAACTTTGACTCTGACCAAGGATCTTAGACAAAGGCATAACTCCTTCGGTACCAAATCTCTTCAGAGAATCCTTGGTTATCGCTGGTTGGACTTTGTGTCTAACGAGCACTTGCTGAGAAAGACTCAGATGAGATTCCTTTACCTGAATAGTCCGTGAGCATCAGCTGTGGCTGTATGGACATGTCGCTCATTTTTCTGATGCAGATGCTGATCACCAGATTCTCTCCACGATGGAGCCTCGTGAGTGGAGGAGACCAATGGGCCGACAACATGCCTCGTGGTTGCAGCAGGTTCATTTGATCGGCATCTGAAGGAGATGGGTTGGGCCGGGCATCTTCCTGGGGGATTGCCAAACGGAGGACCCTGGAGTACTGGCGGAAAGTGGACATGGCGACGCTCTGCTCCAGCACATGCTCCCATACCTGAACCGACCTCAGGCAGGAGGAGGCCATTTTAGGCTCATTAAGCCTGCACAATGATTGTTTGTCCATGCTCTATCCATTTTAAATTCAAGCTAGGAAGCAGCATGTACCATTTTAAAAGTCTTTTGTATGACTCAGCCAGGCTTCGAATCACCGACCTTCCAGGCTCAGAGGGAACGTTCTAACCATTACATCACTGAGGACGGTAATGAAATAAACATTCTGGTGTTTGGAAAGTGTTGTTGATCCTGTTGCAATTGCCCCTAATTTATATTTAATTTTTTTGAAATGCATGCAATCTTGACCACAAAGTCACAAAGTCAAAAAGTCACAAGTTACCACAAAGTCAAAAACATGACGTGTCCTGCCTGTGATGTTTTTAGGCTATTTGGTACATCAGGTTTGTGCCTTTTGCATTCCCCACTTACTAAACCATGGGTTTCCTTATAATCTTGGAATGAAAAATGAACTTGTACCAATATGAAACAAGAGCATGAAAAAAACGTTATATAGCCAAGATAATAGTTCAGCCTCAAAAGATATGATACCTGAAAAAGAGCCAAGTTGGAGTTATCATTTAATATGAAATGAGATACAATCAGGATTGGCACCTTTTTATGTAAGATTTAAATGGTGGGGCTGGAGGGGGAGAAGGTGGGAAGGAGCACGCAGGAGAGCCTAGAGGTATCTGCACTTGCCTCTGAGACGTCTGTCAAGCCCTGGTTTGAATCCCGACCCAGCTATAAACTGCCATCCTGGTGTTTCACAGGCGGGGCGATTCATCAACGATGCCTGTGCCGTCCCTCGGAGGGACCTTAAACTGGACGTCCCGTCTGCTGACAAAGCTCGGTGGATGTTAAAGTCCCCATCATAAACTCCTTTGCGAAGAGTAGGCGAACTCTCGCCGGCATCATGAATAAATTCCTGCTCTAACCTACAGGTGGCACTGCATCAGCGGCAAAGCTGCGCCTCCAGCAAATTACACGACCCCAGCCATTTGCTGCATTTGAAAGAAGAAGAAGAAGAAGAATGGATGGGTGAGATGGGGTGGAGAGCAACTAAGTGACTTCTTCATATTTATAAACAAGATTATGATTATATTGCCTTCCTTTTTCTGTAAATATATTCCTGTATGTTATTTTGTTCTTCTTTTTTTTCTTTTTCTTTTTCTTTTTTTTCTTCTTGTTCTCCTTCTTCTTTTTCTTTTTCTCAATTCTTTTTCTTTTATTGTTGTTCTTCTTTTTCTTTTTCTACTTTTCTTTTCCTTCTTCTTTTTCTTTTTCTTCTTTTTCTTCTTTTTCTCTTTTTCTTTTCATTTTCCTTTTCTTTTTCTTTTTCTTTTGCTTAAATTTTTCTTTTTCTTTTTCTGTTTCTTTTTCTTTCTTAAATTTTTCTTTTTCTTTTTATTTTCCTTTTACTTTTCCTTTTTCTTTTTCTTTTTCTAAAATTTTCTTTTTCTTTTTCTTTTTTTTCTTCTTCTTTTTCTTTTTCTTATTTTTCATCTTTTTCTTCTTGTTCTCCTTCTTTTTCTTCTTCTTTTTCTCATTCTTTTTCTTTTATTCTTTTTCTTTTTTTTTTCTTTTTCTACTTTTTCTTTTTTCTGCTTTTTCTTTTTCTTCTTTTTCTTTTTCTACTTTTTCTCTTTTTTCTTCTTTTCCTTTTTCTTTTTCTTAAATTTTTCTTTTTCTTTTCTTTTTCTTTTTCTTAAATTTTTCTTTTTCTTTTTCTTAAATTTTTGTTTTTCTTTTTCTTCTTTTTCTTCTTTTTCTTCTTTTTGTTTTCCTTTTCCTTTTTCTTTTTCTTTTTCTAAAATTTTCTTTTCTTTTTCTTTTCTTCTTTTTCTTTTTCTTCTTTTTCTTCTTTTTCTTCTTTTTCTTCTTGTTCTCCTTCTTTTTCTTCTTCTTTTTCTCATTCTTTTTCTTTTATTCTTTTTCTTTTTTTTCTTCTTTTTCTTTTTCTACTTTTTCTTTTTTCTGCTTTTTCTTTTTCTTTTTCTTTTTCTTTTTCTACTTTTTCTTCTTTTTCTTTTTCTTATTCTTAAATTTTTATTTTCCTTTTTCCTTTTCTTCAATTTTTCACTTTTAAAATCCCGCACAAAATAAGGCCAAGTTCCCCCCAATTGTTTCCCACGCCATTTTGAATGTCAAGTACAGCTTGGCCTTGTTTTAGATATCCCCACTTTTGAAGGCTGAACCATCTCTATGAACATCTAGAAAAGCTGGCTTTTTGTTGTCGTCATTTTGTCCTGATTTTCTTTACATTTGGCGGGTAATTTTTGCTCTCCCATCTAAGATCAACCTCTTCCACGATGTCGTGCTGATATTTAAGGCCCGAACGTCGGACAACATGGCCCGCTGACTACAACAACACCAATCGCATCGGCATCAAAGCAAAACAACAAATGGATAATCAAATTCTCTTAAATGTACTCGTAGACCGCTTGTCTAGGCGTTTGCGGCAGCGGAATGCATCTGTAGTCCTCTGGCGCAGCTCCCTCGTTTCGTCTAATCGTCGTGGAGCGGCCGGCGCTCACTAATGGGCCCGTGAGGCAGGCCCGTGGTTTTTTGTGGCTTGAAGGGCCACAGCCACCATATTTCAAGGTGCGCCTGTCAGCCGCCCGGCTTATCGCAGAGACGCAGAAGTTTGGACGAACACCACGGCGTCATAAATTACCGGAACGCGCAAACACGGCTCGCCGGGCACCGAGCGGCCTGTGGCTGTAGGCCGAAACATGGCGGGAGGGCCGTCTCGACCGCTTGAACACCGGCAGGTGGAGGTTCCCTCCGCAAATCTCACCGTTACGTGTTCCGATCTGTTTAGTTAGCCCTTCGATATTTGAAATAAGAACACGGTTCATTTGCATGCTTAGCATTTCAAGTTGTCAATTCGTGAGCAGCGTCGTCCTAACTTTGAAGACCTTGTCATCCACCTACCTGGCCGTGACGATTTCTTGTTTTTAATCAATCCATGAAGTTGGAAGAGTTTATTAGTCACGCATGTAGAAATACTTATCATGATTCAAACGGAGGCTTCTGCGCACTTACCCAAAGGAGTATGACTGAGAGCTTCCTGTTGCTCACGAAAAGTGTTCATTGACTACATAAATTAAGAACCTAACACAGTTGGTAGGCCTACATAGATACCCTTGCATGTCATTCTCAAGTACTCCATGAGCAATATTGCAACACGCCGACTACAAATATGGCTGCATGGAAAACTAGAACGGTACTCAGTAGAGAGCATACCTCCACCTGGTTAGCCATATCACTCAATGGTGAAAAATCACTTTAAAAAATAAACTAGCTGATCTTCACCAAAATTGAATCGATTCTTCCTTGTTACACAGACAAGTGTCACACGCACTTTTGTGTGTGTGTGTGTGTGTGTGTGTGTGTGTGTGTGTGTGTGTGTGTGTGTGTGTGTGTGTGTGTGTGTGTGTGTGTGTGTGTGTGTACAAGATGGTGGCTGGTGTCAAGCTAACATTAATCACCAAAAAATAAGCGGACACATAAAACACCATACAGGAAGCGGGAGACAAGATGGGGAGAGAGAGGAAAGCACACAAGTACAACAGCAGAGAACAGGGACATCGGGAGATCTGTGGGAGGGAGAGGGCTTGGGGGGAGGAGGCGTGGGAAGGGGGGGGTGGGTGTTGGAAAAGGTATAAAACACATGGACACTGCTAGGACTTCCAGAAATAAATCGGTAGTTCAAAAAAGTGGATCTGGGGTGAATTAACGGGGATGGAAAAGATCAAGGCTTTGGATGGGGGAAAGACAAGAGATGGTGGTGAACAGCTGTTGTAAAGACCTGGAGGGAGGAATGGGATTGAAGAGAGTGAGGCAGTTTGTTTCAGAGGTGGGAGGAAAGAGGAATGAAAGAGTGAAGGTGAGCAGAGAGTCTTGATTTTGGCAGTTTAACCATAAGAGGGTTGCAGGCAGATCTTGTGCGACCTGTAGAAATATTTGGGGGACAGAGCCCAGGGGGAGCTCGGGGAGCAAGGCCGGAGAGGAGTCTGTTGAAGACAGAAAGACCACCAACCTGCCTGCGGTGAGTGAGTGAAAGGCCCTCGGAGTTGGCTTCATCGCAGGAGATTCCAATGATTCTGAACGCTTTGGTTTCAACAGCGTGAAGCTGAGCTAGTGTGAGGCAGGAGCACCAGCCCAGAGGGGAGAGCAATATTCCATTGAGCTGCGGATGAAAGCCTTGTATGTGGTGAGGAGCTCAGGTGTGCCAAGGAAGGACTTCACACGATGGAGGATGCCCAGTCGGCGACTGGCTTTGGAGGCCAGCTTGGAAATGTGGTTTTCCCAGAAAAGATCATGGCAGATCGTGAGACCCAAAACCTTGAGTGACAGAACCTCTTGCAGAGGATTGTTGAGAAAGTAGATGGGAGGGTTGTCCAGTCAGTCTTTTCGGAGAGACATATTGAGAGTGTGAGGTGAAGTTTCGTCCAAATCCATCCATAACCTTTTGAGATATCCCGCTATGTATTGTGTTTGGCCCGATCTTTCAATGGTGAAGAATCAAGTAAAAAATTAAATAACTCTCATATCCGAATCCTTATTCAGATCTTCACCAAAATTGAATCTATTTGTCCTTGTCAGACACCCAACCTCTCCACCAAGTTTCGTCCAAATCGTTCTTCAACTTTTTGAGATATCATGCTATGTATAGTTTTTGGCCCGATCTCCCAAACGTGAAGAATCACTCAAAAAAATTCTAGTAGCCGAATCCGGATCTTCACCAAAATCTAATCATTTCGTCCTTGTCACAGAAAACATCTCTGCCAAATTTCGTCCGAATTCGTCCACAACTTTTTGAGATATCTTGTTCACAAACAAACAAACAAACGGACAGATAGGGGTGAAAACATAACCTCCATCTACCTTTGGTGGCGGAGGTAAAAATCCGAGAAAATCGGGAATGGAAAGAGGCCTTCCCTGAAGCCCATCCAGCTCCTGGCTAATCAAACCGCTGGAAGCCATCGTGTTTTGGCCGTCCGATGGCCATTGTTCCACCGTCCTTGGAATCTTCCAGCAGTACAATGGCCGACCTTGCAGGGAGCGTTATTAGAGGCTGAGGGGTGATGCTTGTTAACCCATGGATCGGGCAGCACCCGCGCTCAGCTTGCAGTTTACGGCAATTCGCACTTTCAGACAGTTATTCAAAAGATCCCTCCCAGTGTCTGTGTTTTCAGATACCTCTCTCTCGTCCTCTTCTCTGCAGTGCCTGTTGGATTCAGACACTTAAAGAAATGCTTGCTGGGATAGAGGTGCCACACTTTCATCGGGCCCATACAATTTCTGCCCGACTGGTTCGGTCTCACAAATGAGGGACGTGTGTAGATACAAGGTACATTTACAAGAGATTGTGAGGGCTCCACATACCGTCGATTTATTGGTTCACGAGTTATCAAGTGACCACTATATTCGTCATGTGTGTGTGTCTATCTGTGTGTGTCTATCTCTGTGTGTGTGTGCGTCTGTCTGTGTGTGTGTCTGTCTGCCCGCAGCATAACTACCCGATGATATCATCCGATCTTGATGAAATTTGGGTGGGAGGTTCATATCATGATCTAGTTGTGTCCTGCCTGGAGTGGGCGTATTGTGCCCATTGTGGGCGGAGCCACGCCCGAAAAAGATGTCTTTTTAGGGGGTGATCGAGTTCAAGCTACATCTTCTCCAAGGCGTTTGGTGGAATCTGACAGGGGTTTCGATATTTGGTTAGGCCAATGTCATGTGTCTAGCCCCACGGAGCTCGATTTTGCATTTTTTTTTTTTTCACCGAATTTTCCGTATTGTGTAGCTAACTAACCTCATACATTATTTTCTATCTCATTTCAAGGTCAATAACCTTCGTTTTGACATTTCCGGGCCTGGCCTGTCCGGGCCTGTCTCGGTTATAGGCCGTCCTTTGTCATTGAATACTGCTCGCTCGTGAACCATCGTCGTCTCCTGACTTGTCCTTTTTATACTCGTGTCTTCGTATTTCTTGTCCGGTTTGTACATCAACTGTCCTCGCGCTGCACCTGCGGATACACGAGTACCTGTGTGAGCTCCTTCTTGAGCCTCGACCGATACGTTGAAACCAAAGTCTTTTTTTTTAACCACGAATACATAAAATGTCAATGTTGAGTTGGAATAGTCACTTAGAAAAGCAATGCACTTTCGTAACATATCTGCCACATTTTTTTTTTTTGTGGGGGGGGGGGGGGGGGGATACAAGAGTGTTCGTGTAAGAGCTAACATTGATCACAAAAAGACAAACTGACATAAAACATATGATAAAGGGAGCGGGAGAACAACATTGAGAGCAGGGACTTCAGGAGATCTGTGGGAGGGAGAAGGCTTGGGGGTAGGAGGCATGGGTAAGGGGGGGGGGGGGTGCATATTGAAGGAGGTTAGAGACTATATTGATCAATCGCCATGATTTAAATTCCCAAACTTTCTGAATTCAGCAACTATTCGGTATTTTTCTCTTTCCTGAAATGATGACTCTGCGGAACAAACGATCGATTGTGAAATTACCTTTGAGTTTTTGAGTTGGATTATTGAGAGACTTTGCGGAGCATCTCCCTGATGATATTGTTAATTCTACATTGATCGAGCTGCCTGGATTTCGATGGATAATCCATTTTTTTGCATTTGCTAACTCTTGGCTAATCGCACCTCTTCTTATCGGAACTGCGGGGATGCGAGACGCAATATATCGATTTTTGACATGGTTGTTCCAACTGTATATGCGTGAGCAAAACAAGCCAGGAACAGTAGGTATTCCGTGTGCGGATTCATTTTCCGTCGCATCACTGCTACTCCACGGGCGTTATATCGCAACGGTCAGCCCTCGGGCATCGAATGTCTTTAGACATCTTTCCTTGTGCGGAGCGATTCAAAAGCAACGGCTGCCACAGCTGTGGTGCTGTCAACGATCAATAAGTTCATAGCCTAAAGTCGAGGTGCAGAAAGGTGGTATTCAGGGTGTCTTAAGTTGAAAAGGTAAAAAAAATGAAAAATTATTTTTATTTCAAGGACAATGATATAAATTTGATTCGACTTGCTTTTTAAAAGCTAATCAATCATTGTCTTTGATGGAGTTTTACGATAGGGCACGCATTTACTGATCACTCGTCATATAGCTGTGCACAAACAAGAGGAAGAGAAATTCTATAGCTTGGCAGCATTTTCAAGAAATCCCATGTAGCCAACAAGCTCAGACAATCAGAACAAGGCCAGAGATAAGGCTGACCGGCCCAGCAAGCCTCTGAAAAGCAGTGAAGCGAAGGGCAGGAATGGAATGGAATGGAAGGGAGGGGAAAAGGGGAGAAGGGGAGAGGATGAGGAGGGGTGTACATGATGCAGGCTTCGGCCAACGGGAGCGAGATTATATTTGCAAAATTACCTTGCTAAGGCAAATGAGTTGGGAGGGCAGGATACTATCAGACACAGAAAAATATTGGTTTTTGGAGGCTCATCTCGAGCTCAGACTCCCTCCTCCTTTACCCGACATCTCTCCCGATTGCAATACCCTGCTCGTTCCTCCATCCCTCATCCATCCTCAACCCTGTGTGTGTGTATATATATATATATATATATATATATATATATATATATATATATATATATATATATACCAGCCAAACCTTTACCTACACAGGTTTTTATTCCCTTTTTTATGTCCCTTATCAATGTCCAAAATACAGTAATTTCATAAATTCACGAAAGGACGAGACGAAAGCGCAAAGGTTAAATGTATTCACCATAAAATATTAGAGAGCGGACGTTTTGGACATTCGCCTTTGTCGAGGCAAAATAACTATATAAAACAGGCTCACACGAAAGACTCACGTATATGGTGATGCTAGTTGTATTACATAATCATTTTGCTGATCCGTTACAAATAGCTCGCGAGCAAAGAAACTAATTATTGTGGGAGGAAAATTTCGAAATTTTAATTCAAGACTCTTTCACGAAACTCGCATTCAAAAGTCACGACAAGAGGCTTCAAAGTCACAGCTCAAGTCTTGACCATAGCTGAGCAATGTGCTCACTTGAGACAAATTCGATATTTCTCTAACCACATTTGTAATGCTATGAATTGGTATATATCAAGTTGCTTTTTGTTACTTGCAAAATCGAAGATTTTTCAAGTATATTGGTTGGTCTTGTGCATTATCCTGTCTGTCTGTTTGTTTATTTGTCAATCGCCTATAGGTCACAATTCTAAACCGATCGTCATGAAACTTTACCAAGCCGGAGAGGTAGTTCACAACTGAGAGGCCTATTGATTTTGAGGTCAAAGGTCATCTTGAGGTCTAATTTCTAAAGTTGTCATTTTTCATCCAGTTGACTTGAAAGTTGAACAGCATATTGAGTTACTAAATTGGGAAACCAACAATTTTTGAGGTCAAAAGGTCAAAGGTCAACTCTAGGTCAAACTTCTAAAACCATCAATTTTCATCTGATTGACTTCAAAATTAAACAGCAATTGCATAGTGCAATACTGAATTGGGAAAGCAACTATTTTTGAGGTCAAAAGGGCAAAGGTCAACTTGAGGTCAATCTCCGAAAATCATCAATTTTCATCTGAAAAATAATCAATTCACATCCGATTGAACCGAGCTTTGATTATGATGGCAACATTTTTGGGGGATGGGGTGGATTTTGTTTAAACCATTGATATGTTTGTTTAATGTTGGTGTTACATCAACTGTGCAGCTTGCCATCAATTAGGAATCCGTTTATATTTTTCAGATGCTAAAATACACTTTTGCATTGAGGGTGAAGTTTTTAACTATCTTTGCAGGTAATAATTGTGTCTGCAGGGAAGGCAAAGGCAAACTACATACTGCAATCCCTGACATGAGAGTGCTATGGCAGCGTTGAACCTGTCTTTGGTTCTCAAAACGGAGAATGGGTTAGCATGATGGCCTATGCAATATCACCTCTAAGCTGTCCAGGCTGGGTTTGAATCCCGACCCAGCTACAAACTATCATTCTGGTGTTTCACATGCAGAGATTCATCAATGTGTGTGTCGTCCGTCGGATGGACGTTAAACTGTGCGCCCCTGTCTGCTGGCATTAGTTGGTGGACGTTAATGATCCCATGGTTTCCCTAGCCAAGAGTAAGCAAGTTATAGCCGGCTCCCTGAACAAAGACCTGCTCTAACCTACAGGGGCCTGCAAACAAAAGAAGAAGAAGAATAAGAGGAAGAAGAGGATGGTGAATGGGGCTCTAATCTTCTGTCTCATTCAAGATGGCTGCTTGCTCACATTTCATTATCTTCGCACCAACGTTTGGGCCATAGATTGACCATGGTCCTCTTGATGGTAACAACAGGCCAGACTAATATAACTTCCATCGGCACAAGCTGTGCTTACCATTGTCAGCTAAGTGGACAAAGGTGATGCGTGAAGCCATCTGCAGACCTAAAAATGCTGGTCATTGGATCATAAGAAAGCCAAAATATTGTGTGATATTTTGTACGTATTACGGGGTACAAGCAAAACTACCAGTGATGGGAAAAGTTTAAGTTAATCTATCAATTTGAATCACTAGTGGGCATGCCTGCCATCTGGGCGGAAGTACCCTTCTCGGCCCACCTTTGTTGGTAAATGTGTTGTGGCACATTCTTGGAAATGCACTTTCAAACTGGACGCCACGTCTGCCCGCATTGGTTGGTGGACCTAGTTGATCCCACAGTATCTTTTGCAAAGATGAGGCGAGTTACTGCCTAGACCCTGAAGAAATTACAAATTCCTGCGTAAACCGCCTGGGTAGCAAGTGGTCTGTGTCTGGTCTTCTTGACATCCCCTGACACCAGGTTACACTACTTGCGATGTCACAGTGAAGTTCTTTCTTGCCGGGCATCAGTTCCTGCACTATAAACAAATTCACGTTCACACGTCACATGTGAATTGCCGTCTTCGGCTACGAAGGGCAACCATGAGATCCAATCTCGAGGCTTCAGTTTCAATTTGAATTAGGCCTCCAGCACTTGATGCTGTATTCCTTTCTTAGTCTCCCACCAACTGATTATGTCTCACTTACTGATCATGTGCCGCCAACTGATCATGTCCTACCAATTGATCATGTCCCATCAACTATCATGTGCCACCCCACCACTGTCTCCTCTATTAACTTCCTGGAATATCTCCCATATCCCTCACCTTCTCGCCCTCTCTAATATGACTTCTCTCTTTCCCTCTCTCTCTCATATACGAGGAAACTTAGATACAAGACAAGGTGCATTTGACCTAAAATGCACATTCTGTACCCACGTACCAGCACCCCGCTTAACCCAGGATAGACCTAATTGTACAGCTAACTCCAAGCAGGAATTTGGCCTGGATACCAGCACACGATGCGGCTATCCTTCTCAACATCTTAAACGTCCATAGCCTAAGTACAGATGAATCATCTGGCTTTAAGTCCCCATCTGAAAGACTGAGTGCTCTGAGATGGAACCCTCTTGCCCAGATGTAAGAGATGGAACCCGGACAAGACCGCTTGTTGATGAGCACACTACCAACCGGACCACTTTGTCGCCCTACCACACCATACTGTTCTTGAGAATTGACAAATAACCTTGCGGTAATATCCTGTTAAAATATTGCTCTTGAGACACATCTCTAAGTTTGTAAATCCTGGAATGAGTCTTTCTTGATGATTTCTCAAATTGCTGCTCAGATCCATCACATCACACGACACCACCTGTGTGTAATCGTTACCAGAAAATGATTTGGTCAAATTCTCTCATCATTTCCTTCTTCATATTCAGGTTCACCTGCCAGAAGACAATTGTATGAATCCCTAACTCTCTGATAACATAACAAACACGAACAAAAAAACTGGCAAAGTGTGGACCAGGACTTTAATTAGGCTCAAGCTCATGGAGGAAATGCCAACGACTATTTTATCTTTTATTACTTTAACATATAAAACTTATAAGACGTGAATATAATTACATATTTTTCTGTTTTCTAATAAATTAGGACTTTTCCTTGAATTATGACAGGACTTTAAAGTGTGCTTTGGGATGCGAAAGGATAAATTTGGGATGAAATTCAAAATGGCCACTGTAGACCAGTAGTAAAATACCAAACTTTTGTTCTTTCTTTGTTTTACAACATAGGACATACCATTGGCTGATGGAAACAATTGTATGACTGTTATGACAATGAAAGTTATGAGAAAGGGTGCGAGTTTTTCCGGCCAGAAAGGAAGCGCAGCCAATTGGTTACATCCACAAACACCTCGTGACAACTATAATACATCAAACGGTCACGTGATCGCTGTGTTTATGCCGCCAAAGAGCTAAGCTTGTACAAATGACCATGTGATGTGATGTGGGGGCTTGTTGGGCTGGCAGTGGGCACGTGTGGGAACGTCAGCTGAGAGCAGGAATCGTGGCGGCAATTAAAAAAGCTTCTTTTTGCCGACGAGCATCCCAGCCCCAGGGCCCGGCGTGGCAGGTCGCAGTTTCAAATTGATTGAGGACGCGAGAGACTGCGCGGCGCGATAACGCTGCAAGCAGATGGTGCGGGACGCGTTGCACTGCATGTCGCAGCCAAATTAATTTAGGGACACGGCACGCAAAGCTAGAAGGGGGTGGGAGCAGTTGGAGTGTGTGTGAGTGAGTTTGGGGCGAAGAAGAGGAAGAAGAAGAGTGTGTCTGTTGTATTGTTTTATTTTATATATTTCTGCCAATATATATATATATATATATATATATACATATATATATATATACATACATATATATATATACATACATACATATATATATACATACATACATATATATATACATACATACATATATATATATATATATATATATATATATATATACATACATATATATATATATATATATATATATATACATACATACATATATATATATATATATATATATATATATATATATATATATATATATATATATATATATATACATACATACATATATATATATATATATATATATATATATATATATATATATATATATATATACATACATACATATATATATATATATATATATATATATATATATATATATATATATAATCGTTAGATTAAATAAGACGCGGACGTAGCTTCAGGACGTCGATCTTTAATTGTCGACAAGCTTTCGACCAACAAAGGTCTTCTGAGTCAGCCCCAAGTTCAACGGAAGCAAATGAGACGCAAATGAGACGCCCTGCTCGTACTGTGGAGTTTCTACTATTTCTTACAGTTATATATATATATATATATATATATATATATATATATATATATATATATATATATATATATATATATATATATATATGTGTGTGTGTGTGTGTCAGTAATTATGCGACTCCATACCGTCAGTGGAGAACCGCCAGTAAGATGTCCCATACAGCCCTTGCTGCACCTTACAGGGAGCGATAAGCACCGCCTGCCACACGGTGACATTACCTCTGGTATCCACCCACTATATGGAGTCGACCTGGATGCGATTGGTAGTAACGAAATTAGTATATGTAATTTGGCGCTCCAACCTAATGAGCGAACGCCGTGACGTCACCGCCACGTACGTCCGCCTTGACTGCGAGCCATCCCGCATTACGTCATTATAAAGATGTTAATTAATTCAGATAGTCTCGCAAGTGCATGGAAAACTCACAGTTACTGACCTGGTTTCGCCCTTATTGGGGCTTCATCAGGGCAATGCAGCGACCTTCCCATATACATGTGAATTTGAAAACCTTTTGATTATATACCAGTAATTATGCTGTATAAGCATACATATAAATTGTATAATTACTGGTATATTGGGACGAAATTTGGCACAGAGGTAGTGGATGTGACAAGGACGAAATGATTAGATTTTGCTGAAAATTCGGATCCGGCTCGTATAATTTCTTAAGTGATTCTTCACCATTGGGAGATAGGGCTAAAACCGACATATAGCAGGATATCTCAAAAGGTTATGTGCGGATTTGGACGAAACTTGGTGGAGAGGTAGTGTGTTTGACAAGGAAGAATTTATTCGATTTTGGTGAAGATCCGGATTCGGATCCGGCTAGTATAATCTTTTAAGTGATTCTTTGCCATTGAGTGATCCGGCTAAAATCGACATATATCAGGATATCTCAAAACGTTATTGACGGATTTGGACGAACCTTGGTGGAGAGGTAGTGTGTTTGACAAGGAAGAATTGATTCGATTTTGGTGAAGATCCGGATTCGGATCCGGCTAGTATAATCTTTTAAGTGATTCTTTGCCATTGAGTGATCCGGCTAAAATCGACATATATCAGGATATCTCAAAACGTTATTGACGGATTTGGACGAACCTTGGTGGAGAGGTAGTGTGTTTGACAAGGAAGAATTGATTCGATTTTGGTGAAAATCTGAATGTGGATTCGGATACGATAATTATTTAATTTTTAAGTGATTCTTTGCCATTGAGTGATCGGGCTAAAATCGACATATATCAGGATATCTCAAAAAGTTATTGACGGATTTGGACGAACCTTGGTGGAGAGGTAGTGTGTTTGACAAGGAAGAATTGATTCGAATTTGGTGAAAATCTGAATGTGGATTCGGATACGATAATTATTTAATTTTTAAGTGATTCTTCACCATTGAGAGATCAGGCTAAAAGCGATATATAACATGATATTTTAAAAAGTTATGGACGAGTTATGACTAATCTTGGTGGATGAGTTGGTTTGGTGAAAAGAACAAGCCGATTAGATTTTGGTTCAGGTCCGAATCCAGATCTGGCCTATCAGTGGGATAGAAAACATAAACTGTTCACCAGGTGGAGGTATGCGCTCTACCGAGTGCCGTTCTAGTTTCCGCATTAGTTGTCATCCATCAGGTCCTTGCACAGTGTCATGTCCGAGAAAGCATTGACCAGTTTTTCATGCATTTTCGATTATGTATTGATGTTATGGCTCCGCTAAGAATCAGTGATACCATTCTAAAAAATATAGTGGCATCATATCATGAGTGACATTGTGTTAAAAAAAAGAAAGAAGTTATCTCTAAAATTTAACACTGGGTTCACAAAACTATAATGAGCAACTAATAATTTTATAAGTATTTAAAAAGATTTCGAGATGACTCGATTACCAAAAGGTAAAGAAACAAAATGGAGATTTTTGCCTCGTTATAAAATTTAGCACACGAGATGCAAATCTATTTATCGAGTTCTGTCAAGTTGTGTGCGATTTCTGCTGACATTCATGATCAGATTTCTCCAAACATCCCGATCCTGCACTGCTTCCCAAAGCTCTGACAGCAACAGCTTGGTTCAAACCTTTATCCCATCGATCAGGCCATATAAGGTCAGCCTCTTCCTCTTCTTCCCTCAATCTCACCCTGCATGGTTGGCCTCTCCAGACTTTCATGTTCTGCACTGCGTGATTATAAGTACAACAGTTTCTGTTTTTGCATCAGCTCTTCGCATTTACATGGTGTCAATTGTACGAGTATATACAGTTGTGTAACCATTTCGGATACATAACAATGCCTAAATAGGTATCAGCACCTTGTGCATAGGGCATCACCACATAATTCTTCTTTTTTATGCCTCCACCCCGAAGGTTGCCGGATGCATTATGTTTTCGGGTTGTCCGTCCGTACCTACGTCCGTCTGTACGGGCTATATCCCGTTTTTCTCAACAACCACATGTCCGATTGAGACAAAAGTTTCAGCGTAGGAACTACATCCATGTAGAATGTTTTTTTAATGACAACTTTGACAAAATAAGTCACTTTTTATGGCAGCAATCTTGAATTAAACAAAAAAAAATTTTTTTTAATATTCTCTGAAACCGCTGAATGGAAAAAATTGAAACTCAGCACATTGTCAAGTACTTCCAATAGGGAACAAAAGCGTGATAATGATGACATCATCAGTGAAGTGGTATACCAGCCATAAATGTTTTAATCGAATGTCATCCTAAAAATCTGAAATTGCGTGCACATGATCTATGATCCATTCGTATTCAAATATTAAACTTATGACATCATAGGTCGTATCGTTTGTCAGCCATATTGGATGTAACCTAAAACCCTAAAAAACATCTTCTCCCAAACCACCGAAGCAATTGACTCAAAACTTTACGTACATCATTGATTAGGCATGGCGATTAAAAGTTGATCACGAAAACATCATCGGTCACATGGTGTGGCAGCCATATTGGATTGAAGGAAAATTTGAAATAATTATAGCTCAGAAACTGCTAACTGGATTGATGTGAAATTTGACAAATATCATCTAACACTATTACTGCATATAGTTTGAAAATGATGTCGTCATAGGTCACGTGGTTTGGCAGCAATATTGAATAGAAAAACGAAACTTATCCGATTGACATGAAATTTCCCAAACATGATCCCCTACCCATACATATGCAGAGTGTACATTTTTGATGTCATATGCCATGTCGTTTGACAGCCATATTAGTTTGAAGCTGATATTTAAAAAAAACTTTCTCCAAAACCGCTTCACCGATCAATGTGAAACCTGTCATGTCTGGTAAAAATGTGATACTTGAGAACAGCTGAAGGGATTTAAATCAAACTTGTTTATTTTTAGGACAGTCAATGACGGGCAATGTCACGGGCAATGCAGAGGCATAATGGCGACGCAGTCGCATTGCTCTAGTTTTTCTTGCATTTTTCACGCTCACATTTGGCTTGCTCTTCAAGCACATTACAGACCCATTGCTAGGGTAAGGGTTGTGAATCCTAATCAAAAGTATTCATTACAAGTTAAGCAACAACCATTTGTTGAAAATCTGACTGTGTGTGTTATGCGAGGTAGGTGCAGGATGTTATAGCTAAAGTGGAAAATGTAATTAAGGCAGACCTTTCAGTGTCATCTCATGAGTGACATTGTGTTTAAAAAATTGTATTTTGATGCAAAAAAAAAAAAATTTGATTCTAAAACTTAATGAAAGGGAGAGCAGTGGATATGGTGCAAGTGCAGTTTGTATGAATAACACAGATTCATTTAGAGAGCAACACAGAAAGGATTAATTTAGAAACCTGTGAAGACGAGTGAAAGCATTTGAGTGTTGAATGAGGCATTTGATTTGGGGAGTGCTGTGAATGAATCATAGGTGAATGTGCGAGGAATGGAGATGCAAAAAGGATGGATTGAGAGAGGGAGGGGAAATCTAAAGAGGAAAAACACGACTTTCGGTCCGTAGGGAGTAACAGAAAGGGAGGATTTCTCAGTGGGATGGAGTCCGGGGCATAGGGGGTTAAAGACTGGGTATCAACTGTTACAGTGAAATTAATTACGCAAGCAAAGCAGCCTGGCATGGCTCCAATTATTATAAAAATTTATAATAAATGCCTATCTTCAGCAAAGTATTGCTATTACACTGTAATATTCTCGTTGGTGTGGAAACATTTCCGCTCGTATTTGTGTTGCCACTGTGTGGTCTTTTAATGGAAAAAGGTACCTTCTTCCAGGTTTTTATTTGATCTGTTCTAAAAGTGAAAACCAGTGCCTCTGAAAGCAGATTCATGGTATTAATGCAAAGCCATTGGATATCAGAGTTGAATACCTTTAAATTCCTTCCTTCACATCGTTGACTTGCACAGCCCTTCTGGATTGGATAATTGTTTTTAATGTCGCTCAAGGTTCGTAACCAAAAAGTAAGCAACTAATATGTCTCACAGTATTGGGTCTTACACTGAAAGATTTGATATAAAGGTGTCTTGACCTTTGATGCTTTGTATGCCTATTACATCAAAACGGGAAATATATATATACGAGTATATTTTTCCTTTTGGGTGGGGGAGGGGAGGGAGGGGGTGAGAGGGAGGGGTTGGGGTTAATTAAAAATAATTTTTCAACTTAAATCTTCAACTACAGTTATTTTAAAAATGTAATATCACGTATATTACAAATGCATTTGTGCAAAATAAATGTTTGTATTATGATTGGTGTAAATCATGACAAAACAGCAACTCACGTACAGACATTATCCTCAGTTAAAACAAGCCTGTTCTTCTGCAACGACACATGGTGAGGGGAGACGAGCGAGTCAATACATACCGGTACATACATATATATATATATACATATATATATGTATATATATATATATATATATATATATATATATATACATATACATACAGTGCCTACAAAAAGTATTCACTCCCCTTGACGTTTTTTACATCTTGATGTATTGCAACCTGAATTTAAGATGGATTAAATTGAGATTTATTTTGTCACTTATCTACCCAAAATGCCCTATAATGTCAAAGTGAAATTCTTTTTTAGAATTCTGAACAAATAAATTGAAAATACAACCACCTTTAGAGGTCATTTTTCCCCGCAGAGCAGGGGTTGGCCTTTTTCGGGCATCATGGTCCCCTTTTTGAAGCAATGTTTTATGGCCAGACGCCCTTCCTGCCGACAACCCTGTTGGTCGCCTCTTGCGTCACACACAGGGAATTACCAGTGAACTGGTACTCAAATTTGCCGACCTCGGAAGGATGACAGGCTGAGTCAACCCCCCTGGTGTTGATTCAGCAATTGACTGGGATTCGAACCCAGGATCCCAGGATCCTAGGATCCCATGCCAGCACCCTAACCGCTAAACCAACGCCAGGCCTAAATAAATTTAAAAGGAAAAGCTGAAATGTCTTGGGCCAATAAGTATTCATCCCCTTTGCTATGATACTCCAAAATGAGTTCAGGTGCATCCAATTTCCTTTGGTTATTCTTGAGATGTCTCTTCAACTTGATTGGAGTCCACCTGTGAAAAATTCAATTGATTGCACATGGTTAAAAAAGAAACACACCTTTCTATATAAGATCCCACAGTTGACAATGCATGTCAGAGCAGGAACTCTACCATGAAGTCCAAGAACTGCCCCTAGAACTCCAAGATATAATTGTGAGGAAGCATTGATATGGGGAAGGGTATTAAACAATTTCTAGAGTGTTGAAAGTTCCCAAGAGCACTGGAAATGGAAAGAAAACCATTAAATTTTCATCATTAGGAAATGGAAAGAATATGGAACTACCCAGACCCTTCCAAGAGCTGGCCGTCCAACCAAACTGAGCATCTGGGCAAGAAGGAACTTGGTTAGGGAGGTGACCAAGAACCAAATGACCACTCTGACAGAACTACAGAGTACCTTGGCTGGGATAGGACAACCTGCCAGAAGGACAACAGTCTCTGCAGCACTTCACAAATCTAGGCTTTATGGGAGAGTGGCCAGGTGTAAGCCACTCCTGAGAAAAGGCACATGACAGAATGCCTGGAGTTTGCAAAAAGACACGTGAAAGACTGAGAGCATGACGAAAAATATTCTGCAGTCTGATGAGACAAAAATGGAACTCTTTGACCTGAATGCCCTATAATGCCCGGTACATACATATATATATATATATATACATATATATATGTATATATATATATATATATATATATATATATATATATATATATATATATACATATACATACAGTGCCTACAAAAAGTATTCACTCCCCTTGACGTTTTTTACATCTTGATGTAAACTACTTCTGGCGGAAACAGAGCACAGTTCATCACCCATCTATCACCATCCATACCGTAAAGCATGTGGTGGCAGCAGCATGCTATGGGGATGCTTTTCAGTAGCAGGGAGTGGTAGACTTCTAAGCATAGAGGGAGAAGTGAATGGAGCCAAATACAGGCAAATCCTTGAGGAAAACCTGCTTCAGAGTGCAAAAGACCTTAGGTGGCGGTGAAGGTTTACGTTCCAACAAGGCAATGACACGAAGCATACAGCCAAAGCAACACTGGAATGGCTTCAGAACAAGAACGTGAACATCCTTGAGTGGCCCAGCCAAAGCACAGACTTGAATCCCTTTGAGAATCTGTGGAAAGACTTGAAAATTGCTGTTCATAGACGATCCCCATCCACCTTGACTGGGTTTGAGCAAATCTGCAAGGAAGAATGGAAGAAGCTCCACAAATCCAGATGTGCAAAGCCGATGCCAACATACCCAAGAAGACTCGAAGCTGTAATCACTGCCAAAGGCACTTCTACGAAGTATTGACTCAGAGGGCTGACTACTTATGTAAATTAGATATTTCTGTATTACATTTTCAATAATAATCAGTATAATAATTTCAGTCAAGGGGTGTGAATACTTTTTCTGTTCTAATGAATCGATCATTCAAGAGACAAGGAAACAAAGGAATTATCCGAGAATAAGTCTGAATACACACAGCAGCTCCATTAATTCCATCGTTTAATACATGGCTGAACTCAACCCACAGATCACACTCAAATGTTTATTAAATCTGCAATGATGATAATGAAATATCGATGTCTTAAAAACAAAACGAACAGCAGAGCCAAGTGTGAATGAATGGTTCTCGTATTTAGAACACAAACCTTGTTACTCTTTTATTCAATTTTCCATTCCGAATCTCTCAACTACCTATAATGTGGTTTAATTTTTAATGTCATTTCCGTCATGTTTCACTCACCTCCTCTCTCTCTCTCTCTCTCTCTCTGTCTATGTCTCTCTGTCTCTCTGTCTCTCTGTCTCTGTATATCTCTGTCTGTCTGTCTCTCTCTGTCTCTATGTCTCTGTATATCTCTGTCTCTCTGTCTCTTTCTGTCTCTCTTTCTCTCTCCCCGACCGCTCCAGTTAAGTGCTTTGGAAGAGCCACAAGGGTCGAGAATGACCTTCCCACTCTTCTGTCCTTCAACCTCGAATATTCGCAAGGCTAGTCTCCTTTATTTTCTATGCTTCTAGTTTTTAGGGTTCTCGTCATTCTTTGAACTTGCAGCTGTTTCGTTATCCACATGGTGATTATGACAGATGTCTGAAACACAAGAACGGTGTTAATCTCAACCTTTTGACTCCCACTTCCACCTACGTGCTGCTCCCTTTGAATGGTGGTTCATGTTACTGGTCTGTGGAGATTTATTCCCCCTCTACTTAACAAAATCTGATAAATGTTTTACAAACCTTTCTGTTTCCAGTGGGTGCTCACGCATTTATTCAAATCACTGTGTTAACGCTCGGTCGTTCTGGAATTTAATTGACCATAAAATCTAAATCAGACCGAGAACATATGCTAAGAGAGATTTTCCTGAAGAGGGTTGGTATAAGAGGTTTGAAGAGATATGCAGAGAGGATTGAAGAGGTCGGTGATACCTGAGGAAATGAGTGAAGGATTTTAAAAGTGGTGGTGGTGGTGATGGCGAAATAATTCTGGGAAAGAGGACCGGGTGTAATGAATGCTTCTAATCAATTGATATATACAAAGCTCATTGAGAGGGAAGCAACCAGAGTGTATACGGTATCCCTGTCCTTAAACATCCTTGCGGCCTCTTTTCTTAAAATAGATTCAAATTCTGTACATCTCTGCACCTCCCTTAGAAGTGTCAGCTGGCCGTCACCTTATTATTGGTACCCTACCCAGAGGGGACAATAGGTTTGCTCTCCGTCTGTCCGTCCGTCCCACCTGTGGCCTTCTGCACTTTTTCCATACTCCAACATATTCAACTGAAACTTGGTACATGGCTTTATTTTGATGTCACAGAACAAGTTTGAGTTTCGAGGCGTTTCGCCAATTTTTCCGAGTTATGCCCTTTTTGTTTGGAACAAGAACATTCATTAGGATTGGTCGGGGACATTATTGCAAAGCAATTCTCTCTCATGTTATTTTTTGGATTTTTTTTTTGCAGGATGAGCAAAGTACAGTAGATCTGCCAGTGGGCCAACCACCAGGGGAATGAATGAACAGGATTGGAGGAAAAGGTGGAGGGAAGTAGGAGAGGAAACACTGAAACTAGCAAGTAAGATGGTTGTTCAGAAATGTTAATGGAGATAATAAAGATCATGGGTCAGAATTGGGGATGACAAGAGATGATGGTGGGCGCATTGCTTGCTTGAGGCCCTGGGGGGAAGAGTAAGAATCTGGAAGGTCGTTCCGTAGATGGGAGAAGTGAGGAATAAAAGAGTTTAGGTGTGCAGACATCCTGGATTTTGGAATTTTAACCAGGAGGGGTTTACTGAAAGAATGCATGCATCCTGGATAAGGATGGCACAGGACTGAGAGAGTAGAGGGAGCAATGTTGGAGAAGAGGTGGTGAAAACAAACAGAGAGACCACCGACCTGCCTGTGATGTGAGAACAGCAGATCTTGATATCTGGCCTCATCATGAAAGATTCCAATAATTATGAGAGCTTTCGACTTCACAATGTGTAGGAGGCACAGATGTGATGCTGGAGTGCTAGCCCATAGCAAAGAGCTATACTCCACTGAGTTACAGACAACGGCTTTGGAGAGTGTGAGTAGCTCAGATTTTCCAAGGAAAGACTTGGATCGATGGAGGATGCTCATTCTGTGACTTTGGAATCCAGCTTTGCTGGAATGGATGCATTGGAATCCAGCTTTGCTCTGTGGTATGTTGAGGAAACGTCATGGCTGATGGTGAGGCCTAGAACGGTAGACGTGCCACCCACATTGGTAGACATTCAAACCCAGGCTAGGCAGCTTAGAGACGAGTGTGCGTACCTCTAGGCTATCTTGTCAGCCCCTTCAAGAGAATGAACCTCTTCCAGTATAGGACCAAGGAAATAGAAGGGTTCATTTGACGATCCTTCCAGAGTGATATACCTTATTTAAAACACTAGGTTATTATCTGATCTCTGATATTATTTTGCTGTCAATCACATTGTCTTTGTCATTCTAAGGTGAGGATAAATCTTCTTCTGTCATTCAGCTCTTTCAAGAGTAGAGACATCTGTATTGAGGTATAAAGGCTGAAACAGATGGTGCATTGAGGACCGATATTGAGGATCCAGTCAGTGAGGTATGCCTGCCTACTGGTTAAAATGTGGCGTGTTAACCAAAGGCCATGAGGATGGTCATCTAACCAGTGAAGCCACTGATCTACCTGCATAATACTTACCTTTAATGCAGGCTTCAAGATTCAGCTCGTATAAGGTATAAACAATGGATAACGAATGCAACACCCCATTACTCGTATTAGCTTCCTCAAAAGTCCTATCAATCCTTTTCCACCTGCTATTTCACCGGAAATTGAAGGCTCGTTGCCCATAAAGGTCAGGCATATTCACTTGCAACTGCCATCTACTCAATCATATCTAATACTGCCAACTTACCAGCCATATTTAAACGATCCACAGACAGGGACTAGAAGCATATGCATGAGCAGGAAAGTGTTCAAAACTGCTTAATATGTACATCCATAGATATACCAATCACAACAATTGTTTCCCCAAATTTACCATCGACAGTGAGCTCAACGTCTAATGCTTCTTTTTTCACTTTCCATTGCAACATGACCCATAAATCCTTACAATATTGGGGTCCTTGGAAGAGCAAGGTGATGGAGACTATGAACTGACAGTGGGGCATCTGGTCAACAGTTGGACGCAATATGCAAGGGAATGAACAAATAGGAAAACAAGTACACATACATTCAAAGTACACCGCCCCATGCCAAATAATTAAATATGCTGCAGCGCGGCATTGCCGGGGCGCCGGAGGCGCCCGGCAATACCGCAGTGCAGCTCATTGAGGCTGCATTGGGAGGGAGAGGTGTACACTAATTGATTGATTAATTGTATAATTAAAATCAATAAAAGATTATCACAAAATATTTTCATAATCAATTGGCTAATCGCATAACTAAACCAGTAGTGCTTCATCCGAAGATGTATCTTTTAGAAATTTAATTAAATAAGTCATTTATAAAAAATTAAATAATTAATTGATTACTCAATAAATAATTAATCGATTAATCAATAAATACTTAATAGATGAAATGATTAATCAATAAATCAAAAATATCCTTGATAGCCACATCACTTGGTCACTCATGTCCAAATATTAGCTTCCCAGCTCAAAAGGTGCCTGAGATATTGGCCAAATGAGAAAGAAAATAAATAAATGATTAATAATGAAAATAAATAAATAATAATCATAAAAAAATTAAATTATTAATCAATTTGGTCAGAGAACACATAAACTACCACTATTTCATCAGAATCTGTAACTTAAAAAAAAAAATTTTTTTTGTCATTAATCGAATAATTAAATAATTAATCGATTAATTGATTAATTAATAAATCAAAAATATCCTTTGCAGCCAAATCACCTGGTCATTGGCATGTCCAAATATCAGCTTCCTAACTCAAAAGGTGCCTGAGTTAATAATGGTCAGAAGATAAATGAAATTTAATTAATTAAATAAGTACTTAATTAAACGCTAATAATTAAATAACTCCTCAATTAATTGATTATTCAAAAAACAAAAAATACCGTATTTGACAAAGGACTTGCTCACTACTGTGCCGAAATTTCAGCTTCCTAGCTCAAAGGATGGCTGAGATATCGTCCGGACAACCAAGAAAGAAAACAAGAAACCAGAGTGAAAACTGAGTACTCTCTTTCAGCGTGCGTCACTGCCGAGCCCCCTTTGGTGCCCGGCAATGACGATTTGCAATGCCTGGAGATGGCATAGGAAAGGAGCGGTGTACAACAAGTACACATACATTCAAAGTACACCGCCCCATGCCAAATAATTAAATATGCTGCAGCGCGGCATTGCCGGGGCGCCTCTGGCGCCCGGCAATACCGCAGTGCAGCTCGTTGAGGCTGCATTGGGAGGGAGAGGTGTACACTAATTGATTGATTAATTGTATAATTAAAATCAATAAAAGATTATCACAAAATATTTTCATAATCAATTGGCTAATCGCATAACTAAACCACTGGTGCTTCATCCGAAGATGTATCTTTTAGAAATTTAATTAAATAAGTCACTTATAAATAATTAAATAATTAATTGATTACTCAATAAATAATTAATCGATTAATCAATAAATAATTAATAGATGAAATGATTAATCAATAAATCAAAAATATCCTTGATAGCCACATCACTTGGTCACTCATGTCCAAATATTAGCTTCCCAGCTCAAAAGGTGCCTGAGATATTGGCCAAATGAGAAAGAAAATAAATAAATGATTAATAATGAAAATAAATAAATAATAATCATAAAAAAATTAAATTATTAATCAATTTGGTCAGAGAACACATAAACTACCACTATTTCATCAGAATCTGTAACTTTAAAAAAAAAAAATTTTTTGTCATTAATCGAATAATTAAATAATTAATCGATTAATTGATTAATTAATAAATCAAAAATATCCTTTGCAGTCTAATCACCTGGTCATTGGCATGTCCAAATATCAGCTTCCTAACTCAAAAGGTGCCTGAGTTAATGGTCAGAAGAGAAAGGAAATTTGATTAATTAAATAAGTACTTAATTAATCGCTAATAATTAAATAACTCCTCAATTTATTGATTAATCAAAAAAAAAAAAATACCGTTTTTGACAAAGGACTTGCTCACTATTGTGCTGAAATTTCAGCTTCCTAGCTCAAAGGATGGCTGAGATATCGCCCGGACAACCAAGAAAGAAAACAAACAAACAAGAAAGAAAACAAGTACAAATACATTCAAAGTACACCGCCCCATGCCAAATAATTAAATATGCTGCAGCGCGGCATTGCCGGGGCGCCTCTGGCGCCCGGCAATACCGCAGTGCAGCTCATTGAGGCTGCATTGGGAGGGAGAGGTGTACACTAATTGATTGATTAATTGTATAATTAAAATCAATAAAAGATTATCACAAAATATTTTCATAATCAATTGGCTAATCGCATAACTAAACCACTAGTGCTTCATCCGAAGATGTATCTTTTAGAAATTTAATTAAATAAGTCATTTATAAAAAATTAAATAATTAATTGATTACTCAATAAATAATTAATCGATTAATCAATAAATAATTAATAGATGAAATGATTAATCAATAAATCAAAAATATCCTTGATAGCCACATCACTTGGTCACTCATGTCCAAATATTAGCTTCCCAGCTCAAAAGGTGCCTGAGATATTGGCCAAATGAGAAAGAAAATAAATAAATGATTAATAATGAAAATAAATAAATAATAATCATAAAAAAATTAAATTATTAATCAATTTGGTCAGAGAACACATAAACTACCACTATTTCATCAGAATCTGTAACTTTAAAAAAAAAAATTTTTTTGTCATTAATCGAATAATTAAATAATTAATCGATTAATTGATTAATTAATAAATCAAAAATATCCTTTGCAGCCAAATCACCTGGTCATTGGCATGTCCAAATATCAGCTTCCTAACTCAAAAGGTGCCTGAGTTAATAATGGTCAGAAGAGAAATGAAATTTAATTAATTAAATAAGTACTTAATTAAACGCTAATAATTAAATAACTCCTCAATTAATTGATTATTCAAAAAACAAAAAATACCGTATTTGACAAAGGACTTGCTCACTACTGTGCCGAAATTTCAGCTTCCTAGCTCAAAGGATGGCTGAGATATCGCCCGGACAACCAAGAAAACAAGAAAGAAAACAAACAAGAAACCAGAGTGAAAACTGAGTACTCTCTTTCAGCGTGCGTCACTGCCGAGCCCCATTTGGTGCCCAGCAATGACGATTTGCAATGCCTGGAGATGGCATAGGAAAGGAGCGGTGTACAACAAGAAAGAAAACAAGAAAACAAACAAGAAACCAGAGTGAAAACTGAGTACTCTCTTTCAGTGTGCGTCACTGCCGAGCCCCCTTTGGTGCCCGGCAATGACGATTTGCAATGCCTGGAGATGGCATAGGAAAGGAGCGGTGTACAACAAGTACACATACATTCAAAGTACACCGCCCCCATGCCAAATAATTAAATATCCTACAGCGCGGCATTGCCGGGGCGCCTTTGGCGCCCGGCAATACCGCAGTGCAGCTCATTGAGGCTGCATTGGGAGGGAGAGGTGTACACTAATTGATTGATTAATTGTATAATTAAAATCAATAAAAGATGATCACAAAATATTTTCATAATCAATTGGCTAATCGCATAACTAAACCACTCGTGCTTCATCCGAAGATGTATCTTTTAGAAATTTAATTAAATAAGTCATTTATAAAAAATTAAATAATTAATTGATTACTCAATAAATAATTAATCGATTAATCAATAAATACTTAATAGATGAAATGATTAATCAATAAATCAAAAATATCCTTGATAGCCACATCACTTGGTCACTCATGTCCAAATATTAGCTTCCCAGCTCAAAAGGTGCCTGAGATATTGGCCAAATGAGAAAGAAAATAAATAAATGATTAATAATGAAAATAAATAAATAATAATCATAAAAAAATTAAATTATTAATCAATTTGGTCAGAGAACACATAAACTACCATTATTTCATCAGAATCTGTAACTTTAAAAAAAAAAAATTTTTTGTCATTAATCGAATAATTAAATAATTAATCGATTAATTGATTAATTAATAAATCAAAAATATCCTTTGCAGCCAAATCACCTGGTCATTGGCATGTCCAAATATCAGCTTCCCAACTCAAAAGGTGCCTGAGTTAATGGTCAGAAGAGAAAGGAAATTTGATTAATTAAATAAGTACTTAATTAATCGCTAATAATTAAATAACTCCTCAATTTATTGATTAATCAAAAAAAAAAATACCGTTTTTGACAAAGGACTTGCTCACGATTGTGCCGAAATTTCAGCTTCCTAGCTCAAAGGATGGCTGAGATATCGTCTGGACAACCAAGAAAACAAACAAGAAAGAAAACAAACAAGAAAACAAACAAACAAGAAACCAGAGTGAAAACTGAGTACTCTCTTTCAGCGTGCGTCACTGCCGAGCCCCCTTCGGTGCCCAGCAATGACGATTTGCAATGCCTGGAGATGGCATAGGAAAGGAGCGGTGTACAACAAGTACACATACATTCAAAGTACACCGCCCCATGCCAAATAATTAAATATGCTGCAGCGCGGCATTGCCGGGGCGCCTCCGGCGCCCGGCAATACCGCAGTGCAGCTCATTAAGGCTGCATTGGGAGGGAGAGGTGTACACTAATTGATTGATTAATTGTATAATTAAAATCAATAAAAGATTATCACAAAATATTTTCATAATCAATTGGCTAATCGCATAACTAAACCACTAGTGCTTCATCCGAAGATGTATCTTTTAGAAATTTAATTAAATAAGTCATTTATAAAAAATTAAATAATTAATTGATTACTCAATAAATAATTAATCGATTAATCAATAAATAATTAATAGATGAAATGATTAATCAATAAATCAAAAATATCCTTGATAGCCACATCACTTGGTCACTTATGTCCAAATATTAGCTTCCCAGCTCAAAAGGTGCCTGAGATATTGGCCAAATGAGAAAGAAAATAAATAAATGATTAATAATGAAAATAAATAAATAATAATCATAAAAAAATTAAATTGGTAATCAATTTGGTCAGAGAACACATAAACTACCACTATTTCATCAGAATCTGTAACTTAAAAAAAAAAATTTTTTGGGTCATTAATCGAATAATTAAATAATTAATCGATTAATTGATTAATTAATAAATCAAAAATATCCTTTGCAGCCAAATCACCTGGTCATTGGCATGTCCAAATATCAGCTTCCTAACTCAAAAGGTGCCTGAGTTAATAATGGTCAGAAGAGAAATGAAATTTAATTAATTAAATAAGTACTTAATTAAACGCTAATAATTAAATAACTCCTCAATTAATTGATTATTCAAAAAACAAAAAATACCGTATTTGACAAAGGACTTGCTCACGACTGTGCCGAAATTTCAGCTTCCTAGCTCAAAGGATGGCTGAGATATCGTCCGGACAACCAAGAAAGAAAACAAACAAGTACAGATACATTCAAAGTACACCGCCCCATGCCAAATAATTAAATATGCTGCAGCGCGGCATTGCCGGGGCCCTCCGGCACCCGGCAATACCGCAGTGCAGCTCATTGAGGCTGCATTGGGAGGGAGAGGTGTACACTAATTGATTGATTAATTGTATAATTAAAATCAATAAAAGCTTATCACAAAATATTTTCATAATCAATTGGCTAATCGCATAACTAAACCAGTAGTGTGCTTCATCCGAAGATGTATCTTTTAGAAATTTAATTAAATAAGTCATTTATAAAAAATTAAATAATTAATTGATTACTCAATAAATAATTAATCGATTAATCAATAAATACTTAATAGATGAAATGATTAATCAATAAATCAAAAATATCCTTGATAGCCACATCACTTGGTCACTCATGTCCAAATATTAGCTTCCCAGCTCAAAAGGTGCCTGAGATATTGGCCAAATGAGAAAGAAAATAAATAAATGATTAATAATGAAAATAAATAAATAATAATCATAAAAAAATTAAATTATTAATCAATTTGGTCAGAGAACACATAAACTACCACTATTTCATCAGAATCTGTAACTTAAAAAAAAAAAATTTTTTTGTCATTAATCGAATAATTAAATAATTAATCGATTAATTGATTAATTAATAAATCAAAAATATCCTTTGCAGCCAAATCACCTGGTCATTGGCATGTCCAAATATCAGCTTCCTAACTCAAAAGGTGCCTGAGTTAATAATGGTCAGAAGATAAATGAAATTTAATTAATTAAATAAGTACTTAATTAAACGCTAATAATTAAATAACTCCTCAATTAATTGATTATTCAAAAAACAAAAAATACCGTATTTGACAAAGGACTTGCTCACTACTGTGCCGAAATTTCAGCTTCCTAGCTCAAAGGATGGCTGAGATATCGCCCGGACAACCAAGAAAGAAAACAAACAAGAAACCAAGAAACCAGAGTGAAAACTGAGTACTCTCTTTCAGCGTGCGTCACTGCCGAGCCCCCTTTGGTGCCCGGCAATGACGATTTGCAATGCCTGGAGATGGCATAGGAAAGGAGCGGTGTACAACAAGTACACATACATTCAAAGTACACCGCCCCATGCCAAATAATTAAATATGCTGCAGCGCGGCATTGCCGGGGCGCCTCCGGCGCCCGGCAATACCGCAGTGCAGCTCATTGAGGCTGCATTGGGAGGGAGAGGTGTACACTAATTGATTGATTAATTGTATAATTAAAATCAATAAAAGATTATCACAAAATATTTTCATAATCAATTGGCTAATCGCATAACTAAACCAGTAGTGCTTCATCCGAAGATGTATCTTTTAGAAATTTAATTAAATAAGTCATTTATAAAAAATTAAATAATTAATTGATTACTCAATAAATAATTAATCGATTAATCAATAAATACTTAATAGATGAAATGATTAATCAATAAATCAAAAATATCCTTGATAGCCACATCACTTGGTCACTCATGTCCAAATATTAGCTTCCCAGCTCAAAAGGTGCCTGAGATATTGGCCAAATGAGAAAGAAAATAAATAAATGATTAATAATGAAAATAAATAAATAATAATCATAAAAAAATTAAATTATTAATCAATTTGGTCAGAGAACACATAAACTACCACTATTTCATCAGAATCTGTAACTTAAAAAAAAAAATTTTTTTTGTCATTAATCGAATAATTAAATAATTAATCGATTAATTGATTAATTAATAAATCAAAAATATCCTTTGCAGCCAAATCACCTGGTCATTGGCATGTCCAAATATCAGCTTCCTAACTCAAAAGGTGCCTGAGTTAATAATGGTCAGAAGATAAATGAAATTTAATTAATTAAATAAGTACTTAATTAAACGCTAATAATTAAATAACTCCTCAATTAATTGATTATTCAAAAAACAAAAAATACCGTATTTGACAAAGGACTTGCTCACTACTGTGCCGAAATTTCAGCTTCCTAGCTCAAAGGATGGCTGAGATATCGTCCGGACAACCAAACAAACAAGAAACCAGAGTGAAAACTGAGTACTCTCTTTCAGCGTGCGTCACTGCCGAGCCCCCTTCGGTGCCCGGCAATGACGATTTGCAATGCCTGGAGGTGGCATAGGAAAGGAGCGGTGTACAACAAGTACACATACATTCAAAGTACACCGCCCCATGCCAAATAATTAAATATGCTGCAGCGCGGCATTGCCGGGGCGCCTCCGGCGCCCGGCAATACCGCAGTGCAGCTCATTGAGGCTGCATTGGGAGGGAGAGGTGTACACTAATTGATTGATTAATTGTATAATTAAAATCAATAAAAGATTATCACAAAATATTTTCATAATCAATTGGCTAATCGCATAACTAAACCAGTAGTGCTTCATCCGAAGATGTATCTTTTAGAAATTTAATTAAATAAGTCATTTATAAAAAATTAAATAATTAATTGATTACTCAATAAATAATTAATCGATTAATCAATAAATACTTAATAGATGAAATGATTAATCAATAAATCAAAAATATCCTTGATAGCCACATCACTTGGTCACTCATGTCCAAATATTAGCTTCCCAGCTCAAAAGGTGCCTGAGATATTGGCCAAATGAGAAAGAAAATAAATAAATGATTAACAAGTACACATACATTCAAAGTACACCGCCCCATGCCAAATAATTAAATATGCTGCAGCGCGGCATTGCCGGGGCGCCTCCGGCGCCCGGCAATACCGCAGTGCAGCTCATTGAGGCTGCATTGGGAGGGATAGGTGTACACTAATTGATTGATTAATTGTATAATTAAAATCAATAAAAGATTATCACAAAATATTTTCATAATCAATTGGCTAATCGCATAACTAAACCACTAGTGCTTCATCCGAAGATGTATCTTTTAGAAATGTAATTAAATAAGTCATTTATAAAAAATTAAATAATTAATTGATTACTCAATAAATAATTAATCGATTAATCAATAAATAATTAATAGATGAAATGATTAATCAATAAATCAAAAATATCCTTGATAGCCACATCGCTTGGTCACTCATGTCCAAATATTAGCTTCCCAGCTCAAAAGGTGCCTGAGATATTGGCCAAATGAGAAAGAAAATAAATAAATGATTAATAATGAAAATAAATAAATAATAATCATTAAAAAATTAAATTATTAATCAATTTGGTCAGAGAACACATAAACTACCACTATTTCATCAGAATCTGTAACTTTAAATTTAAATTTTTTTTTGGCATTAATCAAATAATTACATAATTAATCGATTAATTTATTAATTAATAAATCAAAAATATCCTTTGCAGCCAAATCACCTGGTCATTGGCATGTCCAAATATCAGCTTCCTAACTCAAAAGGTGCCTGAGTTAATAATGGTCAGAAGATAAATGAAATTTAATTAATTAAATAAGTACTTAATTAAACGCTAATAATTAAATAACTCCTCAATTAATTGATTATTCAAAAAACAAAAAATACCGTATTTGACAAAGGACTTGCTCACTACTGTGCCGAAATTTCAGCTTCCTAGCTCAAAGGATGGCTGAGATATCGTCCGGACAACCAAGAAAGAAAACAAGTACACATACATTCAAAGTACACCGCCCCATGCCAAATAATTAAATATGCTGCAGCGCGGCATTGCCGGGGCGCCTCCGGCGCCCGGCAATACCGCAGTGCAGCTCATTGAGGCTGCATTGGGAGGGAGAGGTGTACACTAATTGATTGATTAATTGTATAATTAAAATCAATAAAAGATTATCACAAAATATTTTCATAATCAATTGGCTAATCGCATAACTAAACCAGTAGTGCTTCATCCGAAGATGTATCTTTTAGAAATTTAATTAAATAAGTCATTTATAAAAAATTAAATAATTAATTGATTACTCAATAAATAATTAATCGATTAATCAATAAATACTTAATAGATGAAATGATTAATCAATAAATCAAAAATATCCTTGATAGCCACATCACTTGGTCACTCATGTCCAAATATTAGCTTCCCAGCTCAAAAGGTGCCTGAGATATTGGCCAAATGAGAAAGAAAATAAATAAATGATTAATAATGAAAATAAATAAATAATAATCATAAAAAAATTAAATTATTAATCAATTTGGTCAGAGAACACATAAACTACCACTATTTCATCAGAATCTGTAACTTAAAAAAAAAAAATTTTTTTGTCATTAATCGAATAATTAAATAATTAATCGATTAATTGATTAATTAATAAATCAAAAAATATCCTTTGCAGCCAAATCACCTGGTCATTGGCATGTCCAAATATCAGCTTCCTAACTCAAAAGGTGCCTGAGTTAATAATGGTCAGAAGATAAATGAAATTTAATTAATTAAATAAGTACTTAATTAAACGCTAATAATTAAATAACTCCTCAATTAATTGATTATTCAAAAAACAAAAAATACCGTATTTGACAAAGGACTTGCTTACTACTGTGCCGAAATTTCAGCTTCCTAGCTCAAAGGATGGCTGAGATATCGTCCGGACAACCAAGAAAGAAAACAAACAAACAAGAAAACAAGAAAACAAACAAGAAACCAGAGTGAAAACTGAGTACTCTCTTTCAGCGTGCGTCACTGCCGAGCCCCCTTTGGTGCCCGGCAATGACGATTTGCAATGCCTGGAGATGGCATAGGAAAGGAGCGGTGTACAACAAGTACACATACATTCAAAGTACACCGCCCCATGCCAAATAATTAAATATGCTGCAGCGCGGCATTGCCGGGGCGCCTCCGGCGCCCGGCAATACCGCAGTGCAGCTCATTGAGGCTGCATTGGGAGGGAGAGGTGTACACTAATTGATTGATTAATTGTATAATTAAAATCAATAAAAGATTATCACAAAATATTTTCATAATCAATTGGCTAATCGCATAACTAAACCACTAGTGCTTCATCCGAAGATGTATCTTTTAGAAATTTAATTAAATAAGTCATTTATAAAAAATTAAATAATTAATTGATTACTCAATAAATAATTAATCGATTAATCAATAAATATTTAATAGATGAAATTATTAATCAATAAATCAAAAATATCCTTGATAGCCACATCACTTGGTCACTCATGTCCAAATATTAGCTTCCCAGCTCAAAAGGTGCCTGAGATATTGGCCAAATGAGAAAGAAAATAAATAAATGATTAATAATGAAAATAAATAAATAATAATCATAAAAAAATTAAATTATTAATCAATTTGGTCAGAGAACACATAAACTACCACTATTTCATCAGAATCTTTAACTTTAAAAAAAAAAATTTTTTTGTCATTAATCGAATAATTAAATAATTAATCGATTAATTGATTAATTAATAAATCAAAAATATCCTTTGCAGCCAAATCACCTGGTCATTGGCATGTCCAAATATCAGCTTCCTAACTCAAAAGGTGCCTGAGTTAATAATGGTCAGAAGAGAAATGAAATTTAATTAATTAAATAAGTACTTAATTAAACGCTAATAATTAAATAACTCCTCAATTAATTGATTATTCAAAAAACAAAAAATACCGTATTTGACAAAGGACTTGCTCACTACTGTGCCAAAATTTCAGCTTCCTAGCTCAAAGGATGGCTGAGATATCGTCCGGACAACCAAGAAAACAAGAAAGAAAGCAAGAAAGCAAGAAACCAGAGTGAAAACTGAGTACTCTCTTTCAGCGTGCGTCACTGCCGAGCCCCCTTTGGTGCCCGGCAATGACGATTTGCAATGCCTGGAGATGGCATAGGAAAGGAGCGGTGTACAACAAGTACACATACATTCAAAGTACACCGCCCCATGCCAAATAATTAAATATGCTGCAGCGCGGCATTGCCGGGGCGCCTCCGGCGCCCGGCAATACCGCAGTGCAGCTCATTGAGGCTGCATTGGGAGGGAGAGGTGTACACTAATTGATTGATTAATTGTATAATTAAAATCAATAAAAGATTATCACAAAATATTTTCATAATCAATTGGCTAATCGCATAACTAAACCAGTAGTGCTTCATCCGAAGATGTATCTTTTAGAAATTTAATGAAATAAGTCATTTATAAAAAATTAAATAATTAATTGATTACTCAATAAATAATTAATCGATTAATCAATAAATACTTAATAGATGAAATGATTAATCAATAAATCAAAAATATCCTTGATAGCCACATCACTTGGTCACTCATGTCCAAATATTAGCTTCCCAGCTCAAAAGGTGCCTGAGATATTGGCCAAATGAGAAAGAAAATAAATAAATGATTAATAATGAAAATAAATAAATAATAATCATAAAAAAATTAAATTATTAATCAATTTGGTCAGAGAACACATAAACTACCACTATTTCATCAGAATCTGTAACTTAAAAAAAAAAAATTTTTTTGTCATTAATCGAATAATTAAATAATTAATCGATTAATTGATTAATTAATAAATCAAAAATATCCTTTGCAGCCAAATCACCTGGTCATTGGCATGTCCAAATATCAGCTTCCTAACTCAAAAGGTGCCTGAGTTAATAATGGTCAGAAGATAAATGAAATTTAATTAATTAAATAAGTACTTAATTAAACGCTAATAATTAAATAACTCCTCAATTAATTGATTATTCAAAAAACAAAAAATACCGTATTTGACAAAGGACTTGCTCACTACTGTGCCGAAATTTCAGCTTCCTAGCTCAAAGGATGGCTGAGATATCGTCCGGACAACCAAGAAAGAAAACAAGAAACCAGAGTGAAAACTGAGTACTCTCTTTCAGCGTGCGTCACTGCCGAGCCCCCTTTGGTGCCCGGCAATGACGATTTGCAATGCCTGGAGATGGCATAGGAAAGGAGCGGTGTACAACAAGTACACATACATTCAAAGTACACCGCCCCATGCCAAATAATTAAATATGCTGCAGCGCGGCATTGCCGGGGCGCCTCCGGCGCCCGGCAATACCGCAGTGCAGCTCATTGAGGCTGCATTGGGAGGGAGAGGTGTACACTAATTGATTGATTAATTGTATAATTAAAATCAATAAAAGATTATCACAAAATATTTTCATAATCAATTGGCTAATCGCATAACTAAACCAGTAGTGCTTCATCCGAAGATGTATCTTTTAGAAATTTAATTAAATAAGTCATTTATAAAAAATTAAATAATTAATTGATTACTCAATAAATAATTAATCGATTAATCAATAAATACTTAATAGATGAAATGATTAATCAATAAATCAAAAATATCCTTGATAGCCACATCACTTGGTCACTCATGTCCAAATATTAGCTTCCCAGCTCAAAAGGTGCCTGAGATATTGGCCAAATGAGAAAGAAAATAAATAAATGATTAATAATGAAAATAAATAAATAATAATCATAAAAAAATTAAATTATTAATCAATTTGGTCAGAGAACACATAAACTACCACTATTTCATCAGAATCTGTAACTTAAAAAAAAAAAATTTTTTTGTCATTAATCGAATAATTAAATAATTAATCGATTAATTGATTAATTAATAAATCAAAAATATCCTTTGCAGCCAAATCACCTGGTCATTGGCATGTCCAAATATCAGCTTCCTAACTCAAAAGGTGCCTGAGTTAATAATGGTCAGAAGATAAATGAAATTTAATTAATTAAATAAGTACTTAATTAAACGCTAATAATTAAATAACTCCTCAATTAATTGATTATTCAAAAAACAAAAAATACCGTATTTGACAAAGGACTTGCTCACTACTGTGCCGAAATTTCAGCTTCCTAGCTCAAAGGATGGCTGAGATATCGTCCGGACAACCAAGAAAGAAAACAAACAAACAAGAAAACAAGTACACATACATTCAAAGTACACCGCCCCATGCCAAATAATTAAATATGCTGCAGCGCGGCATTGCCGGGGCGCCTCCGGCGCCCGGCAATACCGCAGTGCAGCTCATTGAGGCTGCATTGGGAGGGAGAGGTGTACACTAATTGATTGATTAATTGTATAATTAAAATCAATAAAAGATTATCACAAAATATTTTCATAATCAATTGGCTAATCGCATAACTAAACCAGTAGTGCTTCATCCGAAGATGTATCTTTTAGAAATTTAATTAAATAAGTCATTTATAAAAAATTAAATAATTAATTGATTACTCAATAAATAATTAATCGATTAATCAATAAATACTTAATAGATGAAATGATTAATCAATAAATCAAAAATATCCTTGATAGCCACATCACTTGGTCACTCATGTCCAAATATTAGCTTCCCAGCTCAAAAGGTGCCTGAGATATTGGCCAAATGAGAAAGAAAATAAATAAATGATTAATAATGAAAATAAATAAATAATAATCATAAAAAAATTAAATTATTAATCAATTTGGTCAGAGAACACATAAACTACCACTATTTCATCAGAATCTGTAACTTAAAAAAAAAAAATTTTTTTGTCATTAATCGAATAATTAAATAATTAATCGATTAATTGATTAATTAATAAATCAAAAATATCCTTTGCAGCCAAATCACCTGGTCATTGGCATGTCCAAATATCAGCTTCCTAACTCAAAAGGTGCCTGAGTTAATAATGGTCAGAAGATAAATGAAATTTAATTAATTAAATAAGTACTTAATTAAACGCTAATAATTAAATAACTCCTCAATTAATTGATTATTCAAAAAACAAAAAATACCGTATTTGACAAAGGACTTGCTCACTACTGTGCCGAAATTTCAGCTTCCTAGCTCAAAGGATGGCTGAGATATCGTCCGGACAACCAAGAAAGAAAGAAAACAAGAAAACAACCAGAGTGAAAACTGAGTACTCTCTTTCAGCGTGCGTCACTGCCGAGCCCCCTTCGGTGCCCAGCAATGACGATTTGCAATGCCTGGAGATGGCATAGGAAAGGTGCGGTGTACAACAAGTACACATACATTCAAAGTACACCGCCCCATGCCAAATAATTAAATATGCTGCAGCGCGGCATTGCCGGGGCGCCTCCGGCGCCCGGCAATACCGCAGTGCAGCTCATTAAGGCTGCATTGGGAGGGAGAGGTGTACACTAATTGATTGATTAATTGTATAATTAAAATCAATAAAAGATTATCACAAAATATTTTCATAATCAATTGGCTAATCGCATAACTAAACCACTAGTGCTTCATCCGAAGATGTATCTTTTAGAAATTTAATTAAATAAGTCATTTATAAAAAATTAAATAATTAATTGATTAATCAATAAATAATTAATAGATGAAATGATAAATCAATAAATCAAAAATATCCTTGATAGCCACATCACTTGGTCACTCATGTCCAAATATTAGCTTCCCAGCTCAAAAGGTGCCTGAGATATTGGCCAAATGAGAAAGAAAATAAATAAATGATTAATAATGAAAATAAATAAATAATAATCATAAAAAAATTAAATTGGTAATCAATTTGGTCAGAGAACACATAAACTACCACTATTTCATCAGAATCTGTAACTTAAAAAAAAAAATTTTTTGGGTCATTAATCGAATAATTAAATAATTAATCGATTAATTGATTAATTAATAAATCAAAAATATCCTTTGCAGCCAAATCACCTGGTCATTGGCATGTCCAAATATCAGCTTCCTAACTCAAAAGGTGCCTGAGTTAATAATGATCAGAAGAGAAATGAAATTTAATTAATTAAATAAGTACTTAATTAAACGCTAATAATTAAATAACTCCTCAATTAATTGATTATTCAAAAAACAAAAAATACCGTATTTGACAAAGGACTTGCTCACGACTGTGCCGAAATTTCAGCTTCCTAGCTCAAAGGATGGCTGAGATATCGTCCGGACAACCAAGAAAGAAAACAAACAAACAACCAGAGTGAAAACTGAGTACTCTCTTTCAGCGTGCGTCACTGCCGAGCCCCCTTTGGTGCCCGGCAATGACGATTTGCAATGCCTGGAGATGGCATAGGAAAGGAGCGGTGTACAACAAACAAGTACACATACATTCAAAGTACACCGCCCCATGCCAAATAATTAAATATGCTGCAGCGCGGCATTGCCGGGGCGCCTCCGGCGCCCGGCAATACCGCAGTGCAGCTCATTGAGGCTGCATTGGGAGGGAGAGGTGTACACTAATTGATTGATTAATTGTATAATTAAAATCAATAAAAGATTATCACAAAATATTTTCATAATCAATTGGCTAATCGCATAACTAAACCAGTAGTGCTTCATCCGAAGATGTATCTTTTAGAAATTTAATTAAATAAGTCATTTATAAAAAATTAAATAATTAATTGATTACTCAATAAATAATTAATCGATTAATCAATAAATACTTAATAGATGAAATGATTAATCAATAAATCAAAAATATCCTTGATAGCCACATCACTTGGTCACTCATGTCCAAATATTAGCTTCCCAGCTCAAAAGGTGCCTGAGATATTGGCCAAATGAGAAAGAAAATAAATAAATGATTAATAATGAAAATAAATAAATAATAATCATAAAAAAATTAAATTATTAATCAATTTGGTCAGAGAACACATAAACTACCACTATTTCATCAGAATCTGTAACTTAAAAAAAAAAAATTTTTTTGTCATTAATCGAATAATTAAATAATTAATCGATTAATTGATTAATTAATAAATCAAAAATATCCTTTGCAGCCAAATCACCTGGTCATTGGCATGTCCAAATATCAGCTTCCTAACTCAAAAGGTGCCTGAGTTAATAATGGTCAGAAGATAAATGAAATTTAATTAATTAAATAAGTACTTAATTAAACGCTAATAATTAAATAACTCCTCAATTAATTGATTATTCAAAAAACAAAAAATACCGTATTTGACAAAGGACTTGCTCACTACTGTGCCGAAATTTCAGCTTCCTAGCTCAAAGGATGGCTGAGATATCGTCCGGACAACCAAGAAAGAAAACAAACAAACAAGAAAACAAACAAGTACAAATACATTCAAAGTACACCGCCCCATGCCAAATAATTAAATATGCTGCAGCGCGGCATTGCCGGGGCGCCTCCGGCGCCCGGCAATACCGCAGTGCAGCTCATTGAGGCTGCATTGGGAGGGAGAGGTGTACACTAATTGATTGATTAATTGTATAATTAAAATCAATAAAAGATTATCACAAAATATTTTCATAATCAATTGGCTAATCGCATAACTAAACCACTAGTGCTTCATCCGAAGATGTATCTTTTAGAAATTTAATTAAATAAGTCATTTATAAAAAATTAAATAATTAATTGATTACTCAATAAATAATTAATCGATTAATCAATAAATAATTAATAGATGAAATGATTAATCAATAAATCAAAAATATCCTTGATAGCCACATCACTTGGTCACTCATGTCCAAATATTAGCTTCCCAGCTCAAAAGGTGCCTGAGATATTGGCCAAATGAGAAAGAAAATAAATAAATGATTAATAATGAAAATAAATAAATAATAATCATAAAAAAATTAAATTATTAATCAATTTGGTCAGAGAACACATAAACTACCACTATTTCATCAGAATCTGTAACTTTAAAAAAAATTTTTTTTTTGTCATTAATCGAATAATTAAATAATTAATCGATTAATTGATTAATTAATAAATCAAAAATATCCTTTGCAGCCAAATCACCTGGTCATTGGCATGTCCAAATATCAGCTTCCTAACTCAAAAGGTGCCTGAGTTAATAATGGTCAGAAGAGAAATGAAATTTAATTAATTAAATAAGTACTTAATTAAACGCTAATAATTAAATAACTCCTCAATTAATTGATTATTCAAAAAACAAAAAATACCGTATTTGACAAAGGACTTGCTCACTACTGTGCCGAAATTTCAGCTTCCTAGCTCAAAGGATGGCTGAGATATCGTCCGGACAACCAAGAAAACAAACAAACAAGAAAGAAACCAGAGTGAAAACTGAGTACTCTCTTTCAGCGTGCGTCACTGCCGAGCCCCCTTTGGTGCCCGGCAATGACGATTTGCAATGCCTGGAGATGGCATAGGAAAGGAGCGGTGTACAACAAGTACACATACATTCAAAGTACACCGCCCCATGCCAAATAATTAAATATGCTGCAGCGCGGCATTGCCGGGGCGCCTCCGGCGCCCGGCAATACCGCAGTGCAGCTCATTGAGGCTGCATTGGGAGGGAGAGGTGTACACTAATTGATTGATTAATTGTATAATTAAAATCAATAAAAGATTATCACAAAATATTTTCATAATCAATTGGCTAATCGCATAACTAAACCAGTAGTGCTTCATCCGAAGATGTATCTTTTAGAAATTTAATTAAATAAGTCATTTATAAAAAATTAAATAATTAATTGATTACTCAATAAATAATTAATCGATTAATCAATAAATACTTAATAGATGAAATGATTAATCAATAAATCAAAAATATCCTTGATAGCCACATCACTTGGTCACTCATGTCCAAATATTAGCTTCCCAGCTCAAAAGGTGCCTGAGATATTGGCCAAATGAGAAAGAAAATAAATAAATGATTAATAATGAAAATAAATAAATAATAATCATAAAAAAATTAAATTATTAATCAATTTGGTCAGAGAACACATAAACTACCACTATTTCATCAGAATCTGTAACTTAAAAAAAAAATTTTTTTTTGTCATTAATCGAATAATTAAATAATTAATCGATTAATTGATTAATTAATAAATCAAAAATATCCTTTGCAGCCAAATCACCTGGTCATTGGCATGTCCAAATATCAGCTTCCTAACTCAAAAGGTGCCTGAGTTAATAATGGTCAGAAGATAAATGAAATTTAATTAATTAAATAAGTACTTAATTAAACGCTAATAATTAAATAACTCCTCAATTAATTGATTATTCAAAAAACAAAAAATACCGTATTTGACAAAGGACTTGCTCACTACTGTGCCGAAATTTCAGCTTCCTAGCTCAAAGGATGGCTGAGATATCGTCCGGACAACCAAGAAAGAAAGAAAACAAGAAAACAACCAGAGTGAAAACTGAGTACTCTCTTTCAGCGTGCGTCACTGCCGAGCCCCCTTCGGTGCCCAGCAATGACGATTTGCAATGCCTGGAGATGGCATAGGAAAGGTGCGGTGTACAACAAGTACACATACATTCAAAGTACACCGCCCCATGCCAAATAATTAAATATGCTGCAGCGCGGCATTGCCGGGGCGCCTCCGGCGCCCGGCAATACCGCAGTGCAGCTCATTGAGGCTGCATTGGGAGGGAGAGGTGTACACTAATTGATTGATTAATTGTATAATTAAAATCAATAAAAGATTATCACAAAATATTTTCATAATCAATTGGCTAATCGCATAACTAAACCAGTAGTGCTTCATCCGAAGATGTATCTTTTAGAAATTTAATTAAATAAGTCATTTATAAAAAATTAAATAATTAATTGATTACTCAATAAATAATTAATCGATTAATCAATAAATACTTAATAGATGAAATGATTAATAAATAAATCAAAAATATCCTTGATAGCCACATCACTTGGTCACTCATGTCCAAATATTAGCTTCCCAGCTCAAAAGGTGCCTGAGATATTGGCCAAATGAGAAAGAAAATAAATAAATGATTAATAATGAAAATAAATAAATAATAATCATAAAAAAATTAAATTATTAATCAATTTGGTCAGAGAACACATAAACTACCACTATTTCATCAGAATCTGTAACTTAAAAAAAAAAATTTTTTTTGTCATTAATCGAATAATTAAATAATTAATCGATTAATTGATTAATTAATAAATCAAAAATATCCTTTGCAGCCAAATCACCTGGTCATTGGCATGTCCAAATATCAGCTTCCTAACTCAAAAGGTGCCTGAGTTAATAATGGTCAGAAGATAAATGAAATTTAATTAATTAAATAAGTACTTAATTAAACGCTAATAATTAAATAACTCCTCAATTAATTGATTATTCAAAAAACAAAAAATACCGTATTTGACAAAGGACTTGCTCACTACTGTGCCGAAATTTCAGCTTCCTAGCTCAAAGGATGGCTGAGATATCGTCCGGACAACCAAGAAAGAAAGAAAACAAGAAATCAACCAGAGTGAAAACTGAGTACTCTCTTTCAGCGTGCGTCACTGCCGAGCCCCCTTCGGTGCCCAGCAATGACGATTTGCAATGCCTGGAGATGGCATAGGAAAGGTGCGGTGTACAACAAGTACACATACATTCAAAGTACACCGCCCCATGCCAAATAATTAAATATGCTGCAGCGCGGCATTGCCGGGGCGCCTCCGGCGCCCGGCAATACCGCAGTGCAGCTCATTGAGGCTGCATTGGGAGGGAGAGGTGTACACTAATTGATTGATTAATTGTATAATTAAAATCAATAAAAGATTATCACAAAATATTTTCATAATCAATTGGCTAATCGCATAACTAAACCAGTAGTGCTTCATCCGAAGATGTATCTTTTAGAAATTTAATTAAATAAGTCATTTATAAAAAATTAAATAATTAATTGATTACTCAATAAATAATTAATCGATTAATCAATAAATACTTAATAGATGAAATGATTAATCAATAAATCAAAAATATCCTTGATAGCCACATCACTTGGTCACTCATGTCCAAATATTAGCTTCCCAGCTCAAAAGGTGCCTGAGATATTGGCCAAATGAGAAAGAAAATAAATAAATGATTAATAATGAAAATAAATAAATAATAATCATAAAAAAATTAAATTATTAATCAATTTGGTCAGAGAACACATAAACTACCACTATTTCATCAGAATCTGTAACTTAAAAAAAAAAAATTTTTTTGTCATTAATCGAATAATTAAATAATTAATCGATTAATTGATTAATTACTAAATCAAAAATATCCTTTGCAGCCAAATCACCTGGTCATTGGCATGTCCAAATATCAGCTTCCTAACTCAAAAGGTGCCTGAGTTAATAATGGTCAGAAGATAAATGAAATTTAATTAATTAAATAAGTACTTAATTAAACGCTAATAATTAAATAACTCCTCAATTAATTGATTATTCAAAAAACAAAAAATACCGTATTTGACAAAGGACTTGCTCACTACTGTGCCGAAATTTCAGCTTCCTAGCTCAAAGGATGGCTGAGATATCGTCCGGACAACCAAGAAAGAAAGAAAACAAGTACACATACATTCAAAGTACACCGCCCCATGCCAAATAATTAAATATGCTGCAGCGCGGCATTGCCGGGGCGCCTCTGGCGCCCGGCAATACCGCAGTGCAGCTCATTGAGGCTGCATTGGGAGGGAGAGGTGTACACTAATTGATTGATTAATTGTATAATTAAAATCAATAAAAGATTATCACAAAATATTTTCATAATCAATTGGCTAATCGCATAACTAAACCAGTAGTGCTTCATCCGAAGATGTATCTTTTAGAAATTTAATTAAATAAGTCATTTATAAAAAATTAAATAATTAATTGATTACTCAATAAATAATTAATCGATTAATCAATAAATACTTAATAGATGAAATGATTAATCAATAAATCAAAAATATCCTTGATAGCCACATCACTTGGTCACTCATGTCCAAATATTAGCTTCCCAGCTCAAAAGGTGCCTGAGATATTGGCCAAATGAGAAAGAAAATAAATAAATGATTAATAATGAAAATAAATAAATAATAATCATAAAAAAATTAAATTATTAATCAATTTGGTCAGAGAACACATAAACTACCACTATTTCATCAGAATCTGTAACTTAAAAAAAAAAATTTTTTTTGTCATTAATCGAATAATTAAATAATTAATCGATTAATTGATTAATTAATAAATCAAAAATATCCTTTGCAGCCAAATCACCTGGTCATTGGCATGTCCAAATATCAGCTTCCTAACTCAAAAGGTGCCTGAGTTAATAATGGTCAGAAGATAAATGAAATTTAATTAATTAAATAAGTACTTAATTAAACGCTAATAATTAAATAACTCCTCAATTAATTGATTATTCAAAAAACAAAAAATACCGTATTTGACAAAGGACTTGCTCACTACTGTGCCGAAATTTCAGCTTCCTAGCTCAAAGGATGGCTGAGATATCGTCCGGACAACCAAGAAAGAAAGAAAACAAGAAAACAACCAGAGTGAAAACTGAGTACTCTCTTTCAGCGTGCGTCACTGCCGAGCCCCCTTCGGTGCCCAGCAATGACGATTTGCAATGCCTGGAGATGGCATAGGAAAGGTGCGGTGTACAATAATCATAAAAAAATTAAATTATTAATCAATTTGGTCAGAGAACACATAAACTACCACTATTTCATCAGAATCTGTAACTTAAAAAAAAAAAAATTTTTTGTCATTAATCGAATAATTAAATAATTAATCGATTAATTGATTAATTAATAAATCAAAAATATCCTTTGCAGCCAAATCACCTGGTCATTGGCATGTCCAAATATCAGCTTCCTAACTCAAAAGGTGCCTGAGTTAATAATGGTCAGAAGATAAATGAAATTTAATTAATTAAATAAGTACTTAATTAAACGCTAATAATTAAATAACTCCTCAATTAATTGATTATTCAAAAAACAAAAAATACCGTATTTGACAAAGGACTTGCTCACTACTGTGCCGAAATTTCAGCTTCCTAGCTCAAAGGATGGCTGAGATATCGTCCGGACAACCAAGAAAGAAAGAAAACAAGTACACATACATTCAAAGTACACCGCCCCATGCCAAATAATTAAATATGCTGCAGCGCGGCATTGCCGGGGCGCCTCCGGCGCCCGGCAATACCGCAGTGCAGCTCATTAAGGCTGCATTGGGAGGGAGAGGTGTACACTAATTGATTGATTAATTGTATAATTAAAATCAATAAAAGATTATCACAAAATATTTTCATAATCAATTGGCTAATCGCATAACTAAACCACTAGTGCTTCATCCGAAGATGTATCTTTTAGAAATTTAATTAAATAAGTCATTTATAAAAAATTAAATAATTAATTGATTACTCAATAAATAATTAATCGATTAATCAATAAATACTTAATAGATGAAATGATTAATCAATAAATCAAAAATATCCTTGATAGCCACATCACTTGGTCACTTATGTCCAAATATTAGCTTCCCAGCTCAAAAGGTGCCTGAGATATTGGCCAAATGAGAAAGAAAATAAATAAATGATTAATAATGAAAATAAATAAATAATAATCATAAAAAAATTAAATTATTAATCAATTTGGTCAGAGAACACATAAACTACCACTATTTCATCAGAATCTGTAACTTAAAAAAAAAAATTTTTTGGGTCATTAATCGAATAATTAAATAATTAATCGATTAATTGATTAATTAATAAATCAAAAATATCCTTTGCAGCCAAATCACCTGGTCATTGGCATGTCCAAATATCAGCTTCCTAACTCAAAAGGTGCCTGAGTTAATAATGGTCAGAAGAGAAATGAAATTTAATTAATTAAATAAGTACTTAATTAAACGCTAATAATTAAATAACTCCTCAATTAATTGATTATTCAAAAAACAAAAAATACCGTATTTGACAAAGGACTTGCTCACGACTGTGCCGAAATTTCAGCTTCCTAGCTCAAAGGATGGCTGAGATATCGTCCGGACAACCAAGAAAGAAAACAAACAAGAAAGAAAACAAACAAACAAGAAACCAGAGTGAAAACTGAGTACTCTCTTTCAGCGTGCGTCACTGCCGAGCCCCCTTTGGTGCCCGGCAATGACGATTTGCAATGCCTGGAGATGGCATAGGAAAGGAGCGGTGTACAACAAGAAAACAACCAGAGTGAAAACTGAGTACTCTCTTTCAGCGTGCGTCACTGCCGAGCCCCCTTCGGTGCCCAGCAATGACGATTTGCAATGCCTGGAGATGGCATAGGAAAGGTGCGGTGTACAACAAGAAAACAACCAGAGTGAAAACTGAGTACTCTCTTTCAGCGTGCGTCACTGCCGAGCCCCCTTCGGTGCCCAGCAATGACGATTTGCAATGCCTGGAGATGGCATAGGAAAGGTGCGGTGTACAACAAGAAACCAGAGTGAAAACTGAGTACTCTCTTTCAGCGTGCATCACTGCCGAGCCCCCTTTGGTGCCCGGCAATGACGATTTGCAATGCCTGGAGATGGCATAGGAAAGGAGCGGTGTACAACAAGTACACATACATTCAAAGTACACCGCCCCATGCCAAATAATTAAATATGCTGCAGCGCGGCATTGCCGGGGCGCCTCCGGCGCCCGGCAATACCGCAGTGCAGCTCATTGAGGCTGCATTGGGAGGGAGAGGTGTACACTAATTGATTGATTAATTGTATAATTAAAATCAATAAAAGATTATCACAAAATATTTTCATAATCAATTGGCTAATCGCATAACTAAACCAGTAGTGCTTCATCCGAAGATGTATCTTTTAGAAATTTAATTAAATAAGTCATTTATAAAAAATTAAATAATTAATTGATTACTCAATAAATAATTAATCGATTAATCAATAAATACTTAATAGATGAAATGATTAATCAATAAATCAAAAATATCCTTGATAGCCACATCACTTGGTCACTCATGTCCAAATATTAGCTTCCCAGCTCAAAACGTGCCTGAGATATTGGCCAAATGAGAAAGAAAATAAATAAATGATTAATAATGAAAATAAATAAATAATAATCATAAAAAAATTAAATTATTAATCAATTTGGTCAGAGAACACATAAACTACCACTATTTCATCAGAATCTGTAACTTAAAAAAAAAAAATTTTTTTGTCATTAATCGAATAATTAAATAATTAATCGATTAATTGATTAATTAATAAATCAAAAATATCCTTTGCAGCCAAATCACCTGGTCATTGGCATGTCCAAATATCAGCTTCCTAACTCAAAAGGTGCCTGAGTTAATAATGGTCAGAAGATAAATGAAATTTAATTAATTAAATAAGTACTTAATTAAACGCTAATAATTAAATAACTCCTCAATTAATTGATTATTCAAAAAACAAAAAATACCGTATTTGACAAAGGACTTGCTCACTACTGTGCCGAAATTTCAGCTTCCTAGCTCAAAGGATGGCTGAGATATCGTCCGGACAACCAAGAAAACAAACAAGAAAACAAACAAGTACACATACATTCAAAGTACACCGCCCCATGCCAAATAATTAAATATGCTGCAGCGCGGCATTGCCGGGGCGCCTCCGGCGCCCGGCAATACCGCAGTGCAGCTCATTGAGGCTGCATTGGGAGGGAGAGGTGTACACTAATTGATTGATTAATTGTATAATTAAAATCAATAAAAGATTATCACAAAATATTTTCATAATCAATTGGCTAATCGCATAACTAAACCAGTAGTGCTTCATCCGAAGATGTATCTTTTAGAAATTTAATTAAATAAGTCATTTATAAAAAATTAAATAATTAATTGATTACTCAATAAATAATTAATCGATTAATCAATAAATACTTAATAGATGAAATGATTAATCAATAAATCAAAAATATCCTTGATAGCCACATCACTTGGTCACTCATGTCCAAATATTAGCTTCCCAGCTCAAAAGGTGCCTGAGATATTGGCCAAATGAGAAAGAAAATAAATAAATGATTAATAATGAAAATAAATAAATAATAATCATAAAAAAATTAAATTATTAATCAATTTGGTCAGAGAACACATAAACTACCACTATTTCATCAGAATCTGTAACTTAAAAAAAAAAAATTTTTTTGTCATTAATCGAATAATTAAATAATTAATCGATTAATTGATTAATTAATAAATCAAAAATATCCTTTGCAGCCAAATCACCTGGTCATTGGCATGTCCAAATATCAGCTTCCTAACTCAAAAGGTGCCTGAGTTAATAATGGTCAGAAGATAAATGAAATTTAATTAATTAAATAAGTACTTAATTAAACGCTAATAATTAAATAACTCCTCAATTAATTGATTATTCAAAAAACAAAAAATACCGTATTTGACAAAGGACTTGCTCACTACTGTGCCGAAATTTCAGCTTCCTAGCTCAAAGGATGGCTGAGATATCGTCCGGACAAGAAAACAAACAAGAAACCAGAGTGAAAACTGAGTACTCTCTTTCAGCGTGCGTCACTGCCGAGCCCCCTTCGGTGCCCGGCAATGACGATTTGCAATGCCTGGAGGTGGCATAGGAAAGGAGCGGTGTACAACAAGAAACCAGAGTGAAAACTGAGTACTCTCTTTCAGCGTGCGTCACTGCCGAGCCCCCTTCGGTGCCCGGCAATGACGATTTGCAATGCCTGGAGGTGGCATAGGAAAGGAGCGGTGTACAACAAGTACACATACATTCAAAGTACACCGCCCCATGCCAAATAATTAAATATGCTGCAGCGCGGCATTGCCGGGGCGCCTCCGGCGCCCGGCAATACCGCAGTGCAGCTCATTGAGGCTGCATTGGGAGGGAGAGGTGTACACTAATTGATTGATTAATTGTATAATTAAAATCAATAAAAGATTATCACAAAATATTTTCATAATCAATTGGCTAATCGCATAACTAAACCAGTAGTGCTTCATCCGAAGATGTATCTTTTAGAAATTTAATTAAATAAGTCATTTATAAAAAATTAAATAATTAATTGATTACTCAATAAATAATTAATCGATTAATCAATAAATACTTAATAGATGAAATGATTAATCAATAAATCAAAAATATCCTTGATAGCCACATCACTTGGTCACTCGTGTCCAAATATTAGCTTCCCAGCTCAAAAGGTGCCTGAGATATTGGCCAAATGAGAAAGAAAATAAATAAATGATTAATAATGAAAATAAATAAATAACAAGTACACATACATTCAAAGTACACCGCCCCATGCCAAATAATTAAATATGCTGCAGCGCGGCATTGCCGGGGCGCCTCCGGCGCCCGGCAATACCGCAGTGCAGCTCATTGAGGCTGCATTGGGAGGGAGAGGTGTACACTAATTGATTGATTAATTGTATAATTAAAATCAATAAAAGATTATCACAAAATATTTTCATAATCAATTGGCTAATCGCATAACTAAACCAGTAGTGCTTCATCCGAAGATGTATCTTTTAGAAATTTAATTAAATAAGTCATTTATAAAAAATTAAATAATTAATTGATTACTCAATAAATAATTAATCGATTAATCAATAAATACTTAATAGATGAAATGATTAATCAATAAATCAAAAATATCCTTGATAGCCACATCACTTGGTCACTCATGTCCAAATATTAGCTTCCCAGCTCAAAAGGTGCCTGAGATATTGGCCAAATGAGAAAGAAAATAAATAAATGATTAATAATGAAAATAAATAAATAATAATCATAAAAAAATTAAATTATTAATCAATTTGGTCAGAGAACACATAAACTACCACTATTTCATCAGAATCTGTAACTTAAAAAAAAAAATTTTTTTTGTCATTAATCGAATAATTAAATAATTAATCGATTAATTGATTAATTAATAAATCAAAAATATCCTTTGCAGCCAAATCACCTGGTCATTGGCATGTCCAAATATCAGCTTCCTAACTCAAAAGGTGCCTGAGTTAATAATGGTCAGAAGATAAATGAAATTTAATTAATTAAATAAGTACTTAATTAAACGCTAATAATTAAATAACTCCTCAATTAATTGATTATTCAAAAAACAAAAAATACCGTATTTGACAAAGGACTTGCTCACTACTGTGCCGAAATTTCAGCTTCCTAGCTCAAAGGATGGCTGAGATATCGTCCGGACAACCAAGAAAGAAAGAAAACAAGAAATCAACCAGAGTGAAAACTGAGTACAGTGGGACCTCTAAATCCGAATTTAATTCGTTCCAGCGGAAGTTCGGATTGGGAAAAGTTCGGAATTAGAAACTATTTTCCTCATTAGAAATAATGGAAAGTGAATTAATCCGTTCCTGGACCCCAAAAATCCATTATCAAGACACTGTTAACTGCAAATACACATGATTCAAGGTAAAATAAGATGAGTAAATGCCCTAAATATCAAATAATAATAATAATAATAACAAGAAATAAATGTACTAACATGAAAATAACTGCATTTACCTTAGTGGAGAGTTCTGATGGTGCATGTGGAAGCTGGAGAGGAGGAAGGAGGGAGAGGGTTTTATTGCTTGGAAGGTGAGGCACCTTCCAAGCTAACATCAGATGACTGTGCTTCTGGTGTTTGCTCTCTTTGTCTCTTAACACCACTTGTAGAGGGTTGGGGCTCACTAGGCTTGCTTTCTTTAGAGAACCACCTCTCCAAAGTTGCCTGGTGTTGGCGACTTTTCTTAATTTTTCTGAAGTGGTCTGTCGACTCCTCTCCGGCCTTGCACCCCCAGCTCTCTCTGTGCTCTGTCCCCCAAATATTCCTACAGGTCGCACAAGATCTGCCAGCAACCCTCTGATGGTTAAACTGCCGAAATCTCGGCTCTCGGCTCACCTTCACTCTTTCATTCCTCTTTTCTCCCGCCTCTGGAACAAACTCCCTCACTCCCTTCAATCCCACTCCTCCCTCCAGGTCTTTAAAACAGCTGTTCACCACCATCTCTTATCTTCCCCCATCCAAAACCTTGATCTTTTCTACCCCCGCTAATTCACCCCAGATCCACCTTGTTTGAAATTCCAACTTCTTTCCTGGAAGTCCTGGCAGTGTCCATATGTTTTATACCTCTCCCACTGCCCCCTTCCCACGCCCCCCCCCCAAAGCCCTCGCCCTCTCTCAGATCTCTCGATGTCTCCATGTCTCTCGGTCCCTGCTCTCAAATGTTGTGTTTGTGTCCTTCCCCCTCTCTCCCCATCTTGTCTACCGCTCCCTATGTTATATGTTTTATGTGTCGGTTTGTCTTTCTGTGTGTTCATGTGATTAATGTTCGCTCTTTCACGAGCCTCGATATTGTATACAAAAAAAAAAAAAAAAAAAAAAAAAAAAAAAGTGGTCAATCACATTGTCACCGAACAAGTTAATGCTCCTGTTAACCACTGCTTTATTAGGGTGCCACCTTTCAACAATGGCCTGTGTTTTAGACCAATGGAAGCACAGTTCTTTAATTTCAGCACTGGAAATGTTACCACTAGCTCCCTCTTCCTCCTCTGAATAAATTTCCACTGCCACTTCTTCTTGCTGCATCTTGTGGAGGTGCTGAAGTTCTTCTGTGGTGAGTTCCTTGTTGTGATCCTCCACTAACTCCTCCACATCCTCTTCACTCACCTCCAAGCCCATGGACTGACCCAATGCTACAATAGCAGGCACAATAGGTTCTTCAAAGCCTTCAAAATCTCGACGCTCGCGGCGGGAAATATGAACGACGCTAACGCTATGTTGGCGGTTCGGTTATAGAAATACATTCGGAATTAGGGACAAAATTTTCTCGAATTTACGGTTCGGAATTAGAGTAGTTCGAGATGAGGGGCGTTCGGAATTAGGGGTCACTACTGTACTCTCTTTCAGCGTGCGTCACTGCCGAGCCCCCTTCGGTGCCCAGCAATGACGATTTGCAATGCCTGGAGATGGCATAGGAAAGGTGCGGTGTACAATAATCATAAAAAAATTAAATTATTAATCAATTTGGTCAGAGAACACATAAACTACCACTATTTCATCAGAATCTGTAACTTAAAAAAAAAAATTTTTTTTGTCATTAATCGAATAATTAAATAATTAATCGATTAATTGATTAATTAATAAATCAAAAATATCCTTTGCAGCCAAATCACCTGGTCATTGGCATGTCCAAATATCAGCTTCCTAACTCAAAAGGTGCCTGAGTTAATAATGGTCAGAAGATAAATGAAATTTAATTAATTAAATAAGTACTTAATTAAACGCTAATAATTAAATAACTCCTCAATTAATTGATTATTCAAAAAACAAAAAATACCGTATTTGACAAAGGACTTGCTCACTACTGTGCCGAAATTTCAGCTTCCTAGCTCAAAGGATGGCTGAGATATCGTCCGGACAACCAAGAAAGAAAACAAACAAACAAGAAAACAAATAAGTACTTAATTAAACGCTAATAATTAAATAACTCCTCAATTAATTGATTATTCAAAAAACAAAAAATACCGTATTTGACAAAGGACTTGCTCACGACTGTGCCGAAATTTCAGCTTCCTAGCTCAAAGGATGGCTGAGATATCGCCCGGACAACCAAGAAAGAAAACAAACAAGAAAACAAGAAACCAGAGTGAAAACTGAGTACTCTCTTTCAGCGTGCGTCACTGCCGAGCCCCCTTTGGTGCCCGGCAATGACGATTTGCAATGCCTGGAGATGGCATAGGAAAGGAGCGGTGTACAACAAGTACACATACATTCAAAGTACACCGCCCCCATGCCAAATAATGAAATATCCTACAGCGCGGCATTGCCGGGGCGCCTCCGGCACCCGGCAATACCGCAGTGCACCTCATAGAGGCTGCGTTGGGAGGAAGAGGTGTTCGCTAATTGTTGATTAATTGTATAATTCAAATCAATAAAAGATTATCACAAAATATTTTCTTAATCAATTGGCTAATAGCATAACTAAACCAGTAGTGCTTCATCCGAAGATGTATCTTTTAGAAATTTTATTAAATGTCATTAATAAAAAATTAAATAATTAATTGATTAATCAATAAATAATTAATCAATTAATCAATAAATAATTAAGCAATTAAATGATAAATCAATAAATCAAAAATATCCTTGATAGCCACATCACTTGGTCACTGTCATGTCCAAATATTAGCTTCCCAGCTCAAAAGGTGCCTGAGATATTGGCCAAATGAGAAAGAAAATAAATGAATGATTAATAATGAAAATAAATAAATAATAATCATAAAAAAATAAATTATTAATCAATTCGGTCGGAGAACACATAAACCACCACCATTTCATCAGAATGTGTAACTTAAAAAAAAAAAATTTTTTTGTCATTAATCGAATAATTAAATAATTAATCGATTAATTGATTAATTAATAAATCAAAAATAGCATTTGCAGCCAAATCACCTGGTCATTGGCATGTCCAAATATCAGCTTCCTAACTCAAAAGGTGCCTGAGTTAATGGTCAGAAGAGAAAGGAAATTTAATTAATTAAATAAGTACTTAATTAAACGCTAATAAATAAATAACTCCTCAATTAATTGATTAATCAAAAAACAAAAAATACCGTTTTTGACAAATGACGTGCTCACTATTGTGCCGAAATTTCAGCTTCTCAGCTTGAAGGATGGCTGAGATATCACCCGGACAACCAAGAAAGCAAGAAAACAAACAAACAAACAAACAAGAAACCAGAGTGAAAACTGAGTACTCTCTTTCAGCGTGCGTCACTGCCGAGCCCCCTTCGGTGCCCGGCAATGACGATTTGCAATGCCTGGAGGTGGCATAGGAAAGGAGCGGTGTACAACAAGAAAGAAAGAAAACAAACAAGAAAGAAAGAAACCAGAGTGAAAACTGAGTACTCTCTTTCAGCGTGCGTCACTGCCGAGCCCCCTTCGGTGCCCGGCAATGACGATTTGCAATGCCTGGAGATGGCATAGGAAAGGAGCGGTGTACAACAAGTACACATACATTCAAAGTACACCGCCCCATGCCAAATAATTAAATATGCTGCAGCGCGGCATTGCCGGGGCGCCTCCGGCGCCCGGCAATACCGCAGTGCAGCTCATTGAGGCTGCATTGGGAGGGAGAGGTGTACACTAATTGATTGATTAATTGTATAATTAAAATCAATAAAAGATTATCACAAAATATTTTCATAATCAATTGGCTAATCGCATAACTAAACCAGTAGTGCTTCATCCGAAGATGTATCTTTTAGAAATTTAATTAAATAAGTCATTTATAAAAAATTAAATAATTAATTGATTACTCAATAAATAATTAATCGATTAATCAATAAATACTTAATAGATGAAATGATTAATCAATAAATCAAAAATATCCTTGATAGCCACATCACTTGGTCACTCATGTCCAAATATTAGCTTCCCAGCTCAAAAGGTGCCTGAGATATTGGCCAAATGAGAAAGAAAATAAATAAATGATTAATAATGAAAATAAATAAATAATAATCATAAAAAAATTAAATTATTAATCAATTTGGTCAGAGAACACATAAACTACCACTATTTCATCAGAATCTGTAACTAAAAAAAAAAAATTTTTTTTGTCATTAATCGAATAATTAAATAATTAATCGATTAATTGATTAATTAATAAATCAAAAATATCCTTTGCAGCCAAATCACCTGGTCATTGGCATGTCCAAATATCAGCTTCCTAACTCAAAAGGTGCCTGAGTTAATAATGGTCAGAAGATAAATGAAATTTAATTAATTAAATAAGTACTTAATTAAACGCTAATAATTAAATAACTCCTCAATTAATTGATTATTCAAAAAACAAAAAATACCGTATTTGACAAAGGACTTGCTCACTACTGTGCCGAAATTTCAGCTTCCTAGCTCAAAGGATGGCTGAGATATCGCCCGGACAACCAAGAAAACAAGAAAGAAAGCAAGAAAGCAAGAAACCAGAGTGAAAACTGAGTACTCTCTTTCAGCGTGCGTCACTGCCGAGCCCCCTTTGGTGCCCGGCAATGACGATTTGCAATGCCTGGAGATGGCATAGGAAAGGAGCGGTGTACAACAAACAAGAAACCAGAGTGAAAACTGAGTACTCTCTTTCAGCGTGCGTCACTGCCGAGCCCCCTTTGGTGCCCGGCAATGACGATTTGCAATGCCTGGAGATGGCATAGGAAAGGAGCGGTGTACAACAAGAAACCAGAGTGAAAACTGAGTACTCTCTTTCAGCGTGCGTCACTGCCGAGCCCCCTTTGGTGCCCGGCAATGACGATTTGCAATGCCTGGAGATGGCATAGGAAAGGAGCGGTGTACAACAAGAAACCAGAGTGAAAACTGAGTACTCTCTTTCAGCGTGCGTCACTGCCGAGCCCCCTTTGGTGCCCGGCAATGACGATTTGCAATGCCTGGAGATGGCATAGGAAAGGAGCGGTGTACAACAAACAACCAGAGTGAAAACTGAGTACTCTCTTTCAGCGTGCGTCACTGCCGAGCCCCCTTTGGTGCCCGGCAATGACGATTTGCAATGCCTGGAGATGGCATAGGAAAGGAGCGGTGTACAATAAGAGAGAGGAAGGGAGAAAACACACCAACACTCAATATGAGGGTTGAGCTATGAACGGTTCATCAGGAGTTTTAAAGAAAAAAGGATGTGGGTTGGCAGGAGATGGTGGTGCATTCCCTCCTTTAGTCATGAAGGGAAGAGTGCAATAGAACAGCCACAGGAAGGCAGTTTCACAGACGAATGGAACAAAGAACAAAAGTGTTGGAGGTGTGCAGTCAACCTGGTATTTGGAAGTTTAATCAGGGTGTGGCGGAGGTGGTGACTCAAAGATCGCATTCATCTTGAAGTTCCCGAGGGGAATATAAAGGCTGAAAACAGAGGGGGTTATATAAGAGGTGAGGCAATAAAAACAGGACCACCAACCTGTCTGTGTTGCAAGAGCAACAGACCTTCGCCTTCGGACCCATCATGGGAGATGCCAATAATGTTGAGAGCTCGAGATTCCACATATTTCAGGAGAGATGTATATAATGATGGCGGCCCAACCTCTATAGGGCACCATTGTGCTGCAGACAATGGTGTTGTAGGCTGTAAGTAGTTCTGATTTTTGAGAAAAGACATGGAATGACGGAGGATGCCCAGTCTGATAAATGGCATTGGAGGCCAGCTTTGCAATATATTCTGCCCAAGAGAAGTCATGGCCGATGGTGAGGCCTATAAGTTCAAGAGACTGCATAATGAAAGTGAATAATAAAAATTGATTTCCTTTGAGGCTGTGACAGTAAACTATTGCAGATGTCTTACTAGATGTAATTTTTAAAAAGATGTTCTAACCTGAGCTTCTTTATGTGGAGCTTCTTAAATATTTTTGAAGTTATGAGAAAGTTCAAAATTGTGAAGCATTAATTCTACAATGAAAATTCCAGCAACCTGATTCGATCTCCTGCTTCAGCCGAAATACGTACAGTGTCAATGACAACAAGAGCGCGTGACCAATCACTGACAATGGTTTTGCTTTTGGGATTTGGAGCGGAGCAGCAAGTTGTAGTGTCATTACAGATAGCGGCATACAATAGCAAACAACAATGTAACATTCATATTAAACGACATTAACAGACTTGTGTGTGGTTCCACCATGGGGGGGGGGGGGGGGGGAGGTGTTGGGTAGAGGGGTCTACTGTACTTACAATTAATACAATTCAGACCTGGTGGGAGAGATTAATTAATTAACAAAAGATTAATCATCATCTCCCAAGGGAAATAAGGAAATTTCTTGCAAGATAAAGCAATGAGGTTGATTTTAAGAGGCGGCACAATTTGAGGAGTGTTTACAAAACCTCCAATCCAGAATAAAAAGAATGTTTTAATTTTTTAAAACTTTAACGAATCCTTTTTCGACAAACAAAACTTTTCTTCCTGTCATGTATGACAGGCTGGGAACTTTTTACAAGCAATGTATGTGTGCACACATTTGCATATATATATATATATATATATATATATATATATATATATATATATATATATATATGTATATATATATATATATATTGTGGTTTTGGAATAAAGGTTAATTCCCACTCGTAGGTAGAAGCACCACAATATGAAGCCTCACGATAGTTCAGTTATTTCTTAGTGAATGTAAGCGTAGTCCTTTCCTGTGTTTAATTTTGCGTTGAATAGACCAGTGAGCTTAGGTGTTCTTTAGGCGCTGAAATGCCACGTGGCAGGCCTGAACAAGTCTGGCGAGGCCGAAGGGAGGCGCTGCAGGAGGGAGTGGCAGGTAAGAACGAGCCGCCAATCAGGGCTCGAGGGGAGTGGCTAACCATGGCAACGGGAGGCGGAGCCTGGAACATTCGGGTAAGGTCGGGGTGGAGCCATAAAACCCTGCTCCGAGTCCCCCCACCTCAGAAGAGATGAGACGAGAGGTCAGTCAGAGTCGTGTGCACGTGAGACAGAGCCGGAGAGTATCGTGAGTTCAAGTGCTGAGTTACAGTTCCATGTGAGACGAGAGTTTCCTGTGAGAGTGAGTGGAGTTGGGTTGAGCTTGAGCACGCACGAGAACCACGCCGCAGAACGAGTGCGTTAAATTGCGGTGATCGAGATTGCACACGAACTTTCCCCGTGCCCTGTGCTCTGCGCTGTATTAATCGCGCGCTCGAGAGGACGACCCATGCCGGGCCACAGACACGCGATCTCCTCCTGCCTGTCATCGCCTGCATACGTGCCGTGACCACCAGAGAGCCACGCCGGGCGAGCTGTTCCGGAGCGACCGACGGCAAAGTGCGTTTGGCCCGCGAACATTCTTCCTCCATCTCCCCGGGTGCGTGAGTGGGCCCTGTGTCTGGGAATAAGTTAAGATCGATTAAGCTTCTGCTCTGTGTCCCCTTTCCTTCATCCTGATCATTGTAAGTAATAATAAATTGTGTTCTTCCTCTGATTTGCCAGTCCTGTCCCTTCCATCAATTGGCTTCGCATGGTACGAATAGAACCACTCGAATCGGGTTCCATAATAAGTAACGGCACGAGTCACGTGGTATGCATACCGCTCGGGCGTACTCGATTAAGTGTGGCTTGTGCGAGGTTCGGTCCCCGCTTTCGTGGCAGTGTGGGTTAAAGGTACGTGTGACGTTGACCCGATACCCTTTTTCACCTTTTGCTCCGGAAGTGGCGATTCAAGCTCGCGGACCTGAAGACCCAGGGGGGGGGGAAAGCGGTTTAACCCCCCCCCCTTTGTAACGGGAACGGGCTTCGGGAGATCCGCAACAATATATTTTGGGTGCCACGGAGATTTAGGGATTTTTTGATGGCATATTATGATCAGTTTTGGATGCGGTTTGCGACAGTCCTATGTAACAGAGTGGCAGAAGTTGGTAGTGGGGATCCCGATGGGATGTACCATCTCCCCTATTTTATTTGTGCTGGTTGTGCTACGTGAGGAGTTGTTGATATGTGCGGTGAGTGGACATGGGAAAGAAGTGGAGCTAGCCCCTGGTCAGAGGTTGCCAGCAATGTTTGCTTTCAAGGATGACCTGACATTGTCCAATTGTCCGCTGATGCAGAAGTAGAGGTATCGAGACGACTGGAAAGGTTGATGCAGTGGGCAAGAATGGGATTTAAAGCAAGAAGGTCGAGGAGTGTGGTCGTGAGACGAGGAGTGGTGGATAACATGCACAGGTTTGAGCTGGGAGGGGAGGTGGTTCCATCATTGGTGGAGAACCCTGTGAAGAGTTTGGAAAGATGGTATACAGTGGAGTTGAATGATTTGGGAAGAGTGGAGGAGGTCAGAAACAAGCTTTTAAGAAGTTTGAAGAGGATTGATGGATGTGGTTTGCCAGGTAAGTTGAAGGTATGGTGTTTGAAGTTTGGATTGATGCCACAAGTATTGTGCCCATTGATGATGTATGATATTGCGATTGGGCATGTAGAGAGGATGGAGGTTGTGGTGAGCGGGTTTGTGAGGAGGTGGTTGGGAGTGCCACGCTGTTTGACGAACATTGCCTTTTATGGTCAGGGTGGAAAACTCCAGTTTCCCTTGACATCATTAACCGAGGAGTTTAAGGTGGTGAGGGTGCGGGAGTTCATGATGTTGGGGGATTCAAGTGATTCATGGTAAAGAATGCTCTCCCAGAGAAGAAGGGAAGTCTGAAGTGGATGCAAGAGCAGAGGTGGACGAGATGGAGCAGCGGTTGCAACAGGAGTATGTCATGGGGATGGTACAGCACAGGAAGCATGGCTTGGGGTGGATGCAGCATGAGCGATGGGGAAAGGCATGTGTGAAAGAGAGGAGGAACATGGTTGAGAGGGAGGTGAGAAGTAAGGAAGAGGAGGGGAGATATGTGAAAGCAGTCGGTCAGGCACAGCAAGGTGCTTGGACTAGGTGGAAAGGTGTGCTGGTGAGGATGTTGAAGTGGCAAGAGATTTGGAGGATGGAGCCAATATTGTTGAGTTTCCTGTTGCGGGCAATGTATGATGTGCTTCGGTCACCAGTAAACTTGAGATTGTGGGGGTTGTTGCAGGAGGAGAGATGTTATTTGTGTGGAGGTGTGGGAACGGTGCAGCATGCACTGAGTGCATGTTCAGTAGCATTGGCAGCAGGACAATACAGGTGGCGACATGATCAGGTGCTGGCGGTGGTGGTGCAGATGGTGCAACAAGAGGTGCTGAGGTCGAGAGAGAGAAGAGTGGAGACGGAGACTGATGGGGGAGAGGTGTGGTTTGTCAAAGAGGGCCAAGTGGTAAGAGGTGGAAAGAGGAGGAGGTGGAAAGCAAGAGGGTTGTCAGATGCTTGTGATTGGCAGGTGGTGAAAGACATAAAGCCACAATTGGTATTCCCAGAGGAGATCGATGTGACAAGGTTGAGGCCTGACATTGTCATTTGGTCAGGTGCAACAAGACAGGTCATCTTAGGGGAATTGTCTGTACCTTGGGAAGAGAACATGGAGGACATAATTCAAAACACCTCACCACCACGTCATTTAAAAACACCTCACCACCACGTCATTTAAAAATACCTCACCACCACATCATTTAAAAACACCTCACCACCACATAATTCAAAATACCTCACCACCACGTGCAAAACCACCACCACATTATTAAAAACACTTCACAATCACGGAAACAAAAGTTTCAGGGAGAAGTTCAGTAACAACAGACACGGCCCAGATATGTAGATATATAGATAAATGACTGTACCTGAGTTGCTGTTTGTCATGGTTTACACCAATCATAATTCAAACAATCATAATGCACAAATGTATTTGTAATATACGTGATATTACATTTTATAAACAATTGAAGTTGAAAACTTAAGTTGAACAAAGACATTCCCCCCCCCCCCCCCCAAAAAAAAAATTGGAATTTTTTCAAAAAAAATACCCTTAGGACATACCGACGGGAGAGATAGGTGCATACCAGAAGTTTGGTACGATTTCACAAAAGTTTGAGGGAGTAGTTCAGTGACAAGACAAGACAACCCAAGACAACAGACACTGCACAGATACTGTATATATATGGTATCTGTAATCTTGTTCTCCAACCCAATGAGCGAACGACATGACGTCATCGCCATGCATGTCCGCATCCAGGTCGACTCCATATGATGAGTGGATACCAGAGATAATGTTACACCGTGTGGCAGGCGGTGCTTATCGCTCCCAGTAAGGTGCAGCAGCAGCTGTATGGGACCCCTTCCTGGCGGTTCCCCACTGATATGAAGGTCGCATAATGACATATATATATATATATATATATATATATATATATATATATATATATATATATATATACATATAACGTGGTGGTGAGCTGTTTTGAATTAAGTGGTGGTGGAGTGTTTTGAATTATGTGGTAGTGAGGTGTTTTGAACTATGTAGTGGTGAGGTGTTTTGAATTATGTGGTGTTGAGGTGTTTTAAATTACGTTGTGGTGAGGTGTTTTGAATTACGTGGTGGTGGGGTGTTTTGAATTACGTGGTGGTGAGGTGTTTTGAATTATGTGGTGGTGAGGTGTTTTGAATTACATAGTGGTGAGGTGTTTTGAATTACGTGGTGGTGAGGTGTTTTGAATTACGTGGTGGTGAGGTGTTTTGAATTACGTGGTGGTGAGGTGTTTTGAATTACATGGTGGTGAGGTGTTTTGAATTATGTGGTGGTGAGGTGTTTTGAATTATGTGGTGGTGAGGTGTTTTGAATTACATGGTGGTGAGGTGTTTTGAATTACGTGGTGGTGAGGTGTTTTGAATTACATGGTGGTGAGGTGTTTTGAATTACGTGGTGGTGAGGTGTTTTGAATTACATGGTGGTGAGGTGTTTTGAATTATGTGGTGGTGAGGTGTTTTGAATTATGTGGTGGTGAGGTGTTTTGAATTATGTGGTGGTGAGGTGTTTTGAATTACATGGTGGTGAGGTGTTTTGAATTACGTGGTGGTGAGGTGTTTTGAATTACGTGGTGGTGAGGTGTTTTGAATTACGTGGTGTGAGGTCTTTTGAATTACCTGGTGGTGAGGTGTTTTAAATGACGTGGTGGTGAGGTGTAATCGTCCCAAACTTCCAGTCTGCACCTACCCCTCCTGTATGTATGTGCTAAGGGTTTTTAAAAAAAAAAAAAATTTTTTTTGAACCTAAACTGCTTATAAAATGGAGTATCACAAACACTACAAATAAATTTGGCAAAATAATTGTTTGTATTATGATTGGTGCAAATCAGGACAAAACAGAAAGTCAGGTGCAGCATTATCCTCAGCTAAAACAAGCCCGTTCCTCTGTAACGACACGTGGTGAGGCGAGCGGAGCGAGCCGAGCCAAGCTAGTATATATATATATATATATATATATATATATATATATATATATATATATATATATATGTTTGTGTATATATATATATATATATATATATATATATATATATATATATATTTTATATATATATATATATATATATATATATATATATATTTTTTTTTTTCCTATATATATATATATATATATATATATATATATATATATATATATATACGTATATATATATATATATATAATATATACAGTAATCCCTCGCTATATCGTGCTTCACTTTTCGCGGCTTCGGTACATCGCGGGTTTTTCTCGCTAGTATATGTAAAATTATATATTGGATTTTTCATTATATCGCGGGATTCTGCGGCCTATAGGTATTTTTATTTTTTTAGATTTTAATTATTTTTGCGGTAAAATAAGCATTTTCTAGCCTAAAAAATTAATAATAATATAAATAAAAATATAACACATTAATTAAAACCTATATTAAAAGAATATTACAGTAATTCGAAATAAAATACGCATTATAAATGAGTAGACAAAGAATCGCGCGTATGGAAAACCAAGCTTGGGTTGCTTGCGCTCGTTTGCCCAGATGATTTCATACACGGCACACTATTGGCAGATGGATGAGACGCGACCAATCAGAGCACGCTGTTCAGTATCCTGCGGTGTTGTGTTTTTGTGCATTTTGTGTAAAATTGTGAAGTTGTTTCAAGCCCTACGATGACGGGTAAACGTTCTGCGTCTTCTAAGGGTTCTGGCACTGAACCTAAGCGCCAGAGGAAGATGCTTAATATCGTAGAGAAGGTGAAACTCCTCGACATGTTAAAGGAAGGGAGAAGCTTTGCGGCTGTAGGCCGCCATTACGGGCTCAATGAATCTACGGTCCGGTACATTAAGAAGGACGAAAAGAATATAAGGGCGACGGCAGCAGTGTCCTTTAACCAGACAGCGAAAAGGGTGGTAACTTCACGCAATAAGGCCATTGTAAGGATGGAGTCTGCATTGGCCCTTTGGATCAGTGACTGCAGGAAGAAGAATATCCCACTGGATACCAACGTTATCCGTGAGAAGGCCAGGCAGCTTTACGCCAAGTTTGCTGAAGGCGCTGGCGACGACGACCCCGAATCCGAACCATCGACCGCATCTCCCACCAAACCAACCAAATTCAATGCCAGCAAGGGTTGGTTTGAAAATTTTCAAAAACGATTTAAGCTAAAGAGCGTGGTCCTGCATGGAGAACTGCTTCTGCTGATAAAGCTGCCGCCGAGGGGTACGTGAACGAGACGTTCAGGACGATCATCGAGGAAGGGGGTTATAAGCCTGAACAAGTTTTTAATATAGATGAGACAGCCTTATTTTGGAAACGGATGCCGTCTCGCACTTTCATCATGATCGAGGAAGCCAGAGCCCCTGGATTTAAGGCCCACAAAGATCGGGTGACTTTAGTAATGTGTGGGAATGCTGCGGGCTTTATGATAAAGCCTGGTCTTATTTATAAGTCCAAAAACCCAAGGGTCCTCAAAAACAAAAATAAGAACCTGCTGCCAGTGTTTTGGATGCACAACCAGAAGTCCTGGATTACGAAACTCCTCACATCGGATTGGTTCCACCAGTGCTTCATTCCCGAGGTCAAGCTTTATCTCGCAGAAAAAGGACTCGAGTTCAAAGTGCTGTTGCTCATGGATAATGCAGGAGGTCACGCGCTCGACCTGTCGTATGATGGCGTACAAATAGAGTTCTTACCGCCAAACACCACATCGCCGATACAGCCCATGGATCAAGGCGTCATTCGCGCATTTAAGGCACTTTATACGCGAAACACCCTGCAGCACCTGGTCGAGGCTATGGACTCGGACGAAAACTTCTCGCTGAAGGCGTACTGGCGTGAGTACACCATTGCAACGTGTCTGCAAAATATTCAGATGGCCATAAAGGAGATGAAGACAGAAACTTTGATTGCCTGCTGGAAAAAATTGTGGCCAGAAGTAGTCCACGATTACGTGTACAAGGGTTTCTCTCCTGACGAAGTCCACCACTCTGCAGTAGATAAGGCAGTGAAGCTGGCAAAATTACTAGGAGGAGATGGCTTCAACGATATGACTCCCGATGACGTTGAGGAGCTGCTCGAGACCCACTCAGATCCGTTAACGGACGAAGACCTGGCGGAGATGACGAAGTCAGCAAGTGAGGAAGAAGAAGAGGAAGAAGAGGGTTCAGGGGATGAAGAAGAAGAAGGCCTATCACTGGAATGCCTCGCAACCCTAGTGAGAATGGCAAAATAACTTAAGGAAAGGGCTGAAGAATGGGACCCCCAGATGATTCGTTCGTTGAAGTTCAGAAATGTAATCGACGGAGGCATTGAAGTCTATAAAAACCTCCTCGCCCAGAAGAAAAGGTAGCGCCAGCAACTGCCCATCACTATGTTCCTCACCCGAAAAAAGAAAGAAGACACGCCTACATCTTCAGCACGAAAAGAAGTTCCGGATGACGACGAAGATACTGCACCACCTGACGAGGCGCCTGCTGAAGTGGCGCCTTCAGAAGAGCTGTAATGCTCTTCTTTGCTGTGCAATACAGTAAAAACTATTATTGATATACTTACCCAGTATCTATTACAGTAATTTCAAATATACTGTACAGCTATATATACACGTACAAATATTTTTCTAATACGTAAGGATGGGTCTCAAAAGTGTGTTTAAGAGTGTAGGAAGGGTTTATAAGAGCGTGGGAAAGGTTTATAAGAGTATGGGGAGGGTTTTTAAAGGCTTAAAATATATAAAAATAATAAAATTAATATATGGTTTCTACTTCGCGGATTTTCACCTATCGCGGGGGGGTTCTGGAACGTAACCCCTGCGATAAATGAGGGATGACTGTATATATATATATATATATATATATATATATATATATATATATATATATATATATATATATATATATATTGTTACGGTTTTTAGAACCTTCACTTTGTAAATTTTAGTAAATGTTCCCTTATAAACGATCCCCTGTAAATATCCCCATTAATTGGCTTTATTAAAGATCACACCCGAGTTAGTCCATGTACAACACGTAGAGAACCATAGGGCCTCTCTGTAGTTATTTCATTATTATGTGTTTCAGTTAAGGATCTGTTCCCAATAGTTGAATCTGCGTTGCATTATTTAAATAAGATAGGCCCCATTCCATCCATTTTGCTCTCTCTCTCCAAATTGTGTTACTTTGCTTGCCAGCAGCGTTCACTGCATTCAAACGCCATTACGCACGTGGTCAAGCCGGAGAAGAAGGGGGCAGAGCGCCGAGACCGAGGCGTGGCCCTTTCGGGCGAGCCAACCAGGGCTGAGGTGAGCTCATTGATAGGCGTGGCTCAATGAAGCACGGCTTGATTTCTACGCGGGCTATATAAGCGCAAGCACGGCGTCTTTACATGAGAAGGGAGAGAAGTGCAGTTGTTGAGAGAAGCCCAAGAGGAGAGAGGAGAGAGAGGGCACGGACTGCGCGAAGGTTGGGCGAGATTGCATCATCAATTGTATTGAACTGCCGCATACGGCTGTGCGAAGGACTACCACCGCCCCCCCCCCCCCCCCGCCACGTATAAGGTCCGACGGCATGCCAACAGTACGCGCTCGCCGCTGCCGTGGTACGAGTCAACACCCGGAGCCAGATTCGAGTGAAGCTGGAGACGGACCTCGACGCCTACCATCTGCCTGGACCCTTCTCCTCCTTCCAGCCATTCCTTCCTGCCATTCCCTGTTCGTGTGAGTCTGTTTGTTTGTCCGGGGTTGTAATATAAGACTGTTTTAAGGTTGCCCTGTGTATCTGCTTCTTCCTCTTCCTGTACAGTCCTACCTTTTGTTTCTTCCTTGGTTTTGTTTTGTATATAATTAATAAATTACACCTGTTCCTTCTTATTCTTTGGGTTTTCCTCTCATCCGGTCGCTTTAGTCTTTTCCCTGATTGAATACCTGTGGCGCGATTTTGGCCAAACGCTCGGAGTCGGGTTAGTCCTTTGTTAATGGCTCGAGCTGCGGATTGCTAAACCGCTCGGCAATCTTCCATCTTATCCGCGGTTCGAGCAGGGACTCATTTCCCTGCTTTGCGGAGAGATTGGTGAAGGTATTTGGGAAATCCTTGACCAATCACCCTGGCCAATCTCATCCCGCAAAGGAGCGAGATAGTTCCAGGACTCGGACGGCCAGCTTAAAAGACGAGGGGATTAAACCCCCCATCGGTAAGGGGAGTGCCGAAACCGAGATCCATAACAATATATATATATATATATATATATACTGTATATATATATATATATATATATATATATATATATATATATATATATATATATATATATATATATATATATATATGTATATATATATGTATATATATATATATATATGTATATATATATATATATATATATATATATATATATATATATATATATATATATATATATATACATATATACGTATATATATATAAATAAATATATTCCCTGAGACTGTTTCCTGTCCCTTGGGCTTATTTGGCAAGATGACGTGAAAGCAACCGCGCATAACGCTTCACGCAGTGGAAAATTAATTGCACGCTGATGAGTCCAGAGCAGCAGTAATTAAAGCCAAGATCCCTGGCGGAAAGAGGCTAAGAGGTAGGAGTGACATAGTTGAAAATGTGCCAACCTCCCTAAACTGCCTCCTCCTGTCCTTCGCCTTCTCCATTCCACAAACCTCTCCCTTAATGAGTTGCATAATCATTTTAGCATCACTAGTAATGATGGGGCGGTTGCATTATCGTGGTTTAATAGATATTTACCACAATCCGCTTAAGTTTTTTTTAAGTACATTTGCCAAATTCGAGATTCAATCCCAAAGCTAGAACATTTATTTTGAAAAAAAGTAGAAATTACCAAATTTGTAATGCATTATCTGTTCAATGTGTCCACCATTAAATGAAGTATGTGGATAGTTGAAAAAGTTCTATGCACAGCATATGACAGCCCAAAACTCATCAAAAATGTGAAATTGAGACCGATTAAATATATAAATACATTCATATGTTTTCTTCAAGGCAATGTTCCCGATCCAGCATGATACATGTTTTACTGATGCAGAATGATAAATGATACTGATCCAGCATGATACCAATTGTGCACGTTACAGTTCCAGCATGACTCATGTAACGAATCCGGGATGATACATTTTACCTATCCAGATGTTACCAATCCTGCATGATACATGTTACCAATCCTGCATGATACATGTTACCAATCCTGCATGATACATGTTACCAATCCTGCATGATACATGTTACCAATCCTGCATGATACATGTTACCAATCCTGCACGATACATGTTACCAATCCTGCATGATACATGTTACCAATCCTGCATGATACATGTTACCAATCCTGCATGATACATTTTACCTATCCAGATGTTACCAATCCTGCATGCTCCATGTTACCAATCCAGGAAGATACATTTTACCTATCCAGATGTTACCAATCCTGCATGATACATGTTACCAACTCTGCATGATGCATGTTACCAATCCAGGAAGATACATTTTACCTATCCAGATGTTACCAATCCTGCATGATACATGTTACCAATCCTGCATAATACATGTTACCAATCCTGCATGATACATGTTACCAATCCTGCATGATACATGTTACCAATCCTGCATGATACATGTTTTACTGATGCAGAATGATAAATGATACTGATCCAGCATGATACCAATTGTGCACGTTACAGTTCCAGCATGACTCATGTAACGAATCCGGGATGATACATTTTACCTATCCAGATGTTACCAATCCTGCATGATACATGTTACCAATCCTGCATGATACATGTTACCAATCCTGCATGATACATGTTACCAATCCTGCATGATACATGTTACCAATCCTGCATGATACATGTTACCAATCCTGCACGATACATGTTACCAATCCTGCATGATACATGTTACCAATCCTGCATAATACATGTTACCAATCCTGCATGATACATTTTACCTATCCAGATGTTACCAATCCTGCATGCTCCATGTTACCAATCCAGGAAGATACATTTTACCTATCCAGATGTTACCAATCCTGCATGATACATGTTACCAACTCTGCATGATGCATGTTACCGATCCAGTATGATACTGATCCAGCATGATACATGTTACTAATACAGCATGATACTTGTTACCAATCCAGCATGATACATGTTACCGATCCAGCATGATACATGTTACCTATTCAGCATGATGCATGTCACCAATCCAGATGTTACCAATCCAGCGTGATACATGTCACCAATCCAGCATGATACATGTCACCAATCCAGCATGATACATGTCACCAATCCAGCATGATACATGTTACTGATTCAGCATGCTCCATGTTACCAATTCAGCATGATTAATGTTACCCATTCAGCATGATACATGTTAACGATTCAGCATGATTAATGTTACCCATTTAGCATGATACATGTTACCGATTCAGCATGATTAATGTTACCCATTCAGCATGATACATGTTACCGATTCAGCATGCTCCATCTTACCAATCCAGCATGCTCCACCTTACGAACACAATTTCATTTTTTTATGTCGAAATGAAGTGGAATATAAATGGTGGAAAATAACACACGAGAAAGATGCGGTTGGTTTGAGTGAGGTTGATGACGCACCATCGCAAATCCCGAGACACTTTCCACCAAAAGGAAATTTTATAGATGGCAAAAGGTTCCACCAGGATGACTCAATAACAAATTTGAGTTTGAAATATTTTGCTGTGATGACCCCTGTGACTCCAATTCCCCACCCCCTGGAGCATGAACCACGGGTCAAATAAAAAAGTTACATATTTAATGCACCCCCATTGTTGATTGTACATGCAAAGTTTAATTTTAAAAATGTTTTAAAATGTCCCTGTAATAGGATTTTTGTTATTTGACCTTTTGACACCAACCAAAGGGAGGGGCCAAAATTATACTGCTCTCACACCTTGTTGCCATGTGCTGATCATAACTACCAAGTTTGGGAAATTTCTATCATAACTACCAAGTTCGGGAAATTTCTATCATAAATACCAAGTTTTGGAAATTTCTATCATAACTACCAAGTTCGGGAAATTTCTATCATAACTACCAAGTTTGGGAAATTTCTATCATAACTACCAAGTTCGGGAAATTTCTATCATAAATACCAAGTTTGGGAAATTTCTATCATAAATACCAAGTTCGGGAAATTTCTATCATAACTCCCAAGTTCGGGAAATTTCTATCATAACTACCAAGTTCGGGAAATTTCTATCATAAATACCAAGTTTGAGAAATTTCTATCATAACTACCAAGTTTGGGAAATTTCTATCATAACTACCAAGTTCGGGAAATTTCTATCATAACTCCCAAGTTCGGGAAATTTCTATCATAACTACCAAGTTCGGGAAATTTCTATCATAAATACCAAGTTTGAGAAATTTCTATCATAACTACCAAGTTTGGGAAATTTCTATCATAACTACCAAGTTCGGGAAATTTCTATCATAAATACCAAGTTCGGGAAATTTCTATCATAACTCCCAAGTTCGGGAAATTTCGATCATAACTACCAAGTTCGGGAAATTTCTATCATAAATACCAAGTTTGAGAAATTTCTATCATAACTACCAAGTTCGGGAAATTTCTATCATAAATACCAAGTTTGAGAAATTTCTATCATAACTACCAAGTTTGGGAAATTTCTATCATAACTACCAAGTTCGGGAAATTTCTATCATAACTACCAAGTTTGGGAAATTTCTATCATAACAACCAAGTTCGGGAAATTTCTATCATAAATACCAAGTTTGGGAAATTTCTATCATAACTACCAAGTTCGGGAAATTTCTATCATAAATACCAAGTTTTTGGAAATTTCTATCATAAAACTACCAAGTTGAGGGAATTTCTGCACAAACACTGAGGAGATATTAACTTGTTAGGCAGCTTAGCAATTTTTGGGGGAACGACTTTACAAAAGTAGGCTACCATTTTTATTTTAGTGGTTCATTGGACCATATGCAATAGAATTAGGACCGGAGGCAAGACATATACAGTGTTTGACTTTTGCGCAAATACGACTGCCACAGCATAATATCGAGCAATACATTTATGCAAATAAATCATCAGCTATTGGAGTTAGACTAAAATCGTAAATACATAAATTGCTGGACAAATTACCTTGAACAACATGTTGTCTGTTCTAAAGCTATATTGTCATTACATCCTTGTAGTTGCGTACATGTTAGATATATGAGAGGTGCAGAGGTGCGCGAGTCACAAGTATAACACATTTGTATAAACACTCGGTATTATATTACTAATTATTATTACATGGAAGCGTAAGATTTATTATGCAGGCATGCATAAGTTTTACAAATAACACTGCATGTAATGAAATAAAAGTTAGCCTCCTTGTTGAAAATATATACATAATTGGTTTTTGTCCTTGGTTTTTGTCCAATAAAAAGGTGAAGAACACTGTATATTTCTTGCCTCCGGTCCTAAATCTATTGTATATGGTCTAATGGACCACCAAAATAAAAATGGCGCTTTTGTCAAGCCGTTCCCCATTTTCGATAAATATGCTGCTAAGCTGCCTAACTAAACATAACGAATGGACAGACAGACAGACGGAGCCGAATACAATTTTCCCCCACTTTTTTCAAAAAGTGTCGGGCTAAGAAGACCCAAAAAAGAAAGAAAATGTAGGCTATATAATGTTTAATAACAGCACATCCATGTTTAAGGCAATGTTGCGGTAGTTTATTTTATAAACTGTTTTGGACATTCAAACACTGTAGTAGACGATTGATATTTGTGTCATGGCGTGACATTCAATTGATATTCTGTGTTGCCTTCATCCCAACCCTGAAATGACGTAATCAACAGCACCGCTTGTAGTGACGTTTCCTAATCTGACGTCATGAATAATCAAATTGTTTCATGTGCGAATTGTTTTCATGTTTTCATGTGCTCTGGCTCATGAAAGGCTGTGGTTTCTCTCTCCCGTCTTTACTCCCGCTTTCTTTACTTCCTCTCTATCTTTGCACTCTCCTCCTCTTTACTTCACGTCCCTTTACTCCTCTCTTTCTTTATTGTCTCCCTCTTTTTACTCCCTCTCTCATTACTCTCTCTCTCTCTTTCTCTCTCTCCCTCTCTCCCTCTCTCCCCCGCTCTCTGTCGCCACCTATCGGCTGTCGGTGCGCTGGGTGCGGTGTCATGGCGTCTGTTCGTGTCTTGGCATTGTAGCTCCGTGCTCGTGGTTTGTATCTTTACCCTCCCCTTACCTTTTCTCACCTTTGTTCCGTCTTTTGTGTGTCACCCTTCCACGTTATCATCCCTCCCCCCCCTCTTGAGAGTGAGAAAGTGACAGAGCACACGTTGTGAGACCGGTAAAGGTTCCCCCTTAGGGCGGTTCCCTCTTCGGGGTTTTTTTCGCCTCGTGTTACAAATCATAATACTTTTTCCGTTTCTTTTTTCGAAAATATTTTTATTTTTCGTTTGTTTACTGGAGCTTTTTGGCTTCATTAACCCTTTATACATTTACCCTTTGTTTAAACGTGCAAACGATGGCGGATAGCTCTCGTTACACGTCTCTTGAAGCGCTAACCCGGAAGCATGGGTTAGTTTGCTCACCTCCGTCGGGAATCGATGTGGAGGCCATTATCCTTGCGGTCGGAGAGTTAATCGGTTTGGATAATGTAAAAGCGGCTTCTCGCATGAATAAACGCGTGGTAATCTTTGTTTGCACAGTGCCCATGGTTGCTCAAATAGTCGAGCACGGGCTTTTCTTTGCTCCCGACGTGTTTGTTCAGGTATGTCCACTCGACACGCCGGCAGTTCGGGTTTCTCTCTCTAACGCTCCTCCGTTCCTTAAGAACAAAGACCTGGTTACTGAACTAAACAAACTTGGTTCTGTCGTCTCTTCAGTTACAATGGTTCCTGTGCGAGGAAAAAATAACCGTTTAAAACACGTCATGTCCTTTCGTCGTTTTGTTTATATGATCTTACCGCGTGGTGTGACCTCTTTAAATGCGGTATTGCCTTTCAAGGTCGAAGGTCACACTTATCGGGTCTTTGTCTCCACAGAGTCTCTAGTTTGTTTTGAGTGTGGTCAATATGGTCATTTAAAGGACTCGTGCCCGAAAAAGTCCACAGATAGAGTCACTAGCCTGAATGGTGATGAACAGCAGGACTCTACTGGGATCATTGTCGATGATGTAAACAATATGGATGGTGCTGATGCAGACCCCATTGTAGACAAACAGAGAACCAGGAAAAGAACCCTCCCACCTTCTAGCGACCTCAACGAGCCTGATAATAAGGTCTTGGCCGGTCCTCCAACTTTCGCTCAAGTGGTTAGTGAAGGTTATGGTGGAGCGCGACCTCCTCCTCAGCAGTTTCCTCCAGTTGAGGAAATTCCTCAACCTCCCCCGCCTTCAGAATACTCTGAGGGTAATGTGATAAATGCTGAAAATGTATGTGTTGGCCAGACAGCACCTGAGTCTCTCCAGTGTTCTGAGGGTAAACCTCCATGTGAGGTTGAGCCTCCATGTGTGTCCCCTGCTGAAGCTTGTGTTGATTGTGCCACCCCTCCCTCTGTGGGGAGTGGTGAGTGTGTTGGAACTAGTGATCTGTCTGTGGAATCCTCCATTGAGGCAGCTGAGCCTTGTCAAGCTTATGGTCAGCAGGGTGATAGTGCTGAAGTCTCAGATTTTCGTGTCGATGAGCCCGTTGCCTCGGCAATGGACTCTCAATGCAATGATTGTGACTCTGATGGGGGTTCTTCCGTTGCCTCACTGAGTGATGGTGAGGCCGACTTCTCATCGGAGCATGTCTCTGGAGGCTCTGTCCCTCCTGCTGAAATCGTGGATTTCCTTCAAAAAACTTACCGTAAAAAGCGCGTGAAAATCTGCGATTTCTTCGTTGATACTCACGCCTTCATTAGTGGGGCTCAGGAAGTTGTACAACAATCTGCGGCCCTTCATATTTCTGATCAATCACTGAAAAGACTGAAGAGGTACCTTGTCACAGCAAGGAAAGAATTAAACCTGTAATGGCTGTGTTGCTGCCTATGTTTCTATGAACATAGCAAGCTTGAACATTAATGGTGGGCGCAGTCAGCTGCGTCGGTCCCAAACTGTGCAATTAGCCAGGAGGGAAAAGATTGATGTACTTTTATTGCAAGAAACTCGTGCCACTGCAGACTGCATAACTGATTGGCAGCAACAGCTGATTGGCACTTGGTTTTTTAGTAATACAGATTCTGTGAGTGCGGGTATTGCTTTTTTTGTCAGTTCACGTTTGTCTGTCTCCCCCCCCATCTTTAAGGAAATCGTACCAGGCTATCTAGCCTCTGTAGAGCTTGCATACAATCAGCAACGATTTATGTTTGTTAACGTCTATGCTCCAAGCGATAGCACAGATAGAGGAACTTTTTTTAATCAGTCCTTTAATTTCCTGAGACACCTCTCTTCTGATACGTTGTTGTGCTTAGGGGGTGACTTTAACTGTACTGTAAACCCAACTTTAGATAGGAACAGTGCAGAGCCACATCCAGCTTCAAGTAGGCCTCTTTCCAGTATAATTTCGCGGCATGACCTCAACGATGTATGGCGGCAACAACACCCAAACCTGCAGCAATTTAGCTGGTGTCGGGTTTTACTAAATCATCTTTCACTTGCTCGTCTTGATAAATTTTATATTCCTAACTCTGCTGTCAACCTTGTGTCATATACGGCTATTGTCCCTTCAGGCTTCTCTGATCATTCTTTGGTAAAACTGTGCTTTTCTTTTCCTCGTTTCAAACACCGCACCCTGTATTGGTCCTTTAACACCTCACTTCTGAGCGATCCTTTCTTTAAATCATCCTTTGTGGTTTTTTGGGACAAGGTTGTGGATTTCCAACATCGTTTCCTAAATCTCTGTCAGTGGTGGGACTATGCTAAAGCGCAGATCCGTGTTTTCTGTCAGCAATACAAAACCAATTGCTCTCAAAGTAAACAATTATGTATTGATGCCTTGAAACAAGAAATTCTACGATTGCAGGAAGGTGCTGAGGTCCTCAGTGATGAAAGACGGTGTCAACTCCTCTTTGAAAAACAAACTCTGCTTAAGGAATTAATTCAAGAAAATGGTATTGGTGCCTTAGTCAGACTGAGAGTGAATGGTTTACTGTCGTCAGACACATGTTGTAAAGATTTCTTTAAGTTTGAGAAGACGACGAAGGCGAGCCAGCAAATGCTTAGTCTTCGGGCTAGTGATGGGCATATTCTTAGTGATAATACGGCGATTGTTCATTTTGTTCGGTCTTATTTTGAGAATGTGTTTTCCTTTAAGCCCAATGATGTGCCTGCAATGCAGAATATTACGACCAATTTACCGCAGATAGATGAGCATCAACGGCATGTCTTGGATGAGAACATTACTCTCGGTGAACTTAAAACTGCGCTCGATGGCCTTGCTGATCATAAGGCTCCTGGTTTTGATGGGCTACCAGCTGAATTTTATAAAACCTTTTGGGACATGCTTGGTCCTGCTTTGCACTCAGTGTTTTTATACAGTCTGCGTGAGGGATTGTTACCCCTTAGTTGTCGGCGTGCAGTTGTTTGCCTTATCCCTAAGAAAAACGACCTGCAATTGATACAGAACTGGCGTCCAATCTCTCTTCTCTGCACAGATTACAAGATTTTTGCCAAAACGCTAGCTAACCGTGTAAAGACTGTTCTAAGCACAGTTATACATCAGGATCAATCGTACTGTGTTATGCACAGATCTATGCACGATAACATTTTTTTGGTACGAGACCTGTGGGATGTGTGTGCATTTCAACAACAACATACCGGTCTCTTTTTTATTGACCAAGAAAAGGCTTTTGACTCTGTTAATCATGAGTATTTGTTTCACATTTTAAAGCAATTTGGTTTTGGGGCATCCTTTATTTCATATGTATCCTTATTGTAAAATCACATTTTTAGCTTGATCAAAATCAATGATGGTCTCTGTTCACCTTTGCGGATTGGGAGGGGAATTCGGCAAGGCTGTCCCTTATCTGGAATATTGTACTCTCTTTGCATTGAGCCCCTTTTGATTCGTTTACGATCTTCTCTTATGGGATTTTCAGTGACTCCCTCAGAACATCCCGTTATCATTTCGGCCTATGCTGATGATGTATGTGTTGCTGTTCGCAGCAGTAATGACATTGCTCTGCTATTTGAGTGCCTACGGGTTTACTCTCAAGCATGTACAACGCAAATTAATTGGTCGAAATGCAAAGCAGTTTGGGTCGGCGGTACGCCACCTTCTGCCCTTCCAATTCTCCCTATGAATTTGACATGGGAAAAAGAAGGTGTGAAATACCTCGGTGTTTACCTTGGAACCCCAGGCTTTGTCAAAAGGAATTGGGATGGTTTGCTCCACAAAATCAGCAACAAATTAAACAGATGGAGAGGAATTTTGGCGACCTTGTCTTTCCGAGGTCGTGCCCTGGTCATTAACAACCTGGTGGCCCCTCTCTTATGGCATAAAATGATTGCCTTGCAGCCACCTGCAACGTTGGTGTCGTCAATCCAAAAATGTTTACTTGACTTCTTTTGGGATGGCAAACACTGGCTAAAGCCAGAGACTATTTGCCTCCCACTGGCAGAAGGAGGTCATGGGCTTGTGGACATTCTTTGTCGGGTGATGGCCTTCCGAGTCTCCACAGCTCGTCGTTTTATATTTCTGGAGGCCTTGCCCTGGAAATCGACTGCAAACTGTATACTAAAACAAGCCGGCATGCTTGGGTACAATTGTGAACTCTTCTTCATGGAGCTGCAACATGTCGATGCTTCGCTGCTCCCTGACTTTTACCAAGATGTTTTGAACGTCTGGCGGTCCATTTCAATAACTCGCCAAATGGAGACATACAACGGTGAAAGGTTCCTCCGGGAACCCCTTTTCTACAATGCCCTCTTTCCTGCTATTCCTCGCTCACGTGCCTTTGTGCAACGTTTTGTGAGTGCTGGCGTGAAAACGACTCGGGACCTTCGTGACTGTAACAGGAACAGTTGGTTCTCCGCAGGACATCTTCAAGTAAGAACTGGCATCAGATCTTTGAGGAGCGTAGCCAAGGTCCTACAGGAAATCCTGTGTGTTTTTAGGCACCTGGGCCTGAGCTCAACCGCCAACATTGGTGACCACCATACACCACCACAGATCTGTGCTAGCTCTAGCCTGCCAGCTGATAGCACCACAACATCTATCTTGCTATCCTCATCGCCACTTTCCAGCAAGGATAAAAAGAGACTGTATCGTTTGTGTATCTCAGTTCGGTTTCCCTCGTTACAGCCTCTTTCTTTTGGGGCTCGATGGAAAGAGAAACTGCCTTCTGGGTCTCCCTCCCATCCGCAATGGTCTGCAATGTATGTTTCACCGATTGTTAAAAGGACTGGTGATATTGCTTGGAGACTCGCCCATATGGTGTTGCCCTCCAATGTTTTATTACATCGTTTTAATGAGGATAATTCGGTGGAATGCCCCTTTTGTATGATTTCTGAAGACCTTTTCCATGCTTATGTAGATTGTGCAAGACTCTTTCCCTTCTTTGGTTTTTTATCAACTTTTTTTAATCGTATGAACTTTTCTTTTTCTACACGTGTTTTTATCTTTGGAACACCACTTAGTTATAAAAAACGCTTTGAGACTGCTCTTGCTAATTTCTTAATTTCTATTGGAAAATTAGCAATCTACAAAACAAGAAAAGCAAAGCTCCTGGCAAATGCTGATATTTTATGTGATGTGGTAATTGTGTTTAAGGCTCTAGTCATGGCAAGGTTACGCTTGGAATTTTCTTTTTGCCAAATGAAAGATGATTTACAAACCTTTGTGGAAAAATGGTGTGCAAAGGGTGGGTTTTGTAAACTTGATCATGGTTTGTTAAGTTTTTTATTTTAGTGCTTGGTGTTTTTATTGTTGTTGTTTGGCTGCACATGTTTTGAATTGTGGTGACTTTCTTACTTGCATGACTTGTATGGTTTTCTTACCTTTATAATAAAAGAGCTTCAAAAGTCTCTCTCTCTCTCTCTCTCTCTCTCTCTCTCTCTCTCTCTCTCTCTCTCTCTCTCTCTCTCTCTTACTCCCGCTCTCTTTACTCACTCTCTTTCCTCACTCTCTTTACTCACACTCTCTCTCTCTCTCTCGCGCCCCCTTCTGGATGGTTGAGTCGTGCGTGGGTGTGGTAATCATGGCGGCTGTGGGTGTTGAGCTGTGAGTACGGTGCTGTGTTGGTGGTCTTTCCTATCCTCCTTTCACTCCATTTGTGTCCTTGTACGAGTTTGTGAAGTTTTCTCCGTGTTTCCCTTCTGCTCTTGAGACAAGAGAGGGAGAGAGAGACAGCACGGTAACGGTTAGCCACCTGTATTAATTTCTAACGTGGGTTGGTTATATCGTGCCGATTATTTATTTACTTATTTAACTAATTTTGATTTGTTTGGTTAGTTTATTGCATTGTTACTGTTTAGTTTGTTTAGTTTATTGCCAATAAATGGCTAATAGGAATAGTCAAAGGACTGCTGATCGTGTTAGTGATGAGGTGTTATCGCGTAAGCACGGGCTGTGCCTTGTTCCGCCGGAAGACGTGCAAATGGACGATGTTCTACTTGCAATCGGGGATTTGATCGGGGTGAATAACATTCGTGCCGCGTCTCGAATGAACCACAAAGTGGTGGTTTTCGTGTCACAAGTTAGCCTTGCAGACATCGTGGTGCAAAACGGGTTAACGTTGGGGAATGACCAATTTGTCCCGGTATCGTCCATGGACACGCCGGCGGTTAAAGTTATTTTAAGTAACGTTCCGCCCTTTCTGAGGAATGAAGAAATCCTACGTAAATTAGGGGAGCATGGGACTGTCGTCTCTCGAATTATCACGGTCCCCCTGCGAACCAGGAACGGAAGGCTGAAGCATGTCGAGTCGTTTAGACGTTTCTGTTTCGTCGTACTAAAGGATGAGGCAAAACAGCTGAACATATCTATAAATTTTAAAATAGGAGATCATGATTACCGGATCTTTGCAGCTACTGAGACCTTGATTTGCTATACATGTGGGGCATACGGACACACTCGGCAGTATTGTCCTGATGTGAGGAAGAGTTATGCCACAGCAGCTGGGGCAGCCCCCCCCCCCACCCCCTGTAAATGACTTGAACGACCCTGTAGATGAGCCAGGTGTCGAAAAAAGGTCAACACCGGAATACCAGGGTGCGGGTGACAGTGGTGCTGGTGGAGAAGCCCATACGGTAGTGGAGCAACCATATGTGGAGGAGAGGCTGCAACCTCAAGAACAAAGGGACTTCGAGGAGGTGAAGCTGATGGAGACCGAGTCGAGGAGAAACTTGAAACGCTCTCTTGCGAGCGATGAGAATGGAGGAAAAGGAAACAAAATGGTTCTCGTGCAGGCAGATGGAAATACAGACCAACCTGATGACCATGAGCAAAATGGTAATGCAATAGGTAGAGATGGGAATCTGCCCATTTCACAAGATGAGGAGAATCGAAGCATTACCGAGCGTGTCACCGTGTGTGATGGTGGACACCCTGCACCATGCGACGAGCAGTTAAGGACCCTCATCTCAACGGAAGATGATGAGAAAGAGATTGATAAGTCGGTGGCAGACAACAACGATGGGGTAGTTGGTGCCATGCAGACGCAACAAAAATACCATGGTGACAATTACACAGATGAGGTGCCAGTACCTGACACACCACTGGGTGAGAGTGGGGTCGAGGCTGATGAGGAAGGATGCAGTCTTGCTGCCCTGAGTGAGTCTCAGAAGGAGCAGGTGAGGCAAGCAGAGGTGACAAAAGGGAAGGTCATTGATTTCTTAAACGAAACGTTTAGACAACGTCATGTTGTAATTAGAGATCATTTCCCTGATGTTCAAGCTTTCATTAAGGTTTAGAAACCTCTTTTACAGAAAAATGACCCCATGCTCTCGGAGCCTCAATTTCGACGTCTTCGTAAAGCAGTAACAAAGGCGAATAAGGAATTGCAGGCGGACGGTGAGCTACCACCTTAGAATGACAACGCGAGAAATACATATTGCCTCCCTGAACATCAATGGGGGATGTGCCCCCTTACGAAAAATTCAAGCAATCCAGGCAATGGAGAGGGTAAAAGCAGATGTCATTCTATTGCAAGAGACCCATGCCACAAACAATTTGGCAGCTGAATGGTGTAAACTTTTTAAAGGGCAATGGTGGCTGAGTGGGGTTTCCACACCCAAGGCTGGTGTTGCCATCGCCTTAAGTCCCAGGCTTCCCACTCAGAGTGTTATTTATAGGGAGGTCTATAAGGCACATTTGATAGCGGTGGAGTTCTACTGCAATACACAAAAGCTTATTATTGTAAATGTGTATGCACCAAGTGAACCTATAGAAAGAAGAACATTCTTTTCCACATTGCGGGACTTTGTAGAGGGACTGGATCCAGCTGCTCTCACCTGTATCGCAGGGGACTTTAACTGTACAATTGATCCTTCAGTTGACAGGAATGGACATGAACCCCACGGCGCTTCTGCAAAGGTGTTAGCGAGCCTCATCAAGAACTATTGTTTTGAGGATGTGTGGAGGTTGCAGCATCCAACTTCACGGGCCTACACATGGTGCAGATGTCATGATGGCGTCCTATCAAGGGCAAGGCTGGACAGGATCTATATCAATAAGCCAATGCTGAATATGGTGTCCACTACCCAAATACTCCCAACAGGGTTTTCAGATCATAATTTAGTGGCAATGTCCTTTAAATTACCCCTGACATCAGGAGGTAGCGCATACTGGTCACTCAATACTCGGTTGTTAAGTGATAAGAAATTTAAAGATGCCTTCCGAACCGTGTGGGGGAAAATCCGGTCCTCTAAGCTTGAGCATGCCAACCTTCGCATATGGTGGGACCTTGCAAAGTGTCAAGTTAAAACGTTTTGTCAACAGTATAGTCTGTTTACTACTAAAATGCAAAGTCTCTCAATTGACTCATTAAAGGCCGAAATTGCAGAATTGGAACAGAATCGTAATGGGGCTGGGAAAGATTTGGGATAAGATCAGTTACTATGGACAAAAAGGTCATTACTGACCGAAATGGTGAGGCAGCGGGCAATGGGTACCTTGGTGCGTATGAGGATGAGTTACTTGACTTTGGATATGCCAAATAAGGACTTCTTTAGCTTGGAGAATTCGGTGAAAAACTCGCAGCAAATTCACAAGCTCTGTACTGCTAATGGGTCAACGGTTACCTCCCAACTGGAGATTAAAGCGGCCTTGAAAGCATTTTACTCTGACCTGTATTCTGCCCAGAGTATCAACAGTGAGGCGATACAGGAGCTGATTGCTGGGCTCCCAGAAGTCGAAGAGGACAAGCAGCACACACTGGAATCGTCAATTTCACCTGATGAACTTGAAGCAGCCATGCGAGGCCTGAAAGATGGTAAAGCCTCGGGGATTGACGGGCTGCCTGGAGAGTTTTATAAGACATTTTGGAATCTTGTGGGACCCGATCTGCTTGAAGTCCTTGACGAAAGCCTTCGTGCTGGAGAACTTCCTCTGTCCTGTAGAAGGGCGGTCGTATGCCTTTTGCCGAAGCCTGGGAACATTCAACTCATTGAGAACTGGCGACCTGTTTCCTTACTGTGTACTGACTACAAAATCTTGTCTAAAGTATCAGCGAATCGGCTGAAAGAGGTGATCAGCTCTGTCATACAGCCGGATCAAACCTACTGTGTTCCTGGACGGTCCATGCATCTGTTTCTGTTTCTGGTAAGAGATATTATTTCCTGTAAAAAGTATGTGCCTGCCAGTTTTGGGTTATTGTTTCTGGATCAAACAAAGGCTTTTGATCGTGTTGATCATGCATACTTGTTTTCGGTTCTTAAGGGGATGGGTTTTGGTGAAACCTTCACAGCATATGTTAAACTGTTATATACAAACACTTTCTGTATGTTGAAAGTAAATAATAACTTATGCTCCCCCTTTCCCTTTCGACGGGGTATCCGCCAAGGCTGTCCTCTCTCGGGACTGTTGTACACAATTGCCCTTGAACCACTTTTGGCATCCTTCAGGAAACGATTGCCTCAGGATATGGGGGTAGAGGGGTTAAAATTTGTCGTAACAGCTTATGCTGATGATGTTTGTGTTTTACTTAAAGGCCCGGGCAGTGTAGCTGCAGTACAGCAGTGCTTAAAAGACTTCTCTGCAGCCTCTTCTGGTGAAGTAAACTGGAGTAAAAGTGTAGCCTTGTGGTGTAGTTCAGGTAACCCCTCAGTCATATCACCACCATCACTCCCACAAAATCTGGTATGGAAAACAGACGGGGTCAAATATCTTGGAGTTTATCTTGGAAACCATGAAATGGAAATGAGGAATTGGGAAGGAGGTGTGGAACAAATCGCATATCGTTTAAAATCATGGAAAGGACTACTGCGGTCTCTTTCATACAGAGGCCGCGCTCTTGTTATCAATAACCTGATTGCAGCGAGATTGTGGCATAAAGTCATTACCCTGCAGCCACCCAAGGAGCTGATCCCTGCCATCCAGAGGAAGTTGATAGACTTTTTTTGGAGCGGCTACCACTGGCTGCGGCCCAGTATACTGTACCACCCTCGGAAGGAGGGGGGCCAAGGAGTCATTGATGTCTCTGGGCGGCTTATGGCTTTTCGCCTGCAGTCTGTGCAGAGACTACTGTATGCGGAGGAGCTGCCCTGGCGCCCATTTGCACATTTTCTATTACAACAGGCTGGTGGAATGAACTATGATCGGCACCTTCTCTTGGTGGACCTTGATTGTGTCAGCAGTGCTTCACTTCCCGCTTTTTATCGGAGTTTGCTGGATGCATGGAAAGGCCTTGAGGTTAAACGTTGTCTTGAGGCATATAATTGTCGTAATTTCCTCCAAGAGCCTCTGTTCTATAACAGCTTTTTCCCATGTATTCCTCGTAGCCATGCTTTAATTCAAAAATTCATTAAAGGAGGCGTAAGCAAAGTGAGTGATCTAAGGGATGCATCTGGAACCAAGTGGAGGTCTGCTGGGGTGGTGGTGACAGGTGTTTGTGTAGCGTCTGTTCGAGTTGTTCAACAAATCAAACAGGTAGTCGTAAAAAAATTCAGGCAGCTAAACATTGGCTGGGAAGGTGCCGGAATTGTCGAAGATTTTCGACTATCTTTCCCCGAAATCAAGGTGCTGCCCTCTGTCCAGTCCAATGATGATGGGTTTCCCTCCCCCTTTCACTTAGTAACTAAGGCTGTTGTCCTTAAACTCGTGAGGGGGAAAGAAGTCTCATCCCTGTCTGGAGCGATGCGTGTGTCCTTGTGGTCAGAACGGTTAGGGCCGGGGTTTCCCTCTACTCCACTGTGGCATAATATGTTTGTTCCACCCATCTATGGGTTCTTAGTGGATATCCAATGGAGGCTAACACATTGGGCTCTCCCCTCAAACACTTTTATCCACCATCTTAATGCCTGTAAATGTTGCCTGTAAATTGTCGGGGATCGCCTGGGTGCCTGTAATCGCCTGGATCGCCTGGGTCGCCTGGGTGCGATCGCCTGGGTGTCGGGGGTGCCTGTAAATTGTCCCTTCTGCGAACAGGAGGAGGATCTTTTTCATGCATATGTCCAATGCAGGAGGTTAGCACCTCTATTTTCTGTGATTGCACACCTTTCTTATAAATTATCCTTCACTTTTACCTTGCATATGTTTATTTTTGGTGTACCCTTTACCTCCTCTTGTAAAAATGCTGGTGCCTTGATGAATTTCCTGATTGCCATTGCAAAATATGCAATTTATAAGTCAAGGAAAATTAAGATTGATAAATGTTATGGTGATGACGTCATTCCAATATTTAAAGGGCTGGTGTCAGCAAGATTAAGGCTGGAATTTGATCACCATATGAGCAATGAGAATGTTGAACTTTTTGAATGGAAATGGTGCACTCACGAGGCCTTGTGTGTGGTTCAGGACTCGAAACTCGTCATGATGTTTTAAGAATTGCATCAAGAGTGTGATGCTTTGGTGTTGTTGTACCTTTTTCTTCTCTGCCCCTGCTTGTAAATACCCTTGCGGTATAGGTTGACATCCTTGTGCATTTTGTGGAAATAAACGGTTTTCAAATTCAAATTTTCTCTCTCTCTCTCTCTCTCTCTCTCTTTCTCTCTCTCTCTCTCTCTCACTCTCTCACTCTCTCACTCTCTCTCTCACTCTCTCTCTCTCTCTCTCTGTCGCCATCTGCTGGCTGTCGGTGCGTTGGGTGCGGTGTCATGGCGTCTGCTCGCTTCGTGTCGTGAGTGCTCTGTCTTGGCTGTTTCCTATTTCCCTTATTCACTCCATTGTGTCCCTGTTTCTGATTGTAAAGTTTTCCCCTTGTTTCCTGTGTGTGTTGAGACTTGAGAGAGAGCGGGAGAGCGCATGGTAAGTGTTTTCGCAGGTTCTTGTTGAAACCTTCGGTTTCTGGGCCTGCGTTTCATTTGCCTTGTTTTTCTGGTCGAACTGCTCGTCGGTGGTTTCGATTCCTCATTTATATATTGTTTTTCCTTATCTTTTTCCTTTACCTCCACTTGCTGGTTGCTTGTGACAGGTTTCCTTTTGTTTAACTTAAACTTCCCTTATTTTATTTTCAGCTATGGCAAACGGACGTTTGTCCAATAGTGTGTATGAGTCGCTCACTCGTAAGGAGGGAGTGATAATTACTCCACCTGATGGAGTTAGTGTTGAGAATGTGGTGATTGGTTTAGGAGACCTTGTTGGAATCGAGAATGTTCTTGCAGCTTCAAAAATGAATCATCGCATCGTGGTTTTCTTGTCGGACGTGCGACACGTGGCCCAGGTGGTTGAAATCGGTCTAACCGTCCCGCCGGATATATTTGTTAACGTTAATCCTTTGGACACAATGGCCGTTCGGTTAACTCTGTCCAACATTCCTCCTTTTTTCACTTGTGAAGAGATCGTCTCTGCACTAAGTGTCTTTGGCACAGTTGTGTCGCGGGTCTCGATGGTTCCGCTTCGTCTTCGCTCTGACGCCTCGGTTCGGCATGTTATGTCGTTCCGACGTCATTGTTATATCATTTTAAAGGATAACGCTCAATCACTCAATGCAGTTATGACGTTGAAATATAAAAACCGCAATTATCAAATCTATATTGCGACAGAAACTATAACTTGCTTTAATTGTGGTGAACCGGGGCATTTAAAAAACGTTTGCCCCAAGAATGCCGCCAGTGGTGCATCGATACCGGTGAAGACCATTAACACAAAAAGTGGTCCATCTAGAGTCGGGGACCCTCGTGATGCCTCAAACACGAGTAATTTACCTGAGCCGTCAGCGGCGGGGGTGGCTCAACCCCAGGCAGATGGTGAGGGTTTTACCGTTGTTCCCTATAAAAGGAAACATAAATTAAAACATTTAACCGATAACAGCCAGGACGTGGCGGCAAGCTGTCCAAAAAAGATGGCACCGGCTGACGAACATGACGAGTCCCGTTTGGAAGCAGCAATATCTGAGGTTTTTAAAACCGAAAATCGGTTCGACGTTCTTGCTCTGGAGGATGATGATGCTTCTGCTTGTGGAGTTGGTGAACTCGAGCGGGAAGTTGGTGTGGTGCAACAGGAAGCGCATGTGACCACTCCCATGGTCACAGGCACCGTGTATGTGAACGCCGAGTCCACTCTTGTCCCTCTTCCTGCTGGGGGTGAGGTGTGTGACGTTCCTGAGTTGCAGACAACCTCCAGCCCAGGTGAATCAGAGTGTAAGGCATCAGCTGATGACGTGCCGGGTTTGCCCCCAGCAGAATGTGAAACTTCTCCTGGTAGTACATCTCTTCCTCTCCCTCTTCCTCCTCCCAATCCCATTCCTCCTCCCACTTCTCCTCCTCTTCCCACCCCCCCTCCTCCTCCCACTCTCCTTCCTCCTCCCACTCCTCTCCCTCCTCCCATCTCCCTTCTTTCTCCCCCCGCCCCCCCTCCTACTCCCCCCGCCCCCCCCCTCCTCCTCCCCCCGCCCCCTCCCCCTCCTCCCCCACATACTCCTCTTCCTTCTACTTTGGGTGCGGAATGTGACGTTTCCCTCGTGAAGCCACCAGCTCCATCTCAGGAGCATGAAATTGATGTCATGGACATGGACCGACACTCGGAATGTGATCGGACGGGACCTCGTCGCTCGCCTCTGCCGGGAATGTCGAAGCCTGGAATGACCCGGGTTTTCCCCAATATTTGGAGGGTGAGACCAGTGTTCCACCCTCCGAGATCATAAAATTTCTCCAGGACACTTTTCGGAAGAAACGGGTAAAAATTAAAGATTTTTTCCCTGACCTAATCGGCTTTGTGGTCTCTGCGAAGCGACTGCTTGTTAAAGCCGGACAGCTTGGCGTGACCGAATCACAGGTCTATCGTCTCTGGAAATGTATCCTGAAAGCGAAGAAGGAGCTGCAGATGTAGCCCAGCCAAGCTGTTTGGCACGTTTGACACGTTTATATACACCCTTATATCATGGCTTTCTCCTTCGCCAGTTTGAATATTAATGGGGGACGTTCTTCCCTAAGGAAAATTGAAGTTAAACAGTTTGTTAAGGAAAATCGCATCGATATTCTACTTCTACAAGAGACAAGATGTAGTTCCTCTTGTATGGGGGAGTGGCAAAGGATAATGAAAGGAAAATGGTTTTTTAGTAGTCTGGAACACCCAAGGGCTGGGGTAGCTGTCTATTTACAGCCTTCCTTCTGTAGCTCTCATATAATTTTTAATGACATAATCAAAGGGTATTTAATTTCAGTCACTTTTACACACAATGGTTTTAAACACACCATACTGAACATTTACTCACCTAGTGATAGCACAGAAAGACTTGCCTTTTATACTAAGTTGGAAACATCTCTCATGCACATTGATTTTAATGGACTAGTCTGTTTGGGTGGAGATTTTAACTGTACCGTGGACCCTGCCCTTGATCGTAATGGAGAGGAGCCTCACCCAGCAAGCGCAGTGCCTCTGTTAAGATCCTTGTCCAAGTTCTCCCTTGTTGACGTGTGGAGAATCCGCAATCTTTCTGTCCACCAATACACGTGGTGTCGGTGCTCAAAGAGTCGTCTCTCGCTCGCAAGATTGGACCGGTTCTATATTAACAGTATTTTTCTGAATATCGTGAGTGGCGCGGACATTGTCCCGAGTGGCTTCTCAGATCATCACATGGTTACGCTTTGTGCTTGCCTACCAGTTCGGAATCGTGGTGCTGCCTACTGGACCTTTAATGTGAGCCTTTTGGAAGAAAAAATGTTTGTTGATGCATTTCATGCATTCTGGAGGGCCTTGCTCCAACGTAAACCATCCTTCCCCCGCCTTGGGCAGTGGTGGGACAATGCCAAAGTACAGATGAGATTGTTTTGCCAACAATATGGAGCTTATCGTACTCAACACAACTCTGCCCTTCAATCCCTGATTGCCAAGGAAATATTATCCTTGCAATCCAACCTCTCGGCTTCTAGTACTGAGAGAACGAACTCTCTGCTGGCGAAGAAAAAAGCTCTTCTTGCTGGTCTATGTGCAAAGCAAGCTAGAGGAGCGCTGATCCGTCTCCGAATGGAGAACTTGTGTCATTTGGATACCTCCTCCAAGTTCTTTTTTGCACTGGAAGTCCGAACTAAGAGAGGTCAGCAGATTACCTCAGTAAGGACGAAGGAAGGAAGAATAACGCACGATCAAAAAGACATCAGGTATTCCCTCAAGAACTACTTCTCTGACCTGTATCGCGCTAAGGGAATCGATAACGAGATCACAGGATCCTTGACTTCCTCCTTACCCACCTTGTCGGAGTCTGCGTGCCTGCAACTGAACAAGGAGCTAACCATGGAAGAACTCCATGCTGCTTTACAAACCTTACCTTCAGGTAAGGCCTCTGGCTTGGATGGGATACCTGCAGAATTTTACAAAGCTTTCTGGGACCTCCTGGGACCAGAGTTACTCGAAGTTTTGGTTGACAGCCTACGATTAGGCTTACTGCCGCTAAGCTGTCGTAGGGCGGTACTCGCCCTGGTCCCAAAGAAAGGAGACCTCCAGCAACCGCAAAATTGGCGTCCCATCTCACTGCTTTGTACGGATTACAAAGTTCTCTCCAAGGCTCTTACCAACCGGCTCAGGCCCGTGATTGGCGACATCATACACCCCGATCAATGCTACTGTGTTCCGAAAAGGACAATACATGACAGTATTTTTATCGTGCGTGATTTAATTGATATCTGTGATCTTAAACAAAGAAATGTTGGTCTGGTTTTTTTAGACCAAGAAAAAGCCTTTGACACCATTGATCACTTTTATCTTTTTTCGGTTTTAAGTGGGTTTGGGTTTCCAGAAAATTTTATCTCTCACGTACAGTTACTGTATAATAATATCTTTAGTCTACTCAAGGTTAACAATATTTTATGTCCACCTTTCCCGGCTAGTAGAGGCATTCGCCAAGGTTGTCCTTTGTCTGGCCTCCTGTACTCCCTCGCACTTGAACCTTTGCTTGTTCGCTTGCGTGCACGTCTTCTCGGTTTCCTTCCGCAACCAACGGCGCACCCAGTTAAGGTGATCGCTTATGCGGACGATCTTTGCGTAATCGTCCATTCGGATGAAGATGTCTCCGCCTTGGTCCAATGTGTCCATGAATTTAGTTTGGCAAGCTCTGCAAAGGTCAATTGGAAGAAGAGCAGTGCTCTTTACCTTGGTCCACAAAATGGAGCCATTCCTCCAACTCTGCCTGAACAACTTGAATGGACAAGGGATGGAATCCTTTATCTCGGTGTTTTTCTTGGCCCTGGAAACTTCATTTAAAAAAACTGGGAGTCTCTCATAATCAAAACTGAGAGACGGTTGCTGAAATGGAGGGGTTTACTTTGTCAACTTTCTTATCGGGGCCGAACCCTTGTTATAAATAATCTTGCGGCATCAATGCTTTGGCATGTTTTAATGGCACTGCAGCCCCCAGATTTCATTCTCAAAAAGCTACAAGCTACTTTTATCGACTTTTTTGGGGGAGGTAAGCACTGGCTTCGACCTGGTGTGCTCAGCCTGCCTGCTGCTCAAGGAGGACATGGACTGATTGCTGTTTCTAGCAAAGTGATGGCTTTTCGCCTCCTTTCACTTCGTAGGCTGCTGTACACCGACGTCTCGTGGAAAGCGTCGGCTCACTGCCTGCTTCAGCAAGCAGGGAAACTCAACTACGACCAAGAACTGTTCCTTATAGACACCACGAAAGTTGATGTAACACCAGTTCCTCTATTCTATAGGAGTATGCTGGAGGCATGGCAAGCAGTTACTGTTCGCCGTGACAACAGGAACTATTCTCTTGAGCTGTTTTTAAACGAGCCCATCTTTCTAAACCCCATATTTGAAGGGGTCTGCAGTAACCGTGCTTTTATGCAAAAGTTTATCGACGTCGGATGCATCAAGGTTAAACATCTCAGAACCCCTTTTCCTTACAAGTGGAAGCCAGCTGCTGACATTGCTGTAGCCACCGGAGTTCGATCCATTCGAGTCATAGGAAGGATCTTTTCTGTGATCCTGCATTTTTTCAAGGGAACCGGGCTAAAATGGGCCCCACAGGCGGAAGCTAGCCCTTCTTTATCCGAATTTCTCTTTCCTAGACTTCTACTTCATTTTCAGGGCTTCACCCCTTTTCCTTTGATGGAGAAATCTTGTGTTTATGCTTTGTGTGTTTTAACCCTTGTTCACGATCGACCCGCAGAACCGCAAGCGCACTGGGGGAGAATGTTCCGGACTACTCCTTCCACCACCATCAATTGGCTTACTATGTACAAGGCCCCCATCGCCAAGCGCTCCGGAGACTTACAATGGCGGCTGGCGCACTACATTTTACCATCAAATGTTTTATCGCATCGCATATGTTCCGATAACACGGAATTATGTCCGTTTTGCGGTGCGACGGAAACCATTTCTCACATTTTTGTTGATTGTCCTAGGTTGGCACCCCTTTTTACAGTTTTATCACGTGTGGTCCGGGGGCTTGGCCTAATTTTTACGCATTGTGTTTTTATCTTCGGTTTCACTACTTCCCGCCTGTGTAAAGATGAGTGCCTTTTAGTCAACTATTTGTCTTCTGAAGCAAAACTTGCCATATACTTGTCGAGAAAACACAGGATGCAAAATGCCTGTAATTCTGTTGATGTTGTTCACCTTTTTAAAGCCTTCGTCACATCGCGTGTAAATCTTGAGTTTCAATCGAATGATTGCACAGTGTTCTCACAACGGTGGTGTATCAAGGCATCCTTATGTCAACTGGCTGATGGTTCTCTTACAATGAATTTATGATTTATCTTGTCTCACATTTTAAACTTGTACAGCCATCGCCTTGAACTGTTTTTTGGCTTTTCACTGTGAACAGTTTTCCTGGCAACAAACGGGGACAAATGTCGAATGTTACTCTCTCTCTCTCTCTCTCTCTCTCTCTCTCCCTCTCTCTCTCCCTCCCTCTCTCTCTCTCTCTCTCTCTCTCTCTCTCCCTCTCTCTCTCTCTCCAAATTTGTGGGGGGGGGGGGGGTGGGGTGGGGTTACAGCTCGACCAGGGGGTAAATGAGTGAACGGATCACCGCTGTAGCCCCAGAAAGCTTGCAACTCCAAAGCGTCATACAGATGGAGCACCTGTAAGATGGAGAACCTACAAGATGGGGCACCTGCAAGATGGATGACCTGCAAGATGGATAACCTGCAACATTGTGTGCCTGCAAGATGGCGTACCTCCAAGATGGAGCACCTCCAAGACAGAGCACCTGCCCATTACGATCGGCCTTTTTCCAACACCTCTGGAGTGGCTCACAAGTCCCCAAGTTCATCAAGGAAAACATATCGGAAAAGCGTTATGATGTGATGCGTTCACAAACATTCCTCCAGCAGTGAACATGGTGACGTGTTACATGGTGCATTCAGAAAGGAACATGGTTGGGAAGGACACGGATGCTCTGTCGCTCCCGGCTACTGGTTGTGTGAGGTTTATCTCCTGGTCTGTCCATTTGGATCGCATTGGGATCACCAATAAAAATTTTTTTTTTTAAAGTCTCCCTCTTTCTCTCCCTCTCTCCCTCTCTCTCTCCCTCTCTCTCTCCCTCCCTCTCTCCCCCTCTTTCTCTCCCCTTCTCTCTCTCCCCCCCCTCTCTTTCCCTTTCTCAATTTTTCACTTAATTTAATCAAACGCTTAATTTGCTCTTGATGTGTTCATAGCTCTTGCGTGAGCATTTCCTTTAAAATTGTTTGTGGTTTCTGTTTGTGTCCTCACCTTTGGTTGGTAAAATTTTTATACTTGCTGGTTTCTTTTGAATATCCTTTGTTCTTTTTTGGTGTGTTTATGATCCTTATACAATGTTTCTTTGAACTCGTTGCTTGGTTTAACACTACTTTGTGGAATGGTTTTATACTTTTATAATAAAAGGATACAAAAGTCGAGTCTCTCTCTCTCTCTCTCTCTCTCTGTCGCCACCTATCGGCTGTCGGTGCGTTTGGGTGTAGCGTCATGGCGGCTGTGAGCAACTGCTCGGTGTTTTGGTGAGTCCGTTGTGAGTTTTCCCCCCTCTCCTGCCCTCCCCTGCCCCCCCTCCCTCTCCTTTTCCATCCTGTGTGCTTCGGCATTGTGTTTTCATCCGTTCTGCACCCTTGTCTTCGAGAGAGAGAGGATTGAGAGCGAGCCCATTTTGGGTGCGGCCTACTGGCTTTGACGACGCTTTGTAAGCCATTTTTGTGCTTATAATGCACGTTTATTATTTACTTTAGTTCGATTATTTAGGTTTGATACCTTCTTGTCCGGTTCGGACAAGGGGGGGGATTTCGCTGTTATGACGAATACACGCTCTCGTTAAGAGGCGTTCGAAAATTTAACGCGTAAGCATGCATTCGCATGTGTTCCGCCCGAAGGAGCTCCTACTGAGGACATTATCCTTGCCGTGGGATCCATCATAGGAGACGGTAATGTTCGTGCGGCATCACGAATGAACCAGAAATTTGTTGTCTTCGTGTCAGAAGAAAAACTCGTTCATGACGTCGTTAGTACCGGTCTAACCATAAAAGGGGGTCATTATATTACGGTATCCCCTATGGATACGCCGGCTACCAATATAACAATATCCAACGTTCCACCGTTTATGCCAGGCGAGAAACTCATATCCGTTCTGTCTCGTTATGGTAAAATTGTTTCCCGAATCTCAATGATTCCGCTCGGGTGTCGCAGCGATCGTGTTAAACACGTAATGAGCTTTAGGAGGCAGGTGTATATGATTCTCCCGGATCGCGGAGCCAATACAGGTTTAAATATATCCTTTAAAGTATCGTTGGATGATCGGGAATACCACATGTATGCTTCCTCAGCCTCCTTAACTTGCTTTAATTGTGGAGAATTCGGACACGTTAAAAGATTCTGTCCTAGGGCCTCTTGTCCGAAGTGTGGTGAACCGGGACATAACGAAAGGGTTTGTAAAAAGGCCAATCCCTCCACCGCGCCTTCTGATACCCCGACCATGCTCGCTGACACCCGGACCGTATCTCCTGTTACCCCTACCGTACCTTCCGTCACCTGGACCGTATCTCCTGTCACCCCTACTGTACCTTCCGTCACCCGGACCGTACCCTCGGACACCCCGACCGCACCTTCGGACGCCCCGACCGTACCTTCTGACACCCCGACCGTACCTTCTGACACCCCGACCGTACCTTCTGACACCCCGACCGTACTTTCTGACACCCCGACCGTACCCTTTGACCCCCCGACCGTACCCTCTGACACCCCGACCGTACCTTCTGACACCCCGACCGTACCTTCTGACACCCCGACCGTACCTTCTGACACCCCGACCGTACCTTCTGACACCCCGACCGTACCTTCTGACACCCCGACCGTACCTTCTGACACCCCGACCGTACCGTCTGACACCCCGACTGAGTCGTCTGTCACACCGGTGCTTTCCGATTCCAATGTGATGACACCCACCGATGTGACTGACACAACTAGCATTGCCCCCTTTCCCGAACCCATGAACGAAGAATCCATAGTGTATGCTAAAAAGCGAAGAGCACCAGCACCAAGCATTTTCGCTGGTGCTGCAAAGAAGGCGGTCATGGGCGGCACCATTTCCGGTGCACATGTGTCCGAGTGTCCCTCTGACATTCCCTCACTAACTGAGTACACGAATACCGTTGTCAATGACACCAGTGAGTCTCATTATGTAAATGAGCCAAAAAATAAAATTTGTACCTCTCACCTGGAAGTTTCCGAGTGCGAAACCTCCAGTGAAAGTATTACCATTTCCGAGCTGGGAAATGTTTTTCCGCTTGTCCCCCCTTTAAATACCGAGCAGACTAAGGATTCAATAAACGTTCCCACTGTACAAACGGGGCCGGTAAATCTGAGTTTGCTGGGATCTCAAACCCAAGCTCCGACCCCAGATACAAATATCCACCAAAGTGTTAACGAGTGCTCTCGGGAACACCTTGGGAAACTTGTGAAGGTGCCTCCAGACAAGACCGCGGGGGCAGCGGGTAATACCCCAGATCCTGACGACATGTTATCTGACGTGTCCGAGTCCGAAGATGACATTGAGGCAACCGCGCTGTCACAAGCGATGACAGGTCACTCGCAGGTATCCCCTCAACTCATTCTTACCTTCCTTAACGAAACGTATCGTCACCGCAACATTGTCATTAAAGACTATTTACCTGACTTGGCTGCATTCATGTGCACCGCAAAGTCAATAATCAAAGCGCGTGAGGATTTTGACCTGACGAAATCTCAATTCCACAGGTTAAGAAAGTTTGTTACCCGAGCAGGTACGGAGTGTTCCCAAGCACAGGGCGATTTCATTACCACGGAATGAAAAACATTTCCTTTGCGACCTTAAACATGAATGGTGGGGGTGCAAGTCACCTCCGTCAGGCCCAAGTCAAAAACTTGTTTGACCGTAAAAAGGCAAATGTTCTTTTACTACAAGAGACCCACATCACACCTAACGTGGAACATGACTGGTGCCAAACTTTCAAAGGGCAATGCTATTTTAGCAATCCGTCAGCCTCATCTGCTGGGGTTGGGTTTTTTCTAAAGCCAGGTCTAGCTTTTGAGTCTTGTCATTTTCAGGAAGTCATAAAAGGCCGGCTTATTTCCCTTCAGCTTGCACATCAAAACTTCCGCTGTACCATTTTCAATGTGTACGCACCTAGTGAGAGCAGGGACCGAAAGGCCTTCTTCACCTCCATGGTAAACCACCTGAAATCAGTTGATCTCGACCAATGTGTGTGCATTGGTGGTGACTTTAATTGCACCTTTGACCCTTCGAAGGATAGAAACTCTGCAGAACCCCACCCCGAGTCCCATGCGGACCTATCCCGTTTCTTTAAGACGGCCGGTCTACTGGATGTTTTGGCGATTGCATCACCCCAACATAGTCCAGTTTACCTGGTGTCGATGTACCAATGGCCGAGTGTCTTCGGCAAGACTCGACCGCTGGTACATTAATGTACCCTTTAGGAACGTCGCGGCCTCTTCCGGTTGTTTTCCGTCATTGTTTTCAGACCACCATATGGTAACCTTAGATCTTTCTTTTCCTCGACCCACATGCAGAAATAGTTACTGGAAGTTTAACATTAAACTTTTAGAAGATAGTTTATTTACAGACTCCTATCGTGATTTCTGGGCTGAAATGAGTACTAAAAAAATCTTCTTTCTCCTCAATTAGTCTCTGGTGGGATAACCTAAAGGCCCAAATTCGAGTATTTTGTCAACAATTTAATTCGCACTGTACCAATGTAAAACATATCACGATGGCTTGCTTGGAAGCAGACATCTTAAGGTTAGAGAGCAAGCTGGCCAATGAGAGCAACCCAGTGAACTATCGGTTGCTACTCAAGAAGAAGGCCCAATTAAGGGATTTGATCCATGAAAAAGCAGCGGGCACACTAGTTCGGCTAAGAATACAAAATATAAAGGTTTCAGATACCCCAACTAAGGCTTTCTTTCACCTAGAAACTGTAGAGAAACCAGCACGACTTATATCTTCGGTTTTGGACCCAGGGGGGAACATCCTAACAAATCCGAGTGATATAAGATTAAATGTAATCGATTTCTTTTCTGAACTTTTCAAGGCCAAAACAGTTTCTCACGAAATGATGAATGTTTTGACCTCTCATCTTCCTTCTGTGGCTGAGGCCCAACGTCTGGAACTGGATGCTCCAATTACCCTTCCAGAGCTAACCGGTGCACTCGCTGAGATGGAGTCGGGAAAAGCCCCTGGCATCGATGGCCTACCGGCCGAATTTCTTTCGGCATTCTGGGGACATTTTGGGCCCAGAGCTGCTCAATGTTCTGGATGCATCTCTTTTATCCAGAGAATTACCGCTCAGTTTTAGAAGAGCAGTACTCTGCCTGCTACCCAAGACTGGCGATCTCCGACACCTGTCAAACTGGCGTCCGATCTCTTTGTTGTGCACGGATTACAAACTGTTTTCCAAGGTCCTTGCGAACCGGTTGAAGACAGTTATTGGGGACCTGGTGTCACCTGATCAAAGTTGCGGCATCCCTGGCAGATCCATCTATGACAACATATTCCTAGTCAGAGATTTGTTAACTGGTAAATGTGTCAAAGAGGATTTTGGATTGGTGTTTCTTGACCTTGCAAAGGCCTTTGATAGCATTGATCATGAGTTTTTGTGTCATGTGTTACAAGCTTGCGGGCTTGGCACTAATTTTAGAGCCTACATAGCTTTGTTATATGCAAACATCTCCAGCTTGATCAAAGTTAACAACGAATTTTGCCCACCCATAAAGGTTCAGAGAGGGGTAAGGCAAGGTTGTCCACTTTCAGGTCTATTATTTGCCCTCGCCTTGGAGCCCCTCTTAATCGCCCTCAGAAAGGATATCCCTGGACTTGTCCTTTCTCCAGGACACCCACCTTTGACCCTGTCAGCTTATGCCGACGACCTTTGTGTCATTATAAAAAGAAAATGCGACAGTGACGCCATGGCAAAGTGTTTGTCGGACTTCAACCTTGCCTCATCATTAAGGTGTAATTGGGGGAAAAGCAAGGCTCTGTGGATCCCCTTTCCAAAAAATGACTTACCTATGCCACCGTTATTACCACCACCTCCCCTTCCTGCAGAGCTAGTGTGGGCAAACGATGGCATCAAGTATTTGGGCGTCTTCCTCGGTCCTCCTCAGTATGCCCAGAACAATTGGGACAGGATCATTGACCAGGTAGATGGGCGTTTGAGCCGATGGAAAAGAGCTCTACCCCACCTTTCCTATAAGGGTCGCGTGCTAGTTGTCAACAACCTCGTCACTACCCTTTTGTGGCACCGGTTCATCTGCCTGCAACCACCGGAGGTTTTGCTCCAAGCTATCCAGAGGAAACTGGTGGATTTTTTTGTGGGGGGCTACCACTGGCTTCGACCCAGCGCCATATGTTGTCCCTCGGCCGAGGGTGGTCATGGCCTAGTCGATGTGAAATGTCGCCTGTTGGCCTTCCGGCTCCGCTCCATCCAACGCTTGCTTTATGCAGAACACCTACCAGGAAAGCCCTTAGCCTGCTCCATTCTTCAACGAGCTGGGAGGCTCGGATACGGACAGGAACTTTTCCTGACCAACCTTCAACACGTCGATACATCTCTGCTCCCAGTCTTTTATCAGAGCCTCTTGAATGCCTGGCAGGGCGTTTCGATAAGTCACCAAACAGACTCGTATGGCACTAACATGTATGCACACGAGCCTTTATTTTTCAACCCACTTTTCCCCGATATCCCGAGGAGTCGCGACTTCTGTCAGCATTTTATAGTGGCCAACATCCTGAAAGTGTGTCATCTCCGGCACGACTCTGGACAGGGATGGAAGCCTGCGAACGAGCTGGCGGACCTAAGAGGTGTTCGGTCCAGGAGGCAAATCGGGAACATACTAAGAGCGGTGATCCGAAGGGGCCACCAGCTAGGCCTACATTGGATGCAGGACGCAGAGGTTGAGCCCACAGTCCCAAAATTAGGTGTCGCTTTTACCCCAAACGAGCTGCCCCCCATGAGCGCAGGGTCACCCCCCTTCCATGCTATGAGCAGCAAGAGTATTTATAGGTCTTGTGTGAAACTTCTTCTTGGGGACCCACCTCTAGCTGGGGTTACCCGGTGGAAAGGACTCTTGCCTCCCGGTCCCCCCTCTGAGCCTTTATGTGATACAATGTATGCTGGACTTATTTCTAAAAGAACAGGTGACCTTCAGTGGTGTTTGGCCCACTGGATTGTTCCTTACAATGCTGTCATTCGTTTTTTTCCCCCCATTTCCGGCTGTTGCCCCTTTTGTCCGGTGAGGGAAGATTTGTTTCATGCTTTCATTAATTGTGAAAGACTTTCTCCTTTGTTTCATTGGTTAAATTTTATTTCCCATAGATTGCAGGTTGCCTTTTCTTTGAAAGCTTACATCTTTGGCTTTCCTCCCAAAAAGGGAACCACATCTATTGTATTCGGGTTCCTAACCGCTACCGCTAAACTGGCCGTATACCTGTCGCGGAAGGCGAAGCTGGGCGGCAGACCCATGCAGGAATGCAGTATTATGGTGTTTTTTAGTTCGTTGGTGTCAGCAAGGCTCAAGCTTGAATTTGGCTGTGTCCAAACTGCAAACGACTTTGCAAATTTTGTTGCGACCTGGTGTGTTGGAGGGATTTGTGAGGTCCAAGATAACAAATTGTTAATTTCTGTATAATACAGTGCGGGTGTTTCTTATACACTGTTCCATGCTTCTCCTTGCTGGCGTTTTTCTCCCCCTGGCCTTGACCTACTCTTTCTTTCTTAAGTCTCTCCTCAGGGTTGCAGATGCGATTGTAAATATGTACATATAAAATTATGCCTAGTTTAGAAATTATGCCTAGATTTTCTCCTCGTGTGTTTTTTTTGGTATTTGCACCTTTTCTGTCGCTTGGTTTGCAGTGCACCGATTGTTTTTTCCTTCCGGGATTGCTATGATTTTACTGATTTTCCTGGATGAATTGCTTTTGGTGGTACTCTTGTTTTATACTTTTATAATAAAAAGAGTTTAAAAGTCAAAGTCTCTCTCACTCTCTCACTCTCTCACTTTCTCTGTCGCCACCTATCGGCTGTCGGTGCGTTGGGTGCGGTGTCATGGCGTCTGTTCGTGTCTTGGCATTGTAGCTCCGTGCTCGTGGTTTGTATCTTTACCCTCCCCTTACCTTTTCTCACCTTTGTTCCGTCTTTTGTGTGTCACCCTTCCACGTTATCATCCCTCCCCCCCCCTCTTGAGAGTGAGAAAGTGACAGAGCACACGTTGTGAGACCGGTAAAGGTTCCCCCTTAGGGCGGTTCCCTCTTCGGGTTTTTTTCGCTTCATGTTACAAATCATAATACTGTTACGGACCGCGGATTAGGATGTTATTTACCGAGCGGTGGTATTACCGCGGCCGAACAGTTGCTCCCCTTTTCTTCCCTTACACTCACCCGATTCACCCAGACGTTGGCCAAATCGCGCTATGCTAAATCAATGATGGAAAGGACACGACGACTGGGAAAGAGGAAACGACGCAAGGGGTACAGTTCTCAAGACCTCCGGAGGAGGGTATAATTACAGTGGTGGAGATTACAAGGCAGAGTGAGGTAAAGACACAGAAGAGATGGGCACTTAAATACCGTCTTATCTTATCCCTGACAGACCACGGACAAACGGACAAGGTAGACTTACACAGGGATTGATGGCAGGAAGGGACAGGTAGGTCGATAGCACAAGGTGCACCTTGGCTCGGGGACAGGATAAAGCACGGTCCAAAAGATGCAGGGAGGCCTCACAGCGCTCGGAGGTGGTCTTGCTTGCTCCAAGCTCAGCGCGCATCTGACGTCACCTCCCTCTCACTGCGCATGCTCAGCGGGGAGTGACACGCCCTCGGCTGGTTGGTTCCGCCCCACTGGGGCCGGTCCGCCGCTTCCTTTGGGTGCGGGGGTTACCGGGCTCCGCCCTTGACGAGGAGCCGACAGGGAGCCCCTGTTTGGTAACCCCGTCGAGCACATGTCCGATGGCGGCTCGTTGGGAAGGCCTGGTGCCCTCCCACCACCCCTACCAACCAAACCGGAGTGAGGACGCGCACTCCCTGCGCTCATTGTTGTTGTTGTTGTTGTTGTTGTTGTTGTTGCTGAACTGTGAGGAAGAGCTGCGGGGAGGTATTGGGAGGACCTAAACTTCATAACGGTGCCATACAATCACATTCTGGTGCAACAAAGGGTCAGAATTAATGGAAACGAATCCTTAACTGACATAGACTAAGAATAACTAGCAAGATGTCCTTTAATTGTCTTACATGAGATGCGGTGATGTGATGTGAACCTGGGTGCGACATTTAATGGGTGAAATAGGGGGAGGTCGGGTCTACAGAGTGTTGTTTACAGGAAATGGGACTAGGGAATGGGGGATTGGGGATAGTTGGGAAGTATGGAGGAAATAGGGGAATATTTACAAGCGGATATGGATGGATGCAAATCCCATATCCGCAACACTGCACCCTTCTCGACCTCGGGGCGTCCCGACCCAATAAATTTTTACCTACTTTAGTGTGGCACTCAGATGTAGTTCCCTCTACTATTAACTCAACCCTGAGTGCGACAGTTTTACAGATGTTCACAAATGAGTAAATATGTCCCCCTGCGACATTGCACCCTTCTCCTAACAGAAACACACCCACAGGATAACCGAATCGCGGAAAGCATCCTCAAACTAAACGTACAGCCGGTAGGGAGCATCATTTATACTAGACTACACTGATATTTACAAGACTAACCCAGGACCTGTGATTGTTCTTTCTGGGGGGGAGACAGTCTGCTCTGCATCAATGCACCATGAAAGCACCCAAAACGCACCAATACACCCTCAGGCACCAATCGGTGCCCAGTCATCATAGTTCGTCAATGTTCAATAATAAAAATAAACCAACAACCCCTAACCCTGCAGGTGGTCTCTTGCTCTTCGGCTCCCTCTGCTGGCTATTTACTTTCTTCCAGATGTTGTCATTTCCTTTCATTTTCTTACTGGCGGCCTATTTGAGCATAAAATGAAATGCACCCAACGTGTCCATTTTTATTTATTTATGGCCCACAGGGCCGACTAGTGTGGTTCACCTGTGGGGCATCGGTGCCCTGTGGCCAAAGTCCGCCAGCAAGATTTCGGGCCCTCATGGCCGGTTTCAGCAGAGGGGCCATGCCCCAACCCATGGGGTCCATCAGTGGGGCTCGGCCACAGACATGTGGTCCATAATGTGGTGCATCGATGCAGACAGCTGGTTCTGGGAGTTCCGGGCGCACAATGGCCGACTCACGCACGCTCCCCTCGGCGCCCAATGGCGCACAGGTCATGTGGGAGACAAAAGGGGGACAAGACAAATGAGCGAGGGGTAAGGTCACAAGGGTACACATCAATAAGGCAATGCAAGGCGAAATGCGTACGGAGAGCGAAATGAGAAAGCTCGTCCCTACCGTACGTCACCCCCCCTGTCACCTACACTACCCTTGCCCTTACCCCATATTTACAAAATCTACACATTTACAAATTCGTCGCTAATGTCTCGTCTCCCCATATTTCTCCAATACCAAATTCGTCACCACAATCCCTCGAGCCAAAATTTGCCATCACCCAATTCGTCATCAATCCTCATAAGGAGGAAGAGATGGAACATCAAGCACAATGTCACACCCATGTCATGATGCGTCTCACATTCCAAACATCTGCACAATAAAATAACAAAACATGGCATGGTGTGGAGGTACGTCATCTCAGGTGAGTGCATGTAGATGGTGCGAGGAGACTTCAATCCTAACTATCCTCTAAATGACTTTAACACCCTTTACACTACCCGGGGTCTTTCCCTGCCAATCCATTGGCCTACTTACACTATGGGTTCTAAAAACCAATTCCCATTGACCAAACTGTGGTGCTTCTCAATTTGGGGTCTCACTCCCCCGATTCATCTCCCGGTGCCCTTGCACAATTTCTGGGCTGTGACGTGTAGCTCTCCCAGCAGGTCTACCCACCTGCACACCTCCACCACTGCAGTTGCCACCCGAGCTTACCTAGCTCCTCACCCTAACCTATCTAACTGGGGAAGGCCCCTCCTGGCTCTGTCACCCCTTGGTGCCCTCTCGCACTGGGCTACCCGGGTCCGTCCTCCGGATCCTCGGGCCCCATCCACAACTACCGGCTCCCAGAGCCCACCTGCGGCCTCACCTGGCCGACATCCTCACAGTGGTGGAGTGCCCAAACCAACTACACACACTAACAGGCTACACGCCCAGCCATTTCCACAACACTAATGCACCCATCCAAATACCATTCTTCCACCCGCACCACAGATGCCAATATCCAACCACAATTTACCTATACCCTCTACCTAACACTTACACTACCCGCCCCGGGTACTCGTGAAAGGGGTCCACTCTTCCCCCATCCACACCTTTGCACCATGCACACCACTCCGTACCACTTACTCCAACTCTCTCCACACCACTCATTCTCTGCTCCATATATTTCACACACCTGTACTTGCACACCTGTGCTCTCATACTTGGTGCCGCCTGCACCCTTCTCTCCCCCAAGCGCATTCGCGCTGATCCACAACACTCACTACTCACCATGACACTCATACGCAATGCTCTCATTCATCACTTGTACACTCACACACACCTCGGAGCATTGCCTCACCGATGCCTCATTTGAAGCTGCTCACCAGCACTTCCATTCATACTGCATCATCTGCTCTGTCTACTCCCTTCTAAAACTCGCGCTCCTCCGTCTTCCCTTTAAACTATTGCGCTCCCTCGTCATTATAATCCACACTAATCTACCTGCGTCCCCACTACAGGTATCCTTGTCACTAACTAATCTTAACGTTGCCTAATGTCATCTTCGCTAGATCCCTACACACAATATCCTAACCCACCCGGGCTAGTTTTCACTGCCATACACCCCATAATCTAGTGCTCCTTTGCCCCCCCCCCCCCTGTGAGGGATGACAGAGTTGCCATCCCACCACATCGGGGACGTTCCACTACCAATTTTGCTCATCAAATTTCAGCCAATCAAAAATTTGCCAATTATCTGCCAATTCTATTTACTTTTCGAAATTTCGGATCAAAACACTATCACTATCACCATCATCACAGTCCGCTATATCCTAGCCTCGGTGCGTCATGACATCATTAAACTCGGCTTCGTAAAGCCGAGCAATGAATTCGGGTGGTTTGGTCGCCTGCAGGTTGAATCCGTCCGGCTTTCGGTTCAAGGGAGGTGGATTGGTTGGGCCGAGGTTCCACGCACCATCTCGGCGCGGCACCTTGCGGTCCCGGGCCCGATGGCTCAATCTCCCTCGGTCGGAACCCCGTCCCCGCGAGGGGGCACCGTGCCGCTTCCTCCCACTCGCCCTTGAACCGGACCGGTCGCCTGGCCCGACAAGGCCCGGACTCGACCGTGCGGGGCGGGGCCAAGCCAGAATCGGCAACGACGCTTCGAAGAGAAACGACGCAGCTTCGATCCGCGCCGGGCCTCGCATCCAACAAAGGGCTCCTCGCACCGAGTGCTCACATCGGCTATCCGTCGCTCTAACCGCTAACCCGGTTACCGTCGATGCTTCACCGGCATGCTCACACGCATACGCTACCCCTTTCACCCTCACCAACCCCGGCGTTCCAACGCCGTCCGTACATTCCACCAACTCTCTCCCTGTTACACACCACTCCTCTCGCGCACACTCTTGCGCACACCTCGGTCCACACCTCTCCTCCGTTACGTCCTCCGTAACACTCACCATGGGCGTGCACTCTGGCATCCACCCACTAACGCGCTCACATGGGCTCTCCCACACTCGCGCTACCACCAACTCAGGTGTGCTTCCTCGCACACGTTCCACCACCACCTTACTCTCCTTGTCACACTCACCCTCGCACGTACACTCCGTATTGCTCTCACTCCCTATGTCACACCCCGTACACCCCGTACACCCCGACGTGCATTCTCGCTCGAACTCGGTATCACACTCGCGCTTCGTAACACGCTCACCCTTTGACGCACACTTTTTCCTCACACGCGTGCCATTTCCACTCACACGGGACCCTTCACCAACGCCCGGATGCCTCCTCGATCCCAAGCGCGCGAAAGTTCTTTTGTCGCCAAACATCCTCTTACAAAATCTCCCCGCACAATACACAGCACGTCTCACCTTCGGGGTTCTTCTTCCTCCCTGCACCAAAACCTGCAACCTCTTTATTTGGTTAGTGAGCATACCATTATGATTTGAGCAGAGACTTTGTACATATTCCATTTCTCCCTGCAATTCCCGGGCTACCTCCGTCATCTCTTCAATTTTAATTGTACCCACTACTGCTTTGTCTTTGTTCCCCTCGACGACCGTTGGTTTTAATAAAATTCCCTCTACCTCATCGGTCGCCGGCTTTTCCAAACCCCGTGTCGCGATTTCTACCCCCGTCATTGTACCCGCGCTTTCCGCCGCTTCGCTCAACCAGCGCTTCTCGACCCGCGTTACCTCGTCGTGCACCCTTGGGACTCTCTCGCCCACCCTGCGGTCTCTGTCCCTCTCCGCTTCCCTTACCTCATATGCGACTCTGTCCCTCGCCATTTTATCAATCAATTTCTCCCCCTCTATTCTCAGCATCTCGGTGAATTGCGCCAGGAAGTCCCCCACATCAAAGCCCGCTGCTACGGTCACGGGCGCGGCAAAATTTGGTGCCGCTGTAACCACGTGCGCGAGGGCGCCATTTTGTGCACCTGATACCCCCTCAACCACACCTTCTTTACTCTCCTCCACCATTTTCCCCACTTCTTCCCTGGGGTCCTGGGTCGATTCTATCCCACTCTCCTCTACCGGAACCCAGCCATCTTGATCTGCCATAGCGCGACTTTCAAAATTCGGGTTTTTGTAAAACAAAAGCAAATTTCGGTACTTTATAATTTTGACCAAATTTTTTTTTTTAGCTGTTTTAAAAATTTGGTTCGGGCCTCGTATCCCACTCCTGACACCAGTTGTTACGGACCGCGGATTAGGATGTTATTTACCGAGCGGTGGTATTACCGCGGCCGAACAGTTGCTCCCCTTTTCTTCCCTTACACTCACCCGATTCACCCAGACGTTGGCCAAATCGCGCTATGCTAAATCAATGATGGAAAGGACACGACGACTGGGAAAGAGGAAACGACGCAAGGGGTACAGTTCTCAAGACCTCCGGAGGAGGGTATAATTACAGTGGTGGAGAAAAGGGGGTAGATTACAAGGCAGAGTGAGGTAAAGACACAGAAGAGATGGGCACTTAAATACCGTTTTATCTTATCCCTGACAGACCACGGACAAACGGACAAGGTAGACTTACACAGGGATTGATGGCAGGAAGGGACAGGTAGGTCGATAGCACAAGGTGCACCTTGGCTCGGGGACAGGATAAAGCACGGTCCAAAAGATGCAGGGAGGCCTCACAGCGCTCGGAGGTGGTCTTGCTTGCTCCAAGCTCAGCGCGCATCTGACGTCACCTCCCTCTCACTGCGCATGCTCAGCGGGGAGTGACACGCCCTCAGCTGGTTGGTTCCGCCCCACTGGGGCCGGTCCGCCGCTTCCATTGGGTGCGGGGGTTACCGGGCTCCACCCTTGACGAGGAGCCGACAGGGAGCCCCTGTTTGGTAACCCCGTCGAGCACATGTCCGATGGCGGCTCGTTGGGAAGGCCTGGTGCCCTCCCACCACCCCTACCAACCAAGCCGGAGTGAGGACGCGCACTCCCTGCGCTCATTGTTGTTGTTGTTGTTGTTGCTGAACTGTGAGGAAGAGCTGCGGGGAGGTATTGGGAGGTCCTAAACTTCCTCAAGGTGCCATACAATCACATTCTGGTGCAACGAAGGGTCAGAATTAATGGAAACGAATCCTTAACTGACATAGACTAAGAATAACTAGCAAGATGTCCTATAGTTGTCTTACATGAGATGCGGTGAACCTGGGTGCGACATTTAATGGGGGAAATAGGGGGAGGTCGGGTCTACAGAGTGTTGTTTACAGAAAATGGGACTAGGGAATGGGGGATTGGGGAGAGTTGGGAAGTATTGAGGAAATAGGGGAATATTTACAAGCGGATATGGATGGATGCAAATCCCATATCCGCAACAATACTTTCTACCGTTTCTTTTTTCGTAAATATTTTTATTTTTCGTTTGTTTACTGGAGCTTTTTGGCTTCATTAACCCTTTATACATTTATCCTTTGTTTAAACGTGTAAACGATGGCGGATAGCTCTCGTTACACGTCTCTTGAAGCGCTAACCCGGAAGCACGGGTTAGTTTGTTCACCTCCGTCGGGAATCGACGTCGAGGCCATTATCCTTGCCGTCGGAGAGATAATCGTTTTGGATAATGTAAACGCGTGGTAATCTTTGTTTCCACAGTGCCCATGGTTGCTTAAATAGTCGAGCACGGGCTCTTCTTTGCTCCCGACGTGTTTGTTCAGGTTTGTCCACTCGACATGCCGGCAGTTCGGGTTTCTCTCTCTAACGCTCCTCCGTTCCTTAAGAACAAAGACCTGGTTACTGAACTAAACAAACTTGGTTCTGTCGTCTCTTCAGTTACAATGGTTCCTGTACGAGGAAAAAATAACCGTTTAAAACACGTCATGTCCTTTCGTCGTTTTGTTTATATGATCTTTAAATGCGGTATTGCCCTTCAAGGTCGAAGGTCACACTTATCGGGTCTTTGTCTCCACAGAGTCTCTAGTTTGTTTTGAGTGTGGTCAATGTGGTCATTTAAAAGACTCGTGCCCAAAAAAGTCCACAGATAGAGTCACTAGCCTGAATGGTGATGCACAGCAGGGCTCTACTGGGATCATTGTCGATGATGTAAACAGTATGGATGGTGCTGATGCAAACCCCATTGCAGACAAACAGAGAACCAGGAAAAGAACCCTCCCACCTTCTAGCGACCTCAACGAGCCTGATAATAAGGTCTTGGCCGGTCCTCCAACCTTCGCTCAAGTGGTTAGTGAAGGTTATGGTGGAGCGCGACCTCCTCCTCAGCAGTTTCCTCCAGTTGAGGAAATTCCTCAACCTCCCCCGCCTTCAGAATACTCTGAGGGTAATGTGATAAATGCTGTAAATGTATGTGTTGGCCAGACAGCACCTGAGTCTCTCCAGTGTTCTGAGGGTAAACCTCCATGTGAGGTTGAGCCTCCATGTGTGTCCCCTGCTGAAGCTTGTGTTGATTGTGCCACCCCTCCCTCTGTGGGGAGTGGTGAGTGTGTTGGAACTAGTGATCTGTCTGTGGAATCCTCCATTGAGGCAGCTGAGCCTTGTCAAGCTCATGGTCAGCAGGGTGATAGTGCTGAAGTCTCAGATTTTCGTGTCGATGAGCCCATTGCCTCGGCAATGGACTCTCAATGCAATGATTGTGACTCTGATGGGGGTTCTTCCGTTGCCTCACTGAGTGATGGTGAGGCCGACTTCTCGGGGCATGTCTCTGGAGGCTCTGTCCCTCCTGCTGAAATCGTGGATTTCCTCCAAAAAACTTACCGTAAAAAGCGCGTGAAAATCTGCGATTTCTTCGTTGATACTCACGCCTTCATTAGTGGGGCTCAGGAAGTTGTACAACAATCTGCGGCCCTTCATATTTCTGATCAATCACTGAAAAGACTGAAGAGGTACCTTGTCACAGCAAGGAAAGAATTAAACCTGTAATGGCTGTGTTGCTGCCTATGTTTCTATGAACATAGCAAGCTTGAACATTAACGGTGGGCGCAGTCAGCTGCGTCGGTCCCAAACTGTGCAATTAGCCAGGAGGGAAAAGATTGATGTACTTTTATTGCAAGAAACTCGTGCCACTGCAGACTGCATGGCTGATTGGCAGCAACAGCTGATTGGCACTTGGTTTTTTAGTAATACAGATTCTGTGAGTGCGGGTATTGCTTTTTTTGTCAGTGCACGTTTGTCTGTCTCCCCCCCCCCCATCTTTAAGGAAATCGTACCAGGCTATCTAGCCTCTGTAGAGCTTGAATACAATCAGCAACGATTTATGTTTGTTAACGTCTATGCTCCAAGCGATAGCACAGATAGAGAAACTTTTTTTAATCAGTCCTTTAATTTCGTGAGACACCTCTCTTCTGATACGTTGTTGTGCTTAGGGGGTGACTTTAACTGTACTTTAAACCCAACTTTAGATATGAACAGTGCAGAGCCACATCCAGCTTCAAGTAGGACTCTTTCCAGTATAATTTCGTGGCTTGACCTCAACGATGTATGGCGGCAACAACACCCAAACCTGCAGCAATTTAGCTGGTGTCGGGTTTTACTAAATCATCTTGTACTTGCTCGTCTTGATAAATTTTATATTCCTAACTCTGCTGTCAATCTTGTGACATATACGGCTATTGTCCCTTCAGGCTTCTCTGACCATTCTTTGGTAAAACTGTGCTTTTCTTTTCCTCGTTTCAAACGCCGCACCCTGTATTGGTCCTTTAACACCTCACTTCTGAGCGATCCTTTCTTTAAATCATCCTTTGTGGTTTTTTGGGACAAGGTTGTGTATTTCCAACGTCGTTTCCTAAATCTCTGTCAGTGGTGGGACTATGCTAAAGCGCAGATCCGTGTTTTCTGTCAGCAATACAAAACCAATTGCTCTCAAAGTAAACAATTATGTATTGATGCCTTGAAACAAGAAATTCTACGATTGCAGGAAGGTGCTGAGGTCCTCAGTGACGAAAGACGGTGTCAACTCCTCTTTGAAAAACAAACTCTGCTTAAGGAATTAATTCAAGAAAATGGTATTGGTGCCTTAGTCAGGCTGAGAGTGAATGGTTTACTGTCGTCAGACACATGTTGTAAAGATTTCTTTAAGTTTGAGAAGACGACGAAGGCGAGCCAGCAAATGCTTAGTCTTCGGGCTAGTGATGGGCATATTCTTAGTGATAATACGGCGATTGTTCATTTTGTTCGGTCTTATTTTGAGAATGTGTTTTCCTTTAAGCCCAATGATGTGCCTGCAATGCAGAATATTACGACCAATTTACCGCAGATAGATGAGCATCAACGGCATGTCTTGGATGAGAACATTACTCTCGGTGAACTTAAAACTGCGCTCGATGGCCTTGCTGATCATAAGGCTCCTGGTTTTGATGGGCTACCAGCTGAATTTTATAAAACCTTTTGGGACATGCTTGGTCCTGCTTTGCACTCAGTGTTTTTATACAGTCTGCGTGAGGGATTGTTACCCCTTAGTTGTCGGCGTGCAGTTGTTTGCCTTATCCCTAAGAAAAACGACCTGCAATTGATACAGAACTGGCGTCCAATCTCTCTTCTCTGCACAGATTACAAGATTTTTGCCAAAACGCTAGCTAACCATGTAAAGACTGTTCTAAGCACAGTTATACATCAGGATCAATCGTACTGTGTTATGCACAGATCTATGCACGATAACATTTTTTTGGTACGAGACCTGTGGGATGTGTGTGCATTTCAACAACAACATACCGGTCTCTTTTTTGTTGACCAAGAAAAGGCTTTTGACTCTGTTAATCATGAGTATTTGTTTCACATTTTAAAGCAATTTGGTTTTGGGGCATCCTTTATTTCATATGTATCCTTATTGTATAATCACATTTTTAGCTTGATGAAAATCAATGATGGTCTCTGTTCACCTTTGCGGATTGGGAGGGGAATTCGGCAAGGCTGTCCCTTATCTGGAATCTTGTACTCTCTTTGCATTGAGCCCCTTTTGATTCGTTTACGATCTTCTCTTATGGGATTTTCAGTGACTCAATCAGAAAATCCCGTTATCATTTCGGCCTATGCTGATGATGTATGTGTTGCTGTTCGCAGCAGTAATGACATTGCTCTGCTATTTGAGTGCCTACGGGTATACTCTCAAGCATGTACAACGCAAATTAATTGGTCGAAATGCAAAGCAGTTTGGGTCGGCGGTACGCCACCTTCTGCCCTTCCAATTCTCCCTATGAATTTGACATGGGAAAAAGAAGGTGTGAAATACCTCGGTGTTTACCTTGGAACCCCAGGCTTTGTCAAAAGGAATTGGGATGGTTTGCTCCACAAAATCAGCAACAAATTAAACAGATGGAGAGGAATTTTGTCGACCTTGTCTTTCCGAGGTCGTGCCCTGGTCATTAACAACCTGGCATACAACCAACCTGGCATACAACCAACCTGGCATATTAACAACCAACCTGGCATTAACAACCTCTCTTATGGCATAAAATGATTGCCTTGCAGCCACCTGCAACGTTGGTGTCGTCAATCCAAAAATGTTTACTTGACTTCTTTTGGGATGGCAAACACTGGCTAAAGCCAGAGACTATTTGCCTCCCACTGGCAGAAGGAGGTCATGGGCTTGTGGACATTCTTTGTCGGGTGATGGCCTTCCGAGTCTCCACAGCTCGTCGTTTTATATTTCTGGAGGCCTTGCCCTGGAAATCGACTGCAAACTGTATACTAAAACAAGCCGGCATGCTTGGGTACAATTGTGAACTCTTCTTCATGGAGCTGCAACATGTCGATGCTTCGCTGCTCCCTGACTTTTACCAAGATGTCTTGAACGTCTGGCGGGCCATTTCAATAACTCGCCAAATGGGGACATACAGCAGTGAAAGGTTCCTCCGGGAACCCCTTTTCTACAATGCCCTCTTTCCTGCTATTCCTCGCTCACGTGCCTTTGTGCAACGTTTTGTGAGTGCTGGCGTGAAAACGACTCGGGACCTTCGTGACTGTAACAGGAACAGTTGGTTCTCCGCAGGACATCTTCAAGTAAGAACTGGCATCAGATCTTTGAGGAGCGTAGCCAAGGTCCTACAGGAAATCCTGTGTGTTTTTAGGCACCTGGGCCTGAGCTCAACCGCCAACATTGGTGACCACCATACACCACCACAGATCTGTGCTAGCTCTAGCCTGCCAGCTGATAGCGCAACAACATCTATCTTGCTATCCTCATCGCCACTTTCCAGCAAGGATAAAAAGAGACTGTATCGTTTGTGTATCTCAGTTCGGTTTCCCTCGTTACAGCCAGTTTCTTTTGGGGCTCGATGGAAAGAGAAACTGCCTTCTGAGTCTCCCTCCCATCCGCAATGGTCTGCAATGTATGTTTCACCGATTGTTAAAAGGACTGGTGATATTGCTTGGAGATTCGCCCATATGGTGTTGCCCTCCAATGTTTTATTACATCGTTTTAATGAGGATAATACAGTGGAATGCCCCTTTTGTATGATTTCTGAAGACCTTTTCCATGCTTACGTAGATTGTGCAAGACTCTCTCTCTTCCTTCTTTGGTTTTTTATCAACTTTTTAAAATCGTATGAACTTTTCTTTTTCTACACGTGTTTTTATCTTTGGAACACCACTTAGTTATGAAAAACGCTCTGAGACTGCCCTTGCTAATTTCTTAATTTCTATTGGAAAATTAGCAATCTACAAAACAAGAAAAGCAAAGCTCCTGGCAAATGCTGATATTTTATGTGATGTGGTAATTGTGTTTAAGGCTCTAGTCATGGCAAGGTTACGCTTGGAATTTTATTTTTGCCAAATGAAAGATGATTTACAAACCTTTGTGGAAAAATGGTGTGCAAAGGGTGGGTTTTGTAAACTTGATCATGGTTTGTTAAGTTTTTTATTTTAGTGCTTGGTGTTTTTATTGTTGTTGTTTGGCTGCACATGTTTTGAATTGTGGTTGTAGTGAAATCGTATTCGTACTGAACCCGGGGTGATGCTCGCTGCTCGTTGACACCGCTAGGGGCGTGACTATAAGACCCGCTGCTGCGGACGGTGCTCCGAGACTTCTCCTGTGACACGTTACATCTGGTAGACTCGCTAACGGTACGCCAGCATAGAATATCCAGCTTGCTTGCATTGAATGTTATGAATGGTCCCATGTGATGTCACATCGTATACTTATTGTATTTCCTGTATTACAGGATGATGTTATGATCTAAATGGAATTAAACCACCCGTTGGACTAAAGTTGTGTGGACCTGATTGGTTTTCCACAACACTTAATTCCATTTATATCTACCGACATGGCTGGCAACAAGACGCTGGCGGTTGCCGTATTCTGCGCCGATCCGCAAGCCCCGGATGGTGGCTTGCAACTGAAGCACTGGCTCAGAACATTGGAGAATCATTTCGACGAGCCTGAGACCGCGCCGACGGCTGCCGTGAAGCTAGCAACACTTCATTCAAAAATCGACTACCGTGTGTACAACTCCATCGCTCAATGAGCGACGTATGACCTCTCGATCGCGGAGCTCAAACGGCTGTACATAAAGGAAAAAAGCCCGGTGTATGCACGATATTTGCTGCAAACGCGACGTCAGCAACCCAACGAGGCGATGGACCACTACGCCCAGGAGCTCCGGCAGCTCTTGCTGGACAGCACCAGGGAGCCACGGACTCCCGCGCAGTCTCAGGATGATCTTCTTTTAGATGCCTTCATTGCAGGGGTCTCCTCCCAGGAACTAAGGCTCAAGCTCTTAGAGAAGACCGACCTGACCTTCGCTACGGCACTCGAGCAAGGGAAAGTATACACCGAAGTGCGGATGCAATCGAACACCTATGATCGCACGCGCCTCTTGGCGGGCACTACACTACACGCCCGGCCGGAGAGTGCTACCGCCGAGGACGCGGACCTGCTCGCGGAACTCCGGGATGCTCCGGAGGAAGACCCAGTCCTGACGGCTGCCGTTACGACCAGACCCAAGGCCTTTCGCGGGGCCGCATGCTTTTTCTGTGGGGGGCCACGCCATGCCCGGCCCGTGTGTCCGGCACGAGACGCTATATGCCATTTGTGCTCGCAAAAAGGACATTACGCGAAAGTGTGCAGGAAAACGGCACGCGGCTCGCGGCTCATTGAATCGCGCGGTCGCGGTCGCGCGGGCGCGGCGACCTTGAATGGGCTCATTGCGGAGCCTGCGAGCCGAGCCCGAAACCCGGTGCCTTACCCGACTTCGAAAGGGAGGGCCCCTCTCTGCGGGCCCCTGGGCGCTCAGACGTCCTTGGCGGGCGTCACCGGACAGCCACCACAGTCTCATCCTCAATCGGGCACGAAGTACGTGTCCTTGACCAAACTCCGGGCCACGCAAGGGGCTTTGAAGCCTCGCCAAGCCCCAGCGGAACGTTCTCCTCGTGTCGTCCACGAGCTAACGGTGGCCCTCACCCCGGAAAAGGCGATTTCGAATACTACGGAGGCCTTTTTCTGCCAAAAGTGTCAAAAGGCGATTTCGAATACTACGGAGGCCTTTTTCGGCCAAAAGTGTCAAAAGGCGATTTCAAATACTACGGAGGCCTTTTCCCGTCAGAATTGTCAGATTTTGAATCGCAAAACACCGGAATGCTTGGGAAAGCCCTCTGATGGCGTTAATGGATTCCCCATGGTCAACGCAGACTCCGGCCACGACCGCAAAACTGCTGCTGGCATAGGATCCACCCGCGAGGCTTGTCCGACCCATTCGGAGGGCTCAGTCCCACTCCCAGCTGCCTCGTCTGGCCTGGCTCAAGCCCTTATTCCCCTCATGGTCGAAGGCCATTGTGTTCGGGCCTTGGTGGATACAGGGTCTACGGATAGTTTTATCGACCAGCGACTTGTGCTCAGGCATGGATGGCGGATCTGGAGGTCTACGAGACGGATCTTCATGGCTTCCCAGGGGCTTCGACTCAGCACGAAGGGGGAATGCCGATTGAAACTCGTGCTAAAGGGACGGGTTTTCCCTGATGTACACCTTATTGTTTTACCCACATTATGTGCTGATATTCTGTTAGGGCACGATTTTCTTAAGCTGCATGGACGTCTGGTAATGGAGTTTGGTGGGCCTGACACGCTTGTTGTGGGGGCGGACGACGCGCTTGCGGTGTGCGCCCTAGCGCAAATGGACGTCCAGCCGCTTTCGCTGTTCCCCAATCTAACCTCCGACTGCACCCCTGTCGCGGTGAAATCACGGCGCTACTCTCGCGCAGACATGCAATTCATTGCGGACGAAACGGCTCAGCTCTTGAAAGACGGCATCATAGAACCTAGTAGGTCGCCGTGGCGCGCCCAGGTCTTGGTGGTGCGCAGCGAGGCCCATCGCAGACGCATGGTAATCGACTATTCCCAAATGATTAACCGCTTTACACAGCTGGATGCCTACCCCCTTCCGGGGATGGACGCGCTGGTGCAACAGGTGTCCCAGTATTCGGTCTATAGCACTCTCGATCTCCGTAGTGCGTACCACCAGATCCCTATCTCTAGGGCGGATCGTATCTACACCGCATTTGAGTCGGGGCAGCGGTTGTACCAATTTACGCGATTGCCTTTTGGGGTAACGAACGGGGTCGCTTGTTTCCAGAGGGCCATGGATATTGGATGACCTCGTTGCGCGGGAGCACTTAACCGATGTTTTCGTCTACCTCGATAATCTTACGGTTTGTGGATATGACCAAGGGCACCATGATGCTAATCTGAAGCGCTTCCTTGAGGTCGCGCAGAGGTATCACTTAACTATGAACGAGGATAAGTGCCATTACTCCCTACGCACGATAGATCTTCTGGGGTACACCGTGACCCATGGCTCTGTCGCTCCGGATAAGGAGCGTCTTCGACCTTTGCTCGACATGGCCCCTCCCTGTGATCGGGCGTCCCTGAAGCGCGCCCTTGGGCTGTTCGCCCATTACTCCAAATGGGTGCAAAGTTTCTCCGCGAAACTTCGCCCCCTCGTGGCCTGCGACACCTTCCCACTGAGTCCGGCCGCATTGGCGGCCTTTGAAGGCCTTAAGGCCGACATCGCCCGAGCCGCCGTGGCGACAATCGACGAGAGCGGCTCTTTCGTCCTCGAAAGTGACGCCTCGGATCAGGCCATCGCGGCGACCCTCTCCCAAGGGGGGCGTCCCGTGGCTTTCTTTTCACGGACTCTTACCACCGCTGAGCGGAGACACTCGTCCGTTGAAAAGGAAGCGTATGCGATCGTCGAGTCTATTCGGCGATGGCGCCCGTACTTACTCGGGCGGAGCTTCCAAATCATCACGGACGAGCAAAGCGTTGCGTTCATGTACGACACCTTACACGCCCAGCGCATTAAGAATGAGAAAATCACTCGCTGGCGTATCGAACTCGCCGACTTCTGTTACACCATCAAATATCGCCCGGGGAAGGATAACCGGGCCGCCGATGCCTTATCACGACCGGCTACATGCGCGGGTATCACCTCTTTGGAGGGCCTACGGGTGCTGCATGCCACTGCGGGCCATCCCGGCGTAACGCGTTTCGCTCATTTTGTGCGGTGTGGCAATCTCCCATACTCGATTGACGATATCCGCCATATCTGTCGCGACTGCGCTATCTGCGCGGAAATCAAACCGTGTTTCTATAACCCTCCCATGGGGACTCTGGTTAAGGCTACGCGACCGTGGGAACGCTTGGCGATGGATTTCAAGGGCCCATTGCCGGTGTCGAGCGGCTCTCGCTATCTGCTCACTATCGTCGATGAGTACTCGCGATTCCCCTTTGCTTATACGTGCGCGGACATGACTGCTGCCACGGTGATGCGATGCTTACAGAACTTGTTCTCAATGTTCGGTTACCCGGCCTATGTCCATACCGACCGGGGTGCGGTCTTCTTGTCTCAGGAGGTGCACGGCTATCTGCTCCAAAATAACATTGCTTCTAGTTACACCACGCCGTACAGACCCTAGGCTAATGGGCAGATCGAACGCTTCAACGGGATTATCTGGAGGGCCGTCATGCTCAACCTCCGGACCCTCGGCCGGGGCCTCGATAAATGGGCTTGGTCGCTACCTGCGGCGTTGAACTCGATCAGGGCTCTCCTGTGTACGGCAACCAACCAAACTCCCCACGAGCGACTTTTCCACCACCCCAGGAGAACGGGGTGTATACGGTCTTTGCCCAGTTGGCTCGCTGGGCCCGGGCCGGCCTACCTTAAACGGGCGGTTCGCGCAAGCAAGTGCGACCCCCTAGTGGACAAAGTGCAGATTCTCCAGGCTAATCCTGAGCATGCTCGTGTGATGACGACTGATGGCCGTGAGACTACTGTCTCCGTCCGTCACCTTGCCCCTTGCGGGGTCGCTGACCTGAGTAAGGAATCGGACGAACCGATCGAACCCATCTATGAGACTATGGCCTCTCCCGACGCTCCCATCGCCGAAAGTCTACCGACCCTCCCCTCGCCGAGTCTACCTGGGCCCGACGACTTGGAGTTACCCCCTTCGTCACCCGACCCTGATGGCGCCTCCGACGCCGGGGACACTGGGATACGTAATGCCGTACCCGGGGAATTTCGGACGCGTGCTGGCAGAGAAATTCGCCGCCCGGCCCGATACGGTTGGGTCGACTGATGTTCCGCACCCTGTTCGTGCTGACGCTCACTCGCTTTTAGCCGCACTGCCGTATAATTCTGACGGGGGGAGAATGTAGTGAAATCGTATTCGTACTGAACCCGGGGTGATGCTCGCTGCTCGTTGACACTGCTAGGGGCGTGACTATAAGACCCGCTGCTGCGGACGGTGCTCCGAGTCTTCTCCTGTGACACGTTACATCTGGTAGACTCGCTAACGGTACGCCAGCATAGAATATCCAGCTTGCTTGCATTGAATGTTATGAATGGTCCCATGTGATGTCACATCGTATACTTATTGTATTTCCTGTATTACAGGATGATGTTATGATCTAAATGGAATTAAACCACCCGTTGGACTAAAGTTGTGTGGACCTGATTGGTTTTCCACAACACTGGTGACTTTATTATTTGCATGACTTGTATGGTTTTCTTACCTTTATAATAAAAGAGCTTCAAAAGTCAAAGTCTCTCTCTCTCTCGTGCGCTCCTGCTGGTCATTGGTGAGTCATGCGTGGGTGTGGCATCATGGTGGCTGTGCATGTTGAGCTGTGAGTTCTCTGTCATGTTGGTTGGTTTTCCTATCCCCCATTTCCCTCCCTTGTGTCCTTGTTTATGCTTGTAAAGTTTCCCCTGTGGGTCCTTTCATTGTTGAGACAAGAGAGAGGGAGAGAGCGCACACGGTAGGTGGTGTTCGGTTGCCTCTTTTCGAACCTCCGGGTTTGAGGCCTGGCCTCCATTTTGCCGTGTTTTCCTAGTCCAGGCAGCGGTGTTTCGCTGCTCTAAACGGTTCTTGGACTTAGTCCATTAGTTTTGGTTTTACCTCCATTTGCCGGTGTTGCTTGTGGTTGGTATCATTTTGTTGATTTCTCACCTTTTATTTATTTAATTTACGTTTGCTATGGCAAACGATTGTTTGAGGAATAGCATGTACGAGTCGCTCACTCGCAAACATGGGCTGGTGTGCGACCCTCCGAGTGAGGTAAAGATGGAGCAAGTGCTTCTGGCAATCGGAAAATGCGTCGGCTCGCATAATATCCGTGCAGCCTCTCGAATGAACAAGAAGGTTGTTGTGTTTGTATCGGAGGTGCACATGGTGAACTCTGTTGTGGAGCAAGGCCTTCTCATAGAACCCGACCTGTTTCTAGTGGTTTCCACATTAGATACACCTGCGGTGAGGGTCGATGTGTCGAATGTCCCTCCCTTTGTTAAAGGTGAGGACTTGTGTGCTCAATTGAGCAAGTTCAGTACGATCGTATCAAAAGTGACAATGGTGCCGATACACTCGGCAAGGGGTGAATTTCGACACGTGATGACTTTTAAAAGGGTCGTTAACATGATATTGCCCGAAAATGTGCAAAAGCTCAATGTAGTTTTGCATGCAAAGATTAATGGCCATACTTATAGAATGTATGCCTCCACGGACGTCATGACGTGCTATGGGTGTGGAGCTTACGGACACGTAAAGAGTTCCTGTCCCAGTTTGGTGAGATCATTAGAAAATCGAGACCAGGTGATTGCAGATTCTCCTCCCTCCCCACCTAATGGGGCAGATGATATTGTAGACTCCTCCCCACGACCTAATGGTGATCGGGAAACAGTTGACTCCTCCCCCTCACCTACTGAGATACGTGGAATGGTAGACCCCTCCCCACAACCAATGGGTGAACAGGAAACAGTAGACCACTCCTCCCTACCTGCTGGTGTGACAAAAGTGGTTGATCCCTCTCCTACTGTACAGGACTGTACGGATGACAATATGGAAGGGTTCGTAACAGTGGTTCATAAAAAAGGACATAAACGTTCATGTCCCGTCGTGAAGGATGCAAGCACAGTGCAAAATAAGGTACTTGTTGTGTCAAACGTGTCGCCGAGCTTGTAAGATGGAGCTTGTGTAGAGAATACCTGTGTGGGATTGCAAACTGAACCGGCACCGGGTTTAAATCTAAGCAATTCGTTTGCACCACTTGCCGAACTGTTTGAGGGTTCTGAGTGTGATATAGACATCGATAATCCTCACGCATCTCAGGAGGACACAAGTGGGGATATTGATAACCTTGATGTCTTGCATGACATTAATGTAATGGTCACAGAGGTGGGCGCAGGGATGGCCGGGCGTAATGATAACACAGATAAGTCAGACAGCCCCTCAGAGGAAACCTGTAAGCCTACACGTTTCGAACAAAATAAAAGGGATGATAAGGAAGCTGCATGTGACGATGAGCAGCTAAACATGAATGAAAACGATATCCATGTTTCTGATCCTGGGGAGATTTGTGCCTCAGAAATAAGTTTGCATCAGGAAGAGAATGACAAAGATGATGCGTTTGATTTTGATGAACCCTACTCTACCTCGTCAGGTAGTGGGTTTTGTGCCCAAGAGGATGAGGATGGGGACACTGTAGTTACAGAAGATGAAGTTAAAAAATTCCTCGATGAATCCTTCAGGAAAAGGAATGTCAGAATTCAGGATTATTTCCCAAACCTACATGCTTTTCTAAAAACTACTAGAAACATGATTCGTGAAGCCCAGCAAGTTGGGATCTCAGAACCTCAATTTCAGCGGTTGAGGAAGTGTGCCACTAAGGCAGGAAAAGAACTCCAAGAGGAGGAAAATTAATAAAGAATAAATGAAGGTAACGTCTCTCAACATAAACGGAGGCCGCAGCTGTATGCGGCATCTGGAGGTGTTACAACTATTTGAGAAAGAAAAGATTGATATTTTCATGTTACAAGAGACACACATTAACGAATCTTGTGAAGACGAGTGGCGCAGAATGCTTAAAGGGTGCCATGTTTTCTCCAGTGCGGTTGAAGAAGCTAAAGCGGGGGTGGCAATAATCTTGCATCCTCGCCTTCAACCATCCGAGATTCACTATAGAGAGATTTGTAAGGGTTTCTTGATGGTGGTGGATTTTATTAGCAGCAATCAAAAGGTTAGCATTATTAATGTGTATTGCCCCAGTGACAGCGCTGAAAGGGCTCTATTTCTTCCAAAATTAGTGGATTGTTTAAGCGCTGTTGATTTGACTTGTTTAATTTGTATGGGGGGAGACTATAATTGCACACTCAAGCCTCGACTGGACAGGAACACTCCTGAGCCACATCCACCCAGTGCAAAGTCCTTGGCACAACTTGTGAAAAAATACAAACTTAGAGATGTATGGCGATTACAAAATCCAAACACCTGTCAATATACATGGGTGTGCTGTGCAAAAAACCAGTTAACCATGGGTCGACTGGACAGATTGTACGTGAACCAAGGAATGGTGAATCTGGTTAAGAGAACATGTATAACTCCATCTGGCTTTTCTGATCACCATATGATTGCAATGGATTGTATGTTACCCGGTCATTGCTGTAAGAGTGTACACTGGAATTTAAATGTGAAATTGTTACAAGATGAACATTTTAAAAATGCCTTCAGACTGGTATGGGAAGGATTAGAAAAGAAAAAGTGTTCCTATGTCAATATGCGACAGTGGTGGGACTGTACCAAGTCACAAATTCGGATTTTCTGCCAACAATATTGCTCGTATGCCACCAGTAATACGTCTGGGTTGATAAGTGCTCTAAAAGCAGATGTACTTAAATATGAACAAGAAGCTGGAACATCTTGGGGAAGTGACCAATATCAGCAGCTGATAGAAAAAAAGACCCTGCTGGCCGAACTTGTCAAAGAGCGTGCGGCGGGAGCAATGATTCACTTGCGGATGAGCATAATACACCTCGAGACTCCAAACAAAGATTTCTTCAAAATGCAGAAGGCTGCCAACACTTCTCGGCAGATTCAGAGTCTACGCCAGCGTTTCTCAACCTTTGATGGCCCATGGCCCCCCTACCGAGTCGCTTAACATTCGTGGCCCCCTGCCCTTCAATAAAAGATGCAGATTTCGTTTTATGAAATTTATTTACTCAGTCTTAAAAGATAAATCAAAGTAAACATTTTTCTAAGCAATACAATCAATGAGACACTTGCTGTTGGGCTTGTCTGACGAGGCCTCTTATGTCCGGCTCCGTCTTGGACACAGCAAGGCGAATATCGTTCCCAATGTCAAGACGGTTTCTGGACTTCGTTTTAATGGTCGCAAGGTCAGAAAATCCAGATTCGCAAAGATATGTTGTGGCGAATTGAATGAGCATTACGGATGCCTTCTTGCTGAGTAGTGGATATGCATCCTGAACAGACAACCAGAAGGTGGAGAGGTCTTCTTTGTTACTGAAGACCAGCTTCATTGCTTTTGAAACCTTCAACTCTGCCAGCTCCTCTGCTTCGTCTTCAGTAGGTTCAATTTTGGCGTTGAATGGGTCTTTGTGCCACGGAACATCCAACGGTGCATCGTCGAAATACGATTTGAACTCAGCGGAGAGATTGTCGAGATGTCTAGTGATGCAATCTTTGATGCCGACGGGAAGCTCAATCCTCTGCGTCTGCAGGTGCTCGTCCAAGAAAGGAAACGAGGCAGTGGACCCGGCCTTGATTCGTGCCTGCCAGACTTCCATTCTAGCAGACAGTCCGGCAAGCTTGTCTTGAACGTCACTGACTGTCACATCACGGCCTTGCAAGGACTGGTTCATTTCGTTGAGTTGGCCGAATATATCGGCCAGGTAGGCGAGCATCATGACGAACTCTTCATTGTCGAAGTGGACATGGAGGTTGTTTTCGTTGTCTCGCAGGAAGATTTCCACCTCAACCCGGAGTTCATACAGCCGAGAGAGGCATTTCCCCCTCGATAGCCAACGGACTTTGGTGTGGAACAGAAGTCCAACATGTTCCGCTCCCATTTCGTTGGCCAGTAGTTGGAAGAGCCGATGATTTTTGGCCTTCGCACGAATGAAGTTGATCACTTTGACCGCGACGTCCATGACTTCCAGCAAACGAGGCGGAAGAGTCTTTGACGCAAGAGCGTATCGGTGTAGCGAACAGTGGGAGGACGTCACATGGGGCCATTCGTTCTTCACAAGCGTGACGAACCCTCCTCTGACGCCGACCATCGCTGGGGCACCATCAGTACAAATGTGCTTGAAATTCTGCCAACCGAGTCCGTTAGCTTCAAAAAAAGAGTCCACAATAGCTTTGATATCTGCCGCTGTCATTGTGGTTGGTAGGGTATTGCAGAACAAGAACTCTTCCTTCATCTATCCCTTTCTCTCGTAGCGAGCGAAGGTGATCAACTGGCTCTCCAGGGCGGTGTCGGTAGACTCGTCTAATTGAAGGCTAGCCTGGAGCGTGCTTTGTTTGATTTCGGAGCAAACTTGACGGCACACATCAGCAGCCATGTCGTCAATCCGTCGTCGGATCGTGTCATTAGAGAGCGAAACTTGCTGGATCTTCTTTTTCGCCTCTGGACCTTCAATTCCACCATTTTCTCTGTACATGGCTTGATAAGGTCCTCAGCAATAGTGTGCGGCTTCTTGCACTTCACAATTCAGTATGCCACTTCGTAGCTGGATTGAAGAGCAGGTTTTTCTTCTGGCCGGAATCCAAATTTGGGAAGTGTCGCTTCACGGTCATATCGTGATCGTTTCGCAGACAGAGCGTCGATATTATCTTCCTTCCTTCCGGGATGCATCTTGTCGCGATGGTTTGAAAGTTTGGAAGGACGTAGTGATGCATTTGACATCACGACCGAGCAGTGCAGACATTGCGCGCAGTCCACGCCATCTCGACTGACATTCGTGAATCCAAACTTGACATAGCTGTCATTCCATTTTCGAGCCTTCGACATCTGAGAAAAAAATTGCAAATACGAATTAATTACTTTTGTAACGGTAATACAGTATGGTTGAAAATTAGGTTTAGAAAAGTGCTCTGGAGGGAAGGAGAAGAAAGGAAGTAGAGATGTAAAGAAGCAGAAAGAGATGGAGAGAAACTCATCTACCCTTTTTTAGAGAAGGTTAAACTCATCTACCCTTATTACTTTGACACTATGACCGGAGACTCGTCACCTTAATTGTACATTACAAGCTTCTGCATTCTGAATCGCAGTTTTTCGGCGTCCGCTCGTGGCCCCCCGGTCGAAGGCCACGGGCCCCCAGTTGAGAAACGCTGGTCTACGCTCTCCTGACGGTGTTCTGACTCGCCAAAGTGACATTAAACATTCACTGCAAGAGTTTTACTCAAACTTGTTTACTCCAAGAACGGTGGATAAAACGACGGCAAATGAGATGATTGAATTTCTCCCATCTCTTTCTGAAGAGCAGCAACTCCACCTGGAATGTGACATTTCTCTGGAGGAGCTCACAACAGCAGTGAAACAACTCGAAGAAGTCAAGGCCCCCGGAGTTTGGAATGTTCTGGGTCCTGCTTTAATGGAGATTTTTCACGAGAGCCTAAATCAGGGGGAATTGCCCTTGAGCTGCAGAAGAGCTGTCTTATGTCTTCTTCCCAAGAAAGGGGATTTGCAGCAGATTACAAACTGGTGGCCTGTGTCATTGTTAAATACTGACTATAAGATTGTGTCAAAAATGCTTGCAATGCGTCTTAAAAAGGTCATCTCGTTCTTAGTTGGGAATGACCAAACGTATTGCATACCTGAACGATCCATATATGACAGTATTTTCTTGGTTCGAGACTTGATTACTGTCGGTCAAACTGCGTCACACGCTTTTGGGTTATTACTCCTTGATCAGGAGAAAGCTTTTGACAGTGTGAATCACTCATTTCTGTTTGCAGTTCTTACAAAAGCAGGATTTGGAGAAAAATTCATTTCTTGCATAAAACTTTTATACAACAATGTATCATGCCTGCTAAAAGTAAATAACAGTCTGTGTCGTCCTTTCCCCTTTCAGCGTGGCATCCGTCAGGGCTGTCCACTGTCAGGCATGTTGTACACACTGTCCATCGAACCCTTACTGGCTCTCCTTCGTACCACTTTATCTGGTTTGTCCTTGTCAAACAATTCCAAAATTGTTACATCAGCATATGCAGACGACCTGTGTGTTGTGGTTAAAAACCAGGAAGATGTTTTTGAGCTATCCTGGTGTTTTGCCAAATTTGAACTTGCTTCATCAGCAAGAGTAAATTGGAACAAAAGTGTAGCTCTTTCTCTGTACCCAGATACCCTATCAGGGTCACAGGCTTCACATATGGTTCCCCCAACTCTTCCAGGAGGAATGTTATGGAAAACGGATGGGTTTAAATACTTAGGCATCCATTTGGGAACTGCAAGCTATATGAAGAAAAACTGGGATGGTTTCTCACTTAAGGCACGGGTAACGATAATAAACAACCTGGTGCTTCCAATCGTATGGCATAAGATGATAGCACTCCAGCCTCCTCAAGCTCTGATCACCAACATTCAGAGGGGTCTAGTTGACTTCTTCTGGGGAGGCCACCACTGGCTTAAGCCAGATGTGTTGTGCAGACCACGTAATTCAGGTGGTCAAAACCTGGTGCACATCCCTAGTTGAATAATGGCTTTTCGGCTAATGACAATAAAACGTCTGCTGTACAGCGAGGTTGTGCCCTGGCGTCCTCTCACGAATACGTTGCTCAGGCAAGTAGGTGGAATGGACTATGACCAGGAACTTTTCCTTATGGACTTGAAGCAGGTCGACAGAGCTCGGCTCCCTGCATTTCATCGGTCTCTCTTGAACGCCTGGCAAGCTCTAGGAGTGCAGCGGTTGGAGATCTCTTATGATCCCAGGAGGTTTGTGCATGAGCCATTGTTCCAAAACTCACTATTCGCTGAAGTATCTACCAGCCGAGCTTTTATGGAACATTTTACGAACAATGGGATTAATAAAGTGCGAGATCTTATGGAGCTATCCTTAAAGCGATGGTTGTCTGCCAGCACTGTTTCTGGAAAATTTGGCTTGCGTTCAATTAGAATAGTGAGCAGGGTCATAAAGATTGTATCCCAGACTTTTTTAGATTTAAACATTGGGTGGAATGGGGTAAATGATGAAGTAGATTTTCGTTTGACCTTCTCTGAACTTTCAGTCACTGCCCAGGAACAACATGGTGTTTTTTCCTCTCACAGCGAAGAATCCGGTGTGTTCCACATAATGGGAAAAAGGGCAATGTATAGAATTTGTCTAGAGGTGTGCTTACCAGGCTGTGCAGCACCCTTAAGGAACAAGTGGAAAGAGTCTTTACCTGCAGGAGCATTTCTCACTCCAAATTGGGATGAAATGTACAGGAGTCCTACTGTTGGACGTACAGGAGACCTAAATTGGAGACTGGTCCATCACGCCCTGGCCACACAGGTGTTAGTTCAGAAGTTTAACCCTGCTGGGTCTAATTTATGTCCCTTTTGTGGTAATGTTGAACATTTGTATCATGCGTTTATTGAGTGCAAGAGATTGTCATCTCTGTTTCTGTATCTGAGCCGAATCTTTTGTAAATTTAAAATAGTTTTTTCTGTTACAATCTTTGTTTACGGACTTGCATGTAATACTAGGAAAAACTCTGTGATTTTTCTTTTGAATTTTTTGCTTGGAATTGCTAAGCTTGCAATTTATAAAACCAGAAAAGCCAGATTAGGTAGTGGATAAAATGAAAATGCACTTTTTTGTTTCATCGGGATGGTGTCAGCACGTATAAAGCTCGAACATGCTTATCATGTAAACATGGGGAACCTTCTTGTGTTTGAAGAGTTATGGGGCATGGGGGGTGTTTTGTGCAAATGCATTGGAAATGAGGTTGTGATTTGTATGTAAAGTTGAGTTGGAATACTTTGGTTTTATACTTTTATAATAAAAGGACACAAAAGTCTCTCGCTTTACTCTCTCTCACCTCCTGCTGGCATGTTGTGATTCAGGTGTGGTATCATGGTGGCATTGTACGTGCATGTTGTCGTTGTTGCATTTCTGTGTTTTGTTCGTTTATCATCTCTTTCTTACTCTTTTCTTCTTTTTTAGTATTCTCTGTCCTCCGTTTTCCCTTCTCTCCCTTTTCTCTCCACATCCAAACCTTCGTTTTCGTTTTTGTTTCCCTCATTACCTTCGTTAGTTGTGTCGATTCATCGCGTTTGTTCTCCCTCGTTCTTTTACCTTCCCTATTCCTTTTCGAGACGAGAGAGACAGAGAGCCCACAGTGTGTGGTTTAGATGAAAGAGGCAGCATTAATCGTTTCATAGTAAGAAAGGTGTGTCGAGTGACTTTTTGAGGCCCACCGTGCACCACTTTTTGTTGAAAACGATTGTTTTCATTATATTATACAGTTTTATTTGAGCTTTATTGCCGTTAGGCTGAGACGGTTTATTTTTTAGTTTCATTTTTCTTTAATTTAAAGTTCCTTTTCCCCCTCCTGCCGAGGCTCGGTGCGTGGGGGTGTGGCTTGTGTGTGTTGTTCACCAAGGAAATGGCAGCGGCACATGCAAATCGCTATGCTGGTTAGAGAATCTGACTCACAAGCATGGAGTAGTTGCACTCCTCCAGAAGGTATTGCCATGGAGAGTGTGGCGTTCTGCATTGGAAATTTGATCGGGATGGAAAATGTTCATGCGGCGTCACGAATGAGCAAATGAGTCATTGTTTTCATGGCAAATGTCGATTTCGTTGCTCTTGTAGTTGAGCAAGGTTTGGTCTTAGACTTAGGGCTGTTTTTAATGGTGTACCCACTAGACACTCCTGCTCAGAAGGTAACAATCTCTAACATCCCACCCTTCCTGAAGGGTGACTTGATTACCGCTGCATTGACAAAGTATGGAACGAAATGATACCAAGTTTATGCTACCACAGTTTCACTAAAGTGTTCTTTGTGTGGCGGGTTTGGGCATATGAAGCGGTTTCGTCCCAAAAATAAGGAACAGGCCAAAAATCCCGCTGCAGCTGTTCCTCCTGTGGAGTGAAATGTAAGAGCTGAAATTCCAAGTGTTTCCTCCCTGGCACATCAACCGACCCCTGTAAACATAAACAATGTTGCATCAGAAGAGCAGGAAGAAAGTGGGAACAGCACATTCATTTTGGTTTAAAAACGAAAGTCAAAAATAAGAGATGCATCTCCAATCTCTCATAAAAAGCCTGTAACACTGATCAGGATGGAAGTATTCCCAGTGGAGGGAATCGATTTGCTGCTCTACAGGCTCTGCAAGATGAGGAGGGTTCCAGTGGTGCTATGGACCAACTGGAAAAAGATGATGTAAGTGAGCGCATAAACTCAATTGAGAGTTGTCCGAAGGTTCTCGGGAATGACTTACAGTTGGTTGTAGAAGATCGTGAGGAACAGTGTGAGGTTGTTGAAAGTGGTGGAGGGTGGGGGTGGGGGTGTGGAAGTAGACAACGTAATTGGGATAGCCCCCCTGGTAGATAATCACCCGTTGCCTGAATCATTTTCAGGTAGCGGAGAGGGTTATGTGGTTCCTCTACTTCTCAGTGTGGGTGAACCACTGTTGCCTGAATCCACGTTAGGCAGCGGAGATACTAACATGGCTCTTCATCCACCCTGTGTGAATGAACTTCTGTTGCCAGAATCTATGTCAGGTGGCGAAAATGTAAATTTGGTTCTTCAACCCATGTGGACCCTCAACAAATTATATTAAACAAAGTGGGGAGAGTAACGAAGGAGTTATAGTTTCAGAGGTAGAGGTGTTTGTTGACACCATGGGGCGTAAGGGTGATTCAGCCTCAGAGGATCCAGAAATTGATGATATAGAAGAAGTTCCGTTTCAGACCGATGAGGTGAAAGTCACCCCCTCGGATGATGAGGTAAAGGCCTTTCTAAAAGACTCCTATTGTAAAAAGTTGATTGATTTGAGGGATTGTAAATGTAAAACCTTCCACTGAAGTAAACGGTGATTTGAGGGATTTTTTTTCAGACCTTCCTGGACTTATAAATCGACTCAAGGAAATTACTCTGAGTCCGGATGACTCAGTTTTTACAGATACAAATAAATTCCGGTAAAAGAAATTGGTTAAAAAGCCCAGAATGATTTAAAGAAAACCCAGAAGGTTTGATGTCCTAACTCCTCCACCTCATGGCTGAGGTGCGTTTTGGGAGTATAAATATTAATGGAGGTGTAGCCTTAGGGCATAAACTCCAGGTTAAATCCTTGGTAAAGAGATTGAAGCTGGGGATTGTCCTGCTTCAGGAAACTCGCAGTACCCTGAATTCTTGTGCTGATTGGAGGCAGCTGCTGAAAGGACAACTTTTCTTTCGCAATAAAGATTCCATTACTGCAGGAATTGCTTTCTTTTTTCCTCCTGCTCTGCAAACCACCTCTGTCTTGTTCACTGAGGTTGTGCAGGGATACCTCGCCACTTTGTCCTTTGTGTTGGATAGCTATAGGGTTTTTTTCTTGTGAATGTGTATGCTCCAAGTAAAAGCAAGGAGAGGAATGACTTGTTAGAATTGACTAGGATTTTATGGAATATTGGGTCCCATTATTTTGTTTTGATTGGGGGGGATTTTAATTGCACTTTAAACCCTGTGTTGGATCGCAATAGTGCGGAACCTCACCCTGAGTCAGCTAAGCCCTTAGCAGAGGCAGTTCGGAGGTTTTTATTGGATGATGCATGGAGGGTTCAGCACCCTAAAGAGTGTGGGTTTTCATGGTGTACATTTGTAAGGAACATTGTCACGTTAGCGAGGTTAGATAGGTTTTATGTTAATAAGCAGATGATGAAGGATGTTTTGAGAACAGATATTATTCCCTTGGGTTTCTCAGACCACAGACGAATTGTCCTAGTTTTAAAACTAACGTCTCGTTTGGGGGGGATGAAGGGGAGCTCTTCTTATTGGAAATTAAATATAGATATGCTCAGTAATACTTATTCCAAGAAGCCTTTCCGGTGGTGTGACAGGACCTCATTTGCAGAAGAGATAATTTTGTTAATTTGCAAACTTGGTGGGACAATGCGAAGGCGCAAATTGCGGTGTTCTGCCAATAGTTTCAAATGTTTACATCAAAGCAAGGAAGAGTAGAGAAACAAGTTTTGGAAAGAGAGATTACAAAATTGCAAGGGAATTTAGCAAAACAACCGGATGTGCAAAAGCACAAGCTATTGGTGGAGAAGCAAGCGCTTCTGAAAGAGATTGTAAATTATAAGGCCATGGGTGCTATGATTAGACGAAGGATGGATCGCTTATATACGTAGTTGCGCCTACGAAGTATTTCTTTAATCTGTAAAAAGAATCTGTGCCACAAAAGCAAATGGGATGCCTCAGAAGGCCGGGGGAAAATATAAGTGTGTCACAATGCCAGATAAAGAAGGTTGTTTTTGATAACTTTACAAAGTTATTTTCCAATGAGGAAGTGCAGGAGAGTGCAATGGAGCTGCCTCAGCAAAGAGACGAGCATAAAGTGAATCTTGGAACTCCATTGACGTTACATGAGCTGGAACAATCACTGATGTCTATGACTATGGGAACAGCACCAGGTCTGAATGGCCTCCCAGTGGAGTTTTATCCGACTTTCTGGACACTTGTAGGCCCTTGCTTGCTAGAGGTCCTTGAATAAAGCATTGAAGGTGGTGAACTTCCTCTCAGCTGCCATAGAGCGGTGGTGATGATCCTTCCGAAGAAAGGAGATCCACATTTCATCACGAGCTGGCGGCCTGTTTCGCTTGTATCAGTTGACTATAAGACTTTTGAGAAAGCATTGGCACGCCGTTTATCCCCTTATTTGGAAGATTTGATACTGTGATCAAGGGTTTTGTGTTATGGGTCGTCACATTCATGACAATATTTTTCTTGTTTCGGATCTATGGAATATATGTAAAAGAGATAATGAAGAAATTGAATTTATCTGTTGGTTAGAATAGGTACACCGTTTCCCTGCGCATCATAAGAGGCAACGAAGGGTTGGCGTCAGGAAGGGCATTCGGCCATAAAAAACATTGCCTTAAAAAGGGAACCATGAGGTCATGGGGTCCTCAAGGCTAACACCTGCTCTAGCGGGGGTAAATGGCCTTAAAAAACGATCATTCATTCATTCATTGTCTTGATCAGGAAAATGCTTTTGATAGGGTGCACCACAGGTATTTATTTCGAGTTCTGGAACAGTTTGATCTCGGAAATGGTTTTGTTGCTCACATTAAACTGTTATACAGGCAAGTTTATTCATTATTTAAAGTCATTAATGAACTTATCCCACCTGTAAGGGTTGAGAAGGGGATTCGTCAGGGCTGCCCTCTGGTATTTTATATGCCTTGAGTATTGAACCCCTATTGATAGTGCTTCGTGAATCTCTAGAAGGCTTAAAAGTGTCGGCAGAGCATGCAGTGAAAGTATCGGCCTATGCAGATGACGTTTGTGTGTTGGTGAAAGATGCCAAAGATGTTGGTTTGGTTGAAGAGAACTTGGAGCTATTTAACAAAGCGGAGACAGCTGTCATAAATTGGGGGCAAAAGCCAGGCCTTGTGGATGGGTCAAGCGAGTGGACCCTTGCCTTCCCTTCCACTTCAGCTCAAATGGAGTTTTGAAGGTATTAAATACCTGGGAGCATTTCTCGGTAATGAAAATGTGGAAAATAATAATTGGGAGGGGTTGGTGGATGCCCCTGAGCAAAGATTGACAAAGTGGCGAAGCTTGCTCGTTCAGCTTTATTATCGGGGACGCGTGTTGGTGCTCAACAATCTGGTGGCATCTATGCTGTGGCATGGTTTCAAGGCAGTGCAACCCCCAGAAAGTCTGGTGAAAAACCTATAGAGGATGCTAATTGACTTCCTTTGGAGCGGCAAACACTTGGTTCATCCTGGAGTGTTGTCTTCCTGTGGATAAAGGAGGCCAAGGCCTGGTGGACTTGATTAGTGAGATTATGGCCTTTCGTATGATGGTGATCAAGCGTCTGTTACATGGACCTTTGTATCCGGCTTGGAGGTTTTTGGCCAATTCTCTTTTGAGCCAAGCTGGTGGCCTGGGCTACTCACGTGATGTTTTTCTGATGGATGTCCAACACCTGGACCTCACACAACTACCATCCTTCTACTCCAGCATGCTGAATGCACTGAAACTTCGTACTCAAAAGAAATGTTCTTGCGTGAACCCTTCTTTTACAAACCACTTTTCGAAAGTATTCCAAAGGACCTAAGTTTTGTTGAGAAATTTGTGGGGAATAACATCCGGATAGTACATGATCTGCTGAATGGAGCAGGAAATTGAATGAGGGCTGCTGCTCTGGCAGATACTGTAAGCATCAGGTCAGCAAGACATGTCCCTCTTGTGCTATGTGGTGTATTGAAAAGGTTCCGTGACGAGAACCTATTTGGGTACGAATTGCCCCCTGGGGAGGAAATGTCCCCTGTACCTGTGCCAGCTGCCCATCCATTTCCGGATCTTGTGCTTTCCCCAAATAATTGTACAAACCACTCGGTCTATAAAATCTCAACTACTCTCCTTTGGAAGGCCACATGCTCATTATCCCCGGATGAACAGAGGAACGTGTATCAGGTTTGCGTGAGTTTCGTGTGCAACATTCCTAAATTGAACAATAAGTGGGCTTGCTTGTTACCGGATGGATCTCCCTCTCAACCTCAATGGGATAGTTTTTATCAAAGGCATATACCCAAAAGAACTGGGGACCTTCAGAGGAGACTAGCTCATTGGATTTTACCCACAAATCATCTGCTGGTCGTTTTTTCTGAATTGATACCTGATGAATGTCCTTTTCGTGGTGCATCTGAAACTCTTTTCCATGCCTATGTCGAGTGAAGGCGCCTAATTTCCTTATTTCAATTACTGAAGGAACTGTTTAGAACAGGGTTGGGGAACCATTTTCCTGTCAAGGGCCATTTCGATTTTTAGAACATCCATCGAGGGCCATGCTAAATTATTGAATACATATATCGGACTCACCTAATGCGATGGCTGGAACTGTTTCTCTTTGGCGAGGCATTTGGTGTCAGGTGGTAGTGATGATGATGCTACTCGCAGCTGGTTTTGCAGGTTTGGGTCAGTCAGTCTCGAGCAGAACCAAGTCTTTGCAAGAGTCAGTTTTGAAAAGAACTGCTCACAGCTGTAGGTCGTCCCAAACAGTGATGCAAACTTCAGTGCATGTCTCCTCAGAATGGGAAAATCCTCAGCACGTACATACAGTTTGTAGAACTCGAGCAAAGGGAGGTTGTTGTACCTAGCTTTGAGCTCGTCATTGCTTTGCAGCTCAATGATTTCATGTTGTAGGTTGTCAGGCACATCAGCTGGTTCCACATTAAACGGCGTGGCAAATATGTTCAGTTCCCTTTGTTTACTTTTCATGTCCTGGAACCTCTCTCCAAATGCCTGGAGGAGTTTTGCACACTCAGCAGCATATTCAGATGTCACAGCAGGCTTTTGTTCTTGCAGAGTGGGAAAGTGGATAGTGTTTCCCCTTTCCAGTTGCACTTGCCACAGCTTTAGTTTAGCTTCAAATGATTTCACATGTGATTGCAGAGAGCTGAGAAGCTGGTTGGGACCTTGGAGCTTAACGTTCAGCTCTGACAGGTACTTGGTAATGTCCACCATGAAGCCCAAATCACACAGCCACTTGCTATCACTGAGTTCCATGACAGGTTTCCCCTTCATCTCCATGAACTGTTTCACTTCTTCTCTCAGTGAGTAAAACTGTGTGAGCATATTTCCGCGACTCAGCCACCGCACCTCACAGTGGTAAACCAGATCTCCGTACACTGACTCTAGTTCACTCAGTAGCTCCTTGAACTGGCGGCTGTTCAGCCCTCTGCTTTTGATGATGTTTATGGTGGAAACGACAGTTGTCATCACATTGTTGAGCTTCAGGGACTGTGCACACAGATTCTCTTGGTGTATGATACAGTGGCATACAATTAACTCACTTGGATCGAGACTGAGACGACTAATTTCTTTTTTGAACAATGCAGTCAATCCCTTTTGTGCGCCAACCATGGCTGGGGCTCCATCCGTGGCCAGGCCACTTAACTTGTCAAACTGCAGTTCGAATTTGTTCATAGCCAAAACAACTTGCTCAAACAAATCCTCACCTTTGGTGGTGCCATGCATGGCTTGCAAAGACAGCAACTCCTCCCTCGTATCAAACTCAGCTGTAATCCCCCGCACAAAAATGGCTAGTTGGGCGGTGTTTGTTATGTCCGTTGTCTCATCGCAGGCCAGAGAGAAAAACTGGAAATCTCTAGCGGTGTCCTTCAGTGTTTTCTCAATATCTTGTGCCATGTCAGTAATCCGATCTGAGACAGATCTTCGAGACAAACTGACACTTTGGAACAATTTTACTTTGTCCGGTGCGAGCAGCTCCGCAGCGGCAACAAGGCACTCCTTCACAAATTCTCCTTCTGAATGCGGCATCAGCTTCTTAGCGATTAGCTCACTCACCACAAAACTAGCATGCGTAGTGTTGTCTCGGTCAGATTGTGGTCTTATGAAGACTGCTTCTTGAGCACCAGAACTCCGCCGAAGAACGTTAACTTTATCCAAGCGCATTTGTCCTTTCAACTCGTCCAGTTTAGCATGTTTCGAGCTGTAATGACGCTCGAGGTTGGCCTCTTTCATCACCGAGAGCGCTTCCCGACAAACTAGGCATACTGGCTTGCCTTTTACTTCCACAAAGAAATAATCGTTTGCCCATTTCTCTTGGAAAGCGCGACATTCCGCATCTACCTTTCTTTTCTTGTTAGTCGCCATGTTTGCATATACTGAATGAAATGATGACATGAGATCACGCGATCACTTGACTGTCCGGAAGGTCGCATATCGCAGTTACGACTGTCCGGAACTCACTTGACTGTCCGGAAGGTCGCATATCACAGTTACGATTAATCGCAAATTAGTTTTAATTTGATGGCAATTATTCTGTTAGCGCCAACATATTTTGCCAACGTCAAATAAATGAATAAGTTCTCAAATGTGCCGTCCGAGGCAGCGTCTGCTCGCCACGTTCGGCATTCGTTGACTGTTACAACAAGTGAACGCTCGCTCCTCTCTGATTGGTTGAATCGTTTTTGGCCATAACTTGGTTACCCTTTGTCCAATTAATTTAAAACCTTGAAAAGGAAAAAGGAAAAATTTAAAATTGAAAAGGAAAAATTTAAAACCTTCTCAGAGAGCCTCCTCTATCTCTCACCTATCTCACCACTCTATCTCACCCTCTCTCTGTTCTTTTCACCCTCTCTTTTGCTCAAGGTCATCTGCCAGCATCTTGGAAATCAGCAAACATTACCGCTTTACACAAAAAAGGTGCAAAAACAGATCCTTGCAACTACAGACCAATCAGCCTGCTCCCAATTATCAGCAAAGTCATGGAATCCATCATTCTTTCGGATATGAAATCTTTCCTCTTCTCCAATGGCTTGATCTCTGATCATCAATTTGGTTTCAGACCAGGTCACTCTACTCTGGACATGTTGCTTCTGCTGTCTCAACAATGGATGGAGGTCCTCGATGCCAAACAGGAAATCAGAGCTGTCTCACTTGACATATCACGTGCCTTCGATACGGTCTGGCACCCAGCTCTGCTCACCAAACTCACCTCCTATGGTATTCAGGGAAATCTCCACTCATGGCTTGCGGACTTCCTCTCTGGTCGTAGGCAACGTGTGGCCCTGAATGGATTTCTCTCATCTCCCCTTCCTGGTCTGGCTGGAATTCCCCAAGGTAGTGTTCTGGGCCCTGTGCTATTTCTGGTCTTCATCAATGATCTCTCCGACTCTCTGGAAAATCCTCTCTATCTCTTTGCTGATGACTCCACTATCTGCCGCTCTATTCCTCATCCCTCAGATCGGCAGTCTGCAGCCTCCTCACTCTCTGCAGACCTGGACAAAATCACAGACTGGTCAAACAAGTGGAACATGTCTTTCAATCCTGACAAATCTCACACTCTTACAATGTCTCTCCGAAAGGACCGACTGGAAAACCCTCCCATCTACTTTCTCAACCATCCTCTCCAAGAAGTTCTGTCACTCAAGCTTTTGGGTCTCACTATCTGCCATGATCTTTCTTGGGATAACCACATTTCCAAGCTGGCCTCCAAAGCCAGTCGCCGACTGGGCATCCTCCGTCGTGCAAAGTCCTTCCTTGGCACACCTGAGCTCCTCACCACATACAAGGCTTTCAGCCGCAGCTCAATGGAATACTGTTCCCCCCTCTGGGCTGGTGCTCCTGCCTCACACCTTGCTTGGCTTCGCGCTGTTGAGGCCAAAGCTTTCAGAATCATTGGAATCTCCTGCGATGAAGTCAACTCCGAGGGCCTTTCACTCACTCACCGCAGTCAGGTTGGTGGTCTTTCTGTCTTCTACCGACTCCTCTCCGGCCTTGCTCCCCCAGCTCTCTCTGTGCTCTGTCCCCCCAATATTCCTTCAGGTCGCACAAGATCTGCCTGCAACCCTCTTATCGTTAAACTGCCAAAGTCTAGGCTCTCTGCTCACCTTCACTCTTTCATTCCCCTTTTCTCCCACCTCTGGAACAAACTCCCCCACTCCCTTCAATCCCACTCCTCCCTCCAGGTCTTTAAAACAGCTGTTCACCACCATCTCTTATCTTCCCCCATCGAAAACCTTGATCTTTTCTACCCCCGATAATTCACCCCAGAGTCCTTGCAGTGTTCATATGTTTTATTCCTCTCCCACCTCCCCCCAAGTCCTCCCGATGTCCCTGCTCTCAAATGTTGTGTTTGTGTCCTCCCCCCTCTCTCCCCATCTTGTCTGCCGCTCCCCTTGTTTTTTGTGTTTTGTGTGTCGGTTTGACTTTTTGTGTGATTAATGTTAGCTCTTTCACGAGCCTCGATCTTGTATACAAAAAAAAAAAAAAAAAAAAAGGAGAGATTACTGGAATTATAGATAGATGACTTGCCTCGCGGGCCGGATCAAACGGTCTCGCGGGCTGTATACGGCCCGGAGGCCGGAGGTTCCCCACCCCAGGTTTAGAAAGTAATCACTGTGTTTTAATTTTAGAGTTTTTATTTTTTGGTGTTAAATACTTGCCTTGCTCAAGAAAAGAAGCACCTTTAACCAATTGTACTTAATTAATATCGATTTATTGTACACCGCTCCTTTCCTATGCCATCTCCAGGCGCTGCATAACGTCATTGCCAGGCACTGAAGGGGGCCCTGCAATGATGCACGCTGAAAGGGAGTACTCCGTTTTCACTTCGGTTGTTGTAACACCTCCTTTCCTATGCCATCCAGGCGCTGCATGGCGTCATTGCCGGGCACCGAAGAGGGCGCCGCGATGACGCGCGCTGAAAGGGAGTACTCAGTTTTCACTCCGGTTGTTTTCTTCTTTGTTTGTTTTCTTGTTTGTTTGTTTGTTTGTTTGTCCGGGCGATATCTCAGCCATCCTTTGAGCTGGGAAGTTCCAATTTCGGCACAATCGTGAGAAAGTGCTTTGACAAAAACTTTATTTTTTGTTTTTTGATTAATCAATTAATTGATTAGTTATTTAATTATTATCGATTAATTAAAAACTTATTTATTTCTTTTTTGATCTGGGCAATATCTCGGGCACCTTTTGAGCTAGGAGGTTGATATTTGGACGTGACAATGACCAAGTGATTTGGCTGTAAAGGCTATTTTTGATTTATTGATTAATAAATTAATCGATTAATTATTTAATTATTCGATAAATCACTTAATTCATTAATTTATTTAAAGTTACAGATTCAGATGAAACGGCAGTGGTTTAGGTATTTTATTAGCCAATTGATTAATTAATTATTAATTCTTTTTTTTCTTTTCATTATTAATCATTTATTTATTTTCTTTCTCATCTGGGCAATATCTCAGGCACCTTTTGAGCTGGGAAGCTAATATTTGGTCATGACAGTGACCAAGTGATGTGGCTATCAAAGATATTTTTGATTTATTCATTAATCAATTAATCGATTAATTGCTTATTGATTAATCAATTATTATTATTTATTTTTTTCAATTAATGCCTTATTTAATTAATTTTCAAAAAGTTATGACTACGAATGAAGCACTGGTAGTTTATGTATGCTATTAGCCAATTGATTAAGACAATATTTTACGATTTACTTATTTTAATTATGCAATTAATCAATCAATTATTGTGCACCTCTCCCACCCAATTCAGTCTGTATGAGCTGCACGGCGGCATTGCCGGGCGCCAAAGGATAATTATTTTTTTTAGCATGGGGGCGGTGTACTTTGAATGTATCTGTACTTGTTAAATACTTTTTTATTTTCTTTCTCATCTGAGCAATATCAGGCACCTTTTGAGCTAGGAAGCTGATATTTGGACATGACAGTGACTATGTGATTTGGCTATAAAGGATGTTTTTGATTTAATGATTAATCAATTATTTGATTAATTATTTGTTGATTAATTAATTAATTGATTAATTATTTGTTGATTAAACGATTAATCAATTAATTAATTAATTATTTGAATAATTAATCATTTAATTTATTGTCAAAAAGTTACACCTTTGGATAAAACACTGGTGGTTTTGGTTTGCTATTAGCCAATTGGTTAAGAAATTTAATACTTTGTCATTATTATTTATTTATTTCAATTACGCAATTAACCAATCAAGTATTGTACACCTTTCCCTCCCAATACCGTCTCCATGTGCCCTGGCTGTGCAGCGCACTGGAGGATAGGTTATTTATTTATTTGGCATGGGAGCGGTGTACCTTGAATGTATCTGTACTTGTTTCCAATTTCCTTACTGCAAATGCAATAAAACACTTAATGCTCTTCATGTGTATGATGCACTCTTAATAAAGCAATGGGTTTAATTGACGTGTCATGAAAATACATTTTGAAAAGCATTCAGTACCATTTTAAATGCCCTGGAAATAGTCAAGGTGGAGATTTTTCTGTTTTTCTGTTTTTCTGTACAAAATAGGAAAAACAATTTTAAATATTCCACGTTGGCTTTATATTTTATTTTCAAGATAGAAAAGAATACTGCAGTGCAGCACCTCTTCACTGGAATTGTAACTGGACCCCTTTGCCATACCAGCAATTTCCACAAGGGTCCTGGTCAATAGGAGGTGTCTGTGACACAACACACACACACACACACACACACACACACACACACACACACACACACACACACACACACACACACACACACACACACACTGTTGAGAGATTCCTTTCATATTCATGAGGATTTATATTTCCTATATAGTTCAAGTTATAGCCATGAAGTAAGATATTAAAGTTAAAATGGAACTTCCAGATTTCTTTGCAGTCTGTGAAAGCAACCCCCACACTGATTGTGTGTGTGTGTGTGTGTGTGTGTGTGTGTGTGTGTGTGTGTGTGTGTGTGTGTGTGTGTGTGTGTTCATTCTTTGATTTTTATGTACCGTACCATACTCTTTAAAGAGTGTTGGTGCTGCCGCAGCAGTTTCTTGGCAAGGGTTATATTGAGTAGTTTGTCATTGCCTTCCCTGGGTTGTTTGCCCATGATCTATCATTCTATCCTTTTAAATGCCGAGCATCAACACAGACGCAGCATGTACCATTTTCAAAGTCTTTAGTATGACTCAGCCGCACATTCGAACCACCGACCTTCCAGACTCATAACGGATGCTCCAATCATAATGCCACCAGGTCTGGGGTCTGGATATATATATATATATATATATATATATACATATATATATATATATATATATATATATATATATATATACTGTATGTGTATATATGTATATATTAGACAAGTATAACTGTCCATTCGTTTGTTAGCTGTTATGCTGATTGGTTGTGTGAGGCTAGGTGCACTGTGATTGGCTCCTGCCAAGATTATCATATAGCCTTATTGAAAGCTTATATTCGAAATCTGATTCAATATTTTTTTATGATGGGAACTCATTGCCTAAATAATTATCTCGAAAGTGAAATCTGGAAAAAAATATCGGGAAAAAAACGATTTTTTAAAACCCGATATATAATTAAACAATACGCCCCGGCAGGACGTGAGATAAAATTGCTCCAAACAGAATTGTTATGTCACAATCGCCATGAGTTCCCCATAACTTTTCCCTTTATTGTGAAAAACACCAACAGCGACTATTAAAAGCATAATCAAATGTCAGAAGGTTGTAGCCCATCCACGGCACAGATGTTCAGAGGCACACAGTTTAATATGTAGACCCCAGGCTTCAGGCCTTCCAGCCTTTAGGATAATTCCTTCAAGACACAGTGGAATTGGAATCAATCCAAGCAATATTGTTACGTGTATGGGGGTAGGTAATGAAATAACGAGGTAGGATTGTATAGATTAGCGTGTGCCGTATGCCGTGTTCATGTATCTAAATCAGGGCCGGTTGTCCGGGTAAGCGTTATGTGTCTCCATACGGGGGTGGAGCTATGCTAATTAGTTAGGGCATATGGATAAAATTCCCAGTGTGTAAATTGCCCTTGTGATTTTTTTCCTTTGTTCTTATAAAACACACTCGGCCAACCATGCGATCGGCACGTAATTAAAATAGCGTAATCGCCGACGATACCCATATGCGACTACACCACCTTAGCCGAATCACCTCGATGGGCACCAAGTGTGGCCATGCCCCGAAGAACGATTGGTTAAAGAATGATGAGGTGAGCGAGGGCGCTCAGTGATTGGAGTGCGGGTGACATCAGAGAGAACGTTCAAGACAGTCGGAGTAAAAAGGAAAAGCACCTCCATTTTCTCTCTCTCTTGGCCTGGGCTCTTGGTACAAGCGGTCGCACTTCCTGCTCTCTCTGTTCCTCGCACGAAAGTCGCATTTTACATTCTCTCTTATGCTGGGTTTTCGTCATGAACAGTCGTACTCTCTCTCTCTGTACTGGGCTTGATCGCAAGCAGTCGCACTTCCCTGTCTCTCTCTGGTCTGGCGTTGGTGGAAGCGGCCATATATCTTTCCTCTCTTTGGTGCTGGCTTTGTGATGGCTGCGCTTTGTGTTGTGTGCGCTTGGGAAATATCGGAGCTTTGTGGAGCATGGGACGATCTGAGGAGAATGGGGTTTGGCCGCCGCTCCATGGGTCGGTGGCTGATAAGGGTGCGACCTCGCGCCACCCTGTCTGTTCCCACGCAAGGCCTCGGAGACCCATTCGACTCCTGCGTATACTGCTCCAAAGTCTCAGCAGCATCTTGCCTGCATGTAGCGAGCAAGCGTCGAGCGTAAATAACGCTTCGTGGTTTACATAAAGAGATCGTAGAGCCGCTACAGAATCGGTGTAAGTTTCACAGTGGGAAAAATATTCATAGACATCGCTGGTCACGTTGCAGGTGAGAACATCCATCTTCTGTTGGTCTGTGGCTTGGCCCGCAGCTTCGGGCAAAGCTCGCATGTAGAGCTCCGGGGACCTGAGCCAGTGGGTCCAGTGTCATCCAGCATTGCTGGCATTGGGATCACCATCGAACCTCTCCTGTTTGAGAAACTTGTCCATGGTACTCGAGAGGTGAGATAGATTTCAATAAATTGTTATGAAATCAAGTCGAGACCTCATTTCCAGATATGAGGCTTTATTGAAATCTATCTCCACATGCCCTATATGCACAGAACAAAGAATAATATCAGCACTACAGCAAAGACTGTACTAGCATTTCATTGTTCATAAGCAAGCGAATAATTCATTCCCCCATCATACCTTTCTTGAGCGTCCACTCACAAAGGCAGATACCAAACCAGAACCCCCTCCTTTCTCGTACAACCCGTTATATGCCCTTCTCAAGGCCATTCCATTCGAATCCTCTTCTTCATATTTTATCACACTGTGTGTACCGCAATGAGCATGGGGAAAAAAGAAAGAAAACCAAAGAATTGTCTGATGTCAGACAGAAGATTGTAGCCAACCATGGACAATCTCAAGGCTACAAGTCCATCTCCAGAGACCTTGATGTTCCTGCGTCCACCGTACGCAATGTTATTAGGAAGTTTAAGGCCCATGGCACTGCAGCCAACCTCCCTGGATGTGGCTGAAAGAGAAAACTTGATCAAAGATTGAAGCGAAGAATTGTTTGAATGGTGCAGAAAGCACCTAGATGAACTGCCAAACAGATTCAAGCTGACCTTCAGACACTAGGTATGACACTTTCAACTCACACCATCCGTCGCCAACTCAATGAAAGGGGGTTCTATGGTAAGAAACCCAGGAGGACCCTACTGCTGAGAAAGCCTGACTGGAGTTTGCCAAAACACACCTGAACAAGCCAAAATCCTGGGAGAATGTCCTGTGGACAGATGAGACCAAATTAGAGCTTTTTGGTAAAGCACATCATCTCTATGTTTACAGAAAACAAAATGAAGCCTTCAAAGAAAAGAACACATTACCTGCAGTCAAACATGGAGGAGGTTCAGTGATGTTTTGGGGGTTACTGTGCTGCCTCTGGCACTGGGTACCTTGAATGTGTGCATGGCATCATGAAATCAGTAGATTACAAAGTCATTTTGGAGCGCAATGTTCAACCTAGTGTCAGAAAGCTGGGTCTCCGTCGAAGGTCATGGGTCTTGCAGCAGGACAATGACTCCAAACACACTTCGAAAAGCATCCAGGAATGGTTCAAGACAAAACACGGAACTGTTGTGAAGTGACCAGCAATGAGTCCAGATCTAAATCCCATTGAACACCTGTGGGGAGATCTGAAAACAGCAGTTGGGAATAGGCACCCTTCAAATCTGGGAGAACTGGAGCAGTTTGCACAAGAAGAATGGGCCAAACTGCCAGTAGAGAGGTGCAGGAAGCTCATTCATGGCTACAGGAAGTGCTCGACTGCAGTTATTTTGTCCAAAGTCTGTGCTACCTAATATTAAGTCAAGGGTGTCAATAATTTTGTCAATGTCATTTCTTTTTTATTTTCTGATTTAAAATGATATATTAAGTTCTGAATCAACAACAAAGGTTCTGTAATATTAACAGTGAAATAAAGAATTGTGGAGACAAAATACTTTTGTCAATTTCAACTTATTTTTAGAGAAAATTGTGAGTTCTTTGAAAAAAGTGCAAGGACGCCAATATTTTTGGCCACGACTGTATTTACATATTTCTATTTATCTCTGCTCTGAGACGTTGACTCTGCCCTGCTCACACCAGTTAGGTTTGCAGTCAGGACTATTAAATTTCACCAAAGAAGCACACTGACCTTATGACATGACACTGACGTCATGTGCATAAATTATACCAGTCAGAGACAATGTGTCAGAGTGGCAGGCGACACTTGTTGGTTACAGGTTGTGCAGCAATTGCTGAGATGAGACTCAATCTGTGTCTTGCTTCCCAGTCAAGTTAGGGGGTTCAACCTGTGTTTATTAGCGGCTTAGTTTGGTCCCAAATATACGATCAGCGGTATGTTGTTCTGATAAGCGCCATAATTAGGGCGAAATCTAGATCGACATCTCTGCCTTTGTCTATTTGTGACCATTGAGCTTTAATCTCAGTCTGCAAAGAATTGAGGACCACACGGATGCCTCCTCGTTTAGAGGTGGGAGGTGATCAGATGTGTTGGTATATTTTATGCCCATGACGGCAGCATCATGTAATAGGGTCAGTGTGCTTCTTTGGTCATATATATATATATATATAATGTTACATCTTTCTGTAACATTATGCTACACTTATGCAAAATATTGGGTTGCTAACTAAAAGTGTTTTGTTTTTAGTTAATGTATGAGAATTATTTAGGGTTCTCGAATAAAACAAAATCATCCTGTTGCTCTTCTGAAGGCTTTATTTATTTAATACGAGCGGATATAACAGCAAAATGTGGGTGATGGGATAGAATGGTGTCTGAAAGGATGACGAGGCTTCACAACAATAAATATTCCTCGGCAAATAGAAAGTATACAGATGACAACGCTGATAACAACAACAACAACAACAACAACGATCATGAGACAGTTGGGATTGAAACACCAAACGAATGCCGTAACATCATAAGCACTCCAGGAAACCAACTTCTCCTTATTTGTTTCCTTCGAATAGGTTCCAAATATTCCATTTAACCTTAGACGAGGCTGTGTCACGATTCGTAGTTTTGAACATCGTTAAATAATAAAAACTGCACTGTTTTTTATTCACCACTCCTGCAAATGCGTTGCTCCAACTAAAATTGTCCTGGAGCCATTTTACATTTCCAGGTTCTTTATATCCTCCTAATTAACTCAATTGTACGAGCACAGACAGGTAATTGCGGTACGACGCTCAAACGACATTTATTGAAGAAGAAATACAAATGTTTTTCTTCCACTGGGCCCATTGGATAATGGCTTGAAGAGCCTGAGTTTTTAATCTAATTTTAATAATTTTGTGCAATTATGTTATCATTAGTTATTATTCTCGAAATGACATATTTGAGACTTTATGTGAACACAGTGTTGTTTATTACTCGTTCCAGGTGGTCCAGTGATATGTACATAAGGTAGAGACCTGAATCCATTTCAAATGTTTTTGTTTCCACTGCACATCCAAAGGTCCATGGAGCGCAAGTGTCTTTGTTTGAGTCGATGGAAAATCCATATTCAAAAACGAAGGCACCACCAACTGATATTGTTTCCAGCCATCCAATGCTCATGTCTGACGTTTCGACCACCGAGTGGTCTTCGTCGGGGCATTTGCTGGAATTGTGCGCCCGGTGTTTAATATTCTCCGAAGGAAAAACAGGGCATCACGTGACTGCTATTTGAGGATCGTGAGACCCAAGGAGATTTTCACCGTCACCGCCAAATGAAGACCACTTGGTGGTCGAGATTGCACCCGAGCTTTATCTGCTGGGTGGCAATACTAGTTGTGGGTGCCTTCATTTTTAAATTTGGATCTTCCTAGCTAAAACCAGTTTATTGGAAAAAAATTAAGGTTCATTTACTTTCTATAACATCTCCAGGTTTCCACCATCTACAACATCCACACATAACAACATCTCCAACATCTACACACATATATATATATATATACACACACACACACACACACACACACACACGGACACCCATTAACATGTACACACAGACACATACACATACACACAGACACACACATATGCACATGCACATACACATACAAACACAGACAGCCATGCATACACCTTTATACACACACAGGCACACATACACATACACACACACATACTAGACACACACACACACACACACACACACACACCCATACACACATACACACAGCCAGACACGCACACACCCATTCACACACAAACACACACACACACAGATACACCCATACACAGACACACACACACATACACCCATACAGAGACACACACAAACACACACACAGACCCATACACCCATACATAGATACACAGACACAGACAAACACACACACAGACACACACACACAGACACATACACACACACACACACACACCCATACACACATACACACAGCCAGACACGCACACACCCATTCACACACAAACACACACACACACAGATACACCCATACACAGACACACACACACATACACCCATACAGAGACACACACAAACACACACACAGACCCATACACCCATACATAGATACACAGACACAGACAAACACACACACAGACACACACACACAGACACATACACATACACACACACACACACACACCCATAGGTACACACACAAACACACACACAGACCCATACACCCATACATAGATACACAGACACAGACATACACACACACAGACACACACACACAGACACATACACATACACACACACACATATACACACACACACATACACCCATAAAGAGACACACACACATACACTGACACACACACACACACATACACCCATACAGAGACACACACACACACACACCCATATACACATACACCCATAGACAGACACACACACATACACCCATACAGAGACACACACACACACACACACGCACACATGCACATACACCCATACACAGACACCCACACATACACAGACACATGCACATACACCCATACACAGACACAGACACACACACACATACACCCATACACAGACACACACACACACACACACACACCCATACAGATACACATACACCCATACACACACACACACACACACACACACACACACACACACATATATATACATACACCCATACGCGCACACACACACACACACACACACACACATACACACACACATATATACACATACACCCATACACAGACACACACACACACATACACCCATACAGAGACACACACACACACATACACCCATACAGAGACACACACACACACACACACACACATATATATACACCCATACACACACATATACACACCCATACACACACATATACACATACACCCATACACACACACACACACACACACACACACACACACACATACACCCACACAGAGAGACACACACACACACACATACACCCACACAGAGAGACACACACATACACATACACCCATACACAGACACACACACACACACACGACCGAGAGAATGACCCTCATATTTGTGTCTTTCTCTTCATTCGCCTCCCCCGTCCTCTCCCTTGGCAGCCCCCGCCTCCTCCCCCTCCGCCCCATCGCTCCTCGCCCCGTCAATCTGGGAGCGTATTGAGGGCGACAGATAAGGCACACATCGCGAAGCACAAGCTTATCGGCGGCGACTGCTTTTGTCGGCAGCGAAAGAGCTCCGTGATTGATGGGAATTTGATGGCGATTTATAAGGGGGGAGGAGGCTTGGATAGAAAGGAGTGGGGGAGAAAGGCGGGAGGAGCACGAGGAAGAGGGACAGCGAGAGTGGAGGGAGGATGCGAGTGTCTGTCTGTATTTTGCGGTCACATTCTCCTTTGCGCAGAACATCTTTCACTCTTAACCTCTTTTTTTTTTTTTTTACTCCAAAACGTCTTTTATTCCAAATTTTACTTTTCTTCTGAAACCTCTTCTACTCTTTAGCTTTATTTCTCCTTCAAAACATTTATTCTTAATATTTCTTTCTCCTCAATGTCTGCTGTTCTTGACTTTTTCCCTCCAAATATATGTGTACATAAAATAAAAGGTGTTTTCCTATTTAACCTTATTTTCCTAAAAAAAAACCTTTTTTATTTCAAACTTATCCTGTTTCTTCCTGAACATTTTATTCCGGTACCTTTCTTTTTCCTCCGAATGTCTTTTTCTCGAAACCTTTCTTTTTCATCCTCAGTGTCTTTTATTCCGAACCTTTCGTTGTCCTCCAAAATGTCTTTCACTTTTAAACCCTCTTTTTGCCTTACACGGGAACAGTCAGGGGAATTACCAAGAGCTGAGATAATCTATCTAGAGGGTGAGGAGGGCTTTTAGAGGAGTTTAAGGTCAGAGGTTAAGAAGCATGCAACTAGGAAATCTAGGCCAACATAAAGGTCTGGGGCAACATTATGTGCATCCAATGGTATTGGGGGAGGTGGCAGAGTGGATAAGCGTGATGTTAACAGATCGAATAAGTGGTGTTAGCAGATCGAATAAGTGTGATGTTAACAGAGTGGATAAGCGTGATGTTAACATATCGAATAAGTGGTGCTAGCAGATCGAACAAGTGTGATGTTAACAGATTGAATAATGTAACAGAGTGGATAAGTGTGACGGTAATAGAGGGGATAAGCATGATGTTAACAGATCGAATAAGTGGTGCTAGCAGATCGAATAAGAGTGATGTTAACAGAGTGGATAAGCGTGATGTTAACATATTGAAGAAGTGTGATGTTAACATATCGAATAAGTGTGATGTTTGCCGATCAAATAAGTGTGATGTTAACAGAGTGGATAAGCGTGATGTTAACATATCGAAGAAGTGTGATGTTAGCAGATCGAATAAGTGTGATGTTAACAGAGTGGATAAGCGTGATGTTAACAGATTGAATAATGTAACAGAGTGGATAAGCGTGACGTTAATAGAGCGCATAAGCGTGATGTTAACATATCGAATAAGTGTGATGTTAGCAGATCGAATAAGTGTGATGTTAACAGAATGGACAAGCGTGATGTTAGCAGATCTAATAAGTGTGATGTTAACATATCAAATAAGCGTGATGTTAACATATCAAATAAGTGTGATGTTAACAGAGTGGATAAGCATGACGGTAATAGAGCGCATAAGCGTGATGTTAACATATCGAATAAGTGTGATGTTAGCATATCGAATAAGTGTGATGTTAGCAAATCGAATAAGTGTGATGTTAACAGAATGGATAAGCGTGATGTTAGCAAATCGAATAAGTGTGATGTTAACAGAATGGATAAGCGTGATGTTAGCAAATCGAATAAGTGTGATGTTAACAGAATGGATAAGCGTGATGTTAGCAGATCGAATAAGTGTGATGTTAACAGAGTGAATAAGCAATATGTTAACATATCGAGTAAGTGTGATGTTAACAGATCGAATAAGTTTTATGTTAACATATCGAATAAGTGTGATGTTAACAGATCGAATACGTGTGATGTTATCAGAGTGGATAAGCGTGATGTTAACTTATCGAATAAGTGTGATGTTAACAGAGGGGATAAGCATGATGTTAACAGATTGAATAATGTAACAGAGTGGATAAGTGTGACGGTAATAGAGGGGATAAGCATGATGTTAACAGAACGGACAAGTGTGATGTTCAGTGCAGATAAGTGTGATGTTAACCGAGCGGATAGGCGTGATCTTAACAAAGTGGATACACGTGATGTTAACAAAGTGGATAAGCATGGTGTTAACAGAGTGGATAAGCATGATGTTAACAGAGCAGATAAACATGATGTTAAGAGTAGATAAGCGTGATATTAACCGAGCAGATACTGTGACGTTAAGAGCGGATAAGTTTGACGTTAACAGAGTGGATAATCGTGATGTTAATGGAGTGGATAAACGCGATGTTAACAGAGTGGATAAGCATGATGTTAATAGAGTGGGATAAGCATGATAACAGAACGGACAAGTGTGATGTTCAGAGCAGATACGCGTGATCTTAACAGAATGGACAAGTGTGATGTTCAGTGTGGATAAGCGTGATGTTAACTGAGCGGATAAGCATGACGTTAACAAAGCATGATGTTAAGAGTCAAGGTGTAGACTGTTTCACACGCAGCGTGTTTCACGCTTCTTTTTCACGCTGTTTTTTCACGCTGTTTCACACGCTGCTCCAGCTGGGTCCTATGTGGGCTACCTTGTGGGTCCCAAGTGTGTCCCGCACGTTGGCCCCAGCTGGATTTGTCCATAGGCTCCACCGTGGCCCAACTGAGCTCGGCCACGTGGGCATGGCATGGGATTTGCATGGGTTATACATGGATTTTTCCTGAGCCTCGTGTGAATGTAAATTGGGTGTAAATAAATACTGCATTAGCTACTACATCACATCTGCTTTACTGTCAGTGAAAATATCGAATAGAGTGTATGTTTAGAGAGGCTCTTGCTTGAAGTTATCTTAAAGAACATCTTAACTTGGATCTGTCAAAACAAACTAATAATGGTAAATACTTTAATAAAATCCAATGGTGTTCCTGTGGTATTTGAAATGTCTTGGAACATCTTGCTGTGGTTTTCCTGCTTCCAGAATACCAAGGGTGTGGACCTCTGAAAGTTTGACGAAGATAAGATCCATTCACCCATCCCAGAGAAAAATGGTGACACACACAGACAAACATCTCTCTTATAGTATGTATAGATTTATTAAAAATCAAACTTTCAATCCTCCACATTGAACCAACACCCGCATTGACGATTCAAGTATTATCGATCTACAGTGCATTCAGAAAGTATTCAGACCCCTTCACTTTTTTCACATTTTGTTATGTTGCAGCCTTTTGATGAAATCGTATAAATTCATTTTTTCCCTCATCAATCTACACTCAATACCCCATAATGACAAAGAGAAAACAGGATTTTAGAAAGTTTTGCAAATTTATTAAAAAGAAAAAACTGAAATATCACATTGACATAAGTATTCAGACCCTTTGCTATGACACTTGAAATTTAGCTCAGGTGCCTCCCATTTCTCTTGATCATCTTTGAGATGTTTCTACACCTTGATTGGAGTCCACCTGTGGTAAATTAAATTGATTGGACATGATTTGGAAAGGCACACACCTGTCTAGATAAGGTCTCACAGCTGACAATGCATATCAGAGCAAAAACCAAGCCATGAGGTCGAAGGAACTGCCCGCAGAGCTCAGAGACAGGATTGTGTCGAGGCACAAATCTGGTGAAGCCTACAAAAAATATTCTGCTGCATTGAAGGTTCCCAAGAGCACAGTAGCCTCCATAATTCTTAAATGGAACAAGTTTGGAACAACCAGGACTCTTCCTAGAGCTGGCCGCCCGGCCAAACAGCAATCGGGGGAGAAGGGCCTTGGTAAGAGAGGTGACCAAGAACCCGATGGTCACTCTGACTGAGCTCCAGAGATCCTGTGTGGAGATGGGAGAAACTTCCAGAAGGACAACCATGACTGCAACACTCCACCGATCTGGGCTTCATGGCCAGATGGAAGTGGCCAGAAGGAAGCCTCTCCTCAGTGAAAGACACATGAAAGCCCACAGAATCTTTTCTCACAGTCTGAGAGTCCTTTAGGTGCTTTTTTGCAAACTCTGAGCGGGCTTTCATATATATATGTCTGCCATTTTTTTAAACTTCTGAAAATAACATTGGCTTGGCCCACTTGGGAACCACATAGGGCCCAGTTCAAAGCCCAAGTCCAGTTTGGCCCACCTAACCATTGAAAACCCATGTGGGCCCCAGCTGGGATTGCTGGCTGGAGAGCTTGTGGATTGGCTGGTACAGCAGCTAACTCGAATGTACACTTCAGCTACTCTGAGCCTTTTACTTGAGGACAGCATAGGTCTTTCCTTCGCTTTCCTTCGCACATATGATTTTTGTTCTACCATACCAACAAGGCTTTCAATCACAGCATGATTGAGTACTCCTCTCCCCTCTGGGCTGCCTGGAGCCCATGTTTCACATGCTGCTCAGATTGATGCCATGGAAACCAAGGCCTTCAATATTATTGGAATCTCCCGTGATGAAGCTGAGGTTTCTGTGGGGCACACGAGGTCCACCATTAAGCCCGTTTTGGGAAACTATCTGAATCCAGGATTGTTGATATACAAGAAAACACACACGACATAATAACAAGAACACCAAAGCTTTTCGTACTGTACTCCTCAAGGCGATTCACAGCAAAAGACCAGAAGAGGTGAGAGCTAGTGCGTTTATAGCATGTCTATTGTTACGTGTTCCTCCCCGAACTCCGGTTAGGGTGCCCCTCAGAGTCTCGAGGTGGAACGCGGCAGAAAGATTTGTTATTTTGAGTGTTATAATAAACCATGGTAAAACCACACCAATGCAATTGTGAAAAACAAAACAAGTAATAATTGTATTAAGAACTCTCACATACACAATAATAAATTACTCTTAAAGAAAGTACAATGAAAATCTCCCTTGCATCAAATGAACAATACATATGATGGTACAATCATTCCCCAATGCTCTCAAAGCAATAAACTCATGATGCGACAAACGTGAGTGGAATGTAACATTCCCCAAAGTCCGTGCACGGATCCCAACGTTGGTTGAAGCTGTGCAGAACGACGCGAACAGGCAGGTATCGGCAGGGCGGCGGACGAGGAGTTACGAGGTGAGAGGTCGATATGGGAATTGAGCCGATATGGAATCCAACGGCAATCCACACGATGATGTCGATATGGGAATCCCAACGACAAAACAAATGCCTCTTCGAGGATAAAATGGCGTATAGGCCTGCAATGGATGCTCTTGCTCCCTCCAACAATAACTCACACTTGGTGATAAAACCTGAGATGCAGGTTTAATTGCAATCACAATATAGGATGATGTCGCGGTCAATCCTTTTCATGGGAAGCCTCAACTCATTCGCGACCAATATTTAAAAAAAGTCCGCCCGCAGCCTCAATGCGAATCACGGTTGTATCTCTCTCCTGGCCGTCTCTTCCTTGCCCATCTCCTCCTCTTCCAGTTCCTTTGCCGCGTTTTCCTTTTTCCTTCACAAACATTTATTTTTACCTTTTACGAAAGTCATCTCCATTTCACACAAAAATCTTAACAACAATATTACCTGAAACAAAATATTCTATACACAAAGAATTAAGTTAAGCACCCCCCCCGTTTTTTTACAACCTCGCACATTACAAGTTTGTTGTCGTCAAAACAGTGTAATATACCCATGATATTGCTATATTTTCTGGAGAAGTGATATTATGGTCACATAAAAACATAACAATCATGCCGTTTTCAATATTTTATTCTGAATAATTTAAGGTGAAATTTTTTGGGAATTTTAGGCATATTTTCACCTCAATTTAAGTATGGAGCTATAGGTCCATCACGGACAGTGTGGATGACGTTTATGTTTTCTAACGTACAGTCATTGTTCTGAGAAGACCTCTAGCGATCTTTGCGTCAATAACGTGTGTAGGACCCACGTGATCGGAGCACTGACTCAACCCTACGTCTCATAGACCCTGTAAGCCGTCGTATGCGTTGCTGTGGCAGGTTGTTCCATTCCCGATGTAATGCACGTTCCAATTCATCCAGATTGGCTATTGGAGGGACCATCTTCGCAATTTGTCGTCCCAACATGTCCCAAACGTGCTCGAGGGGGTTCAACCTGCCACAGCAACGCATACGACGGCTTACAGGGTCTATGAGACGTAGGGTTGAGTCAGTGATCCGATCACGTGGGTCCTACACACGTTATTGACGCAAAGATCGCTAGAGGTCTTCTCAGAACAATGACTGTACGTTAGAAAACATAAACGTCATCCACACTGTCCGTGATGGACCTATAGCTCCATACTTAAATTGAGGTGAAAATATGCCTAAAATTCCCAAAAAATTTCACCTTAAATTATTCAGAATAAAATATTGAAAACGGCATGATTGTTATGTTTTTATGTGACCATAATATCACTTCTCCAGAAAATATAGCAATATCATGGGTATATTACACTGTTTTGACGACAACAAACTTGTAATGTGCGAGGTTGTAAAAAAACGGGGGGGGTGCTTAACTTAATTCTTTGTGTATACAAGTATGTAATAACAATAAACGTGAAGTGATGGATATGTAACACTATGTCACAGCGACACCGTTTGGTTCATCAGTCGTGACGTCATTGGTATTCTGAATGCCCATTGGTGGACTCAGTCACCACTATCCCTGGCTCCCATTGGCTGGAGTGGAGTTGTTAGTGATGGATAAGTTTGACGTTAACAGAGTGGATAATCGTGATGTTAATGGAGTGGATAAACGCGATGTTAACAGAGTGGATAAGCATGATGTTAATAGAGTGGGATAAGCATGATCTTAACAGAATGGACAAGTGTGATGTTCAGTGTGGATAAGCGTGATGTTAACTGAGCGGATAAGCATGACGTTAACAAAGCATGATGTTAAGAGTCAAGGTGTAGACTGTTTCACAGTTGCACCATTTGACGTGCAGCACCATTTGCATCATTACCTTGGAGGGAGGGAGGATGGAGATAACATAATGGGATAATAACACTATCTCAAACAGTTATGAGCGGATTCAGACAAAACTTCGTGGACATGTTGGGTGTCTGACAAGAACGAAATGATTCGATTTTGGTGAAAATCCACAAATCTCTCTGGAACCTTTCGCACAAATGAGGTATTACTGAGTAGTGTGTGTGCATGCATGCGTGCGTGTCTGTATCTGTTTGTATATATATATATATATATATACTGTATATATATATATATATACTGTATATATATATATATATATATATATATATATATATATATATATTTTTTTTTTTTTTTTGGCCCACCGATATTGTTTTGTGTGTGTGTATATATATATATATATATATATATATATATATATATATATATATATATATATATATATATATATATATATATATATATATATATATAGACGGCATTTAATATGGAATTTTTTTTTGTGGGGGTGAACTTACTTTTCAAGATGACTTAGAACCAAAAGTTCATTGGAATTATGTTGAAATTATTCCAGATTTTGTTAATGTGACCTTTAAAAGAAACAAAAACCACATTTGACATTTCGAAGCAAATAAATTGATCCTTGAAAGTGATGTAAACTGATATCGAACTCAATTCATGGACAGTACTGTGTTAAACTTCTGTACGTTTTCCAGAAGTATCTCTTTATTTTACACATTAGCCAAAAAAAAATTCAACAAAAACAAAAGTTAAATCATGACTGGGATTACAGACAGTAAAATTACAGTTCAGTACTTCGTGTAACCCCCACGAGCACTCAGGAGAGCACATACACGTCGAGGCATGCTGTTCACGAGATTTGCCAAGGTTTGGACAGGAATCGTTTGCCATGCAGTGACAATAGCCTGCTGCAATTCACGCACAGTGGTGGGGTGCTGGACCAAGTTGTCGATTTGACGAGTTAATTCTGCCCACAAGTTCTCTATCGGATTCATATCCGGGGACATGGCAGGCCACTCCATATGCTCGACACCACAGTCAACAAGAAAGTGTTGGATCATGCGAGCACGATGAGGCCATGCATTGTCATCTTGGAAGACAAAGTTTCCTCGAAAGGCTGCACGAGCAAATGCAAGCAATGTTTCTTCCAGAATGGCCCTGTGCTTGAACTGGTTCAGGTTTCCATTCAGAACAACCAGGTCAGTTTTGCCCCCTGCATGAAAAGCAGCCCAAACGGTCACCCCACCACCTCCAGCTTGGACTCTTGGCACTATACAATCTTCGTTGTAGGCTTCATGCACTTGTCTGCATACTCGGACGCGGCCATCTTGACGATAGACCAGAAATCTAGACTCGTCACTGAAGGTCACGTGATTCCAGTGTCCTGGCTGCCATTGACGGTGCTCTCTGGCCCATTGCAATCGGCGCTGGCTGTGTTGTCTGGTCAGGCGTGGCTTTCTCAGGGGACGCCTGGCATGATAGCCTGCTTGAACCAGTCATTGGTTGACGAGCCTTCTGGATACAGGCACATTTGTCAGTTGCTGCCACTCAGCCCTAAGCCAATTAGCTGACTTGGTATGGCCATTGCAGACTAACCGGTGCAGCTGGCGATCATCTCTCCTTGTGATTCTGTGGGGACGTCCTGGCCTCAGTATTGGAGTAGGGACACCCCTCTGAGCATTTCGTTTCAGGATCTTTGACACCTGACCTTGTGTGATGCCATACTGCCAAGCAATAGCACGCTGTTTCATGCCGGAATTTTGTAAAGCCACCACTCCATGACAAACAGCATTGTCAAGTTGACGGACCATCTCCAGAGGAAGCGGCAATAACTTTTGTAGACGTGCAGCAGTTGTTTTCCACTAATACAGAACCAACAACCCTTATATACCCAATTGTGAAGCCAATCGTCAAATGTACCTGTCCTTACATTTTGTCACGCCACCTGTGATATTATCCTGTTATTGACTTCTTGCTGCGAAAGACAATCAGTGACATGGTTCTTTTGACAAAGAAATCACCGAAGCGTAAAAGAAACTCACCAGATTGATATACTGAGTTCAGAAAATAAACCCAAGTCAGGAAAAAAAAAATATTCCATATTAAATGCAAAGTCTGTACATCGTTAGGGTGTTCCAAAAAGACCTGGACAAGTTTGATTTTAAATATACATTTAGTCCCACTAATGATGATACAACGATACCCTTGTTTTATTTAGGTGATACAGAAACACAACGTTTTCTATGTTTTCAGGTCTGGCGGTTTAATATATGAGAAAATGGCGAATCCACAGGAGAAAGCTCAGTGCATGGAATGATTCATCAAGATGCAATCTGGCACACACAAGTTCAGCATAATTTCGTTGCAAGGTATGGAAGGAATCCGCCATTGCAGACTAGTATCAGAGTGGTACAAGTGGTTTTAGGAGACTGGAATGTGGCAGAAACAAAAAAGTACCGGTCAACCAAGTACAAGTTCATTAGACATTGAACGAGTGTGTGAATCATTTTAACAAAATCCAAGAAAATCAATCTGAAGCGCATCCAGAGAACTGGGACTACCAACGACCACTGCACACAGGATTTTGCATAAAAGACTGAAGCTTTTTGCCTACAAGGTGCAGATTCAGCAGGTACTCAAACCAAATGACAGACCCAAACGTAAGGAGTTTGCCATGGAACTGCTCAGTCGCATGGAGGATGATGACGATTACCTCAAAAATGTCATGTTCACAGACGGAGCTTACTTTCATGTATCGGGGAAAGTCAACCGGCACAATGTGAGGATCTGGAACTCTGAAAACCCCCACATGGTCTTTGAATACATATTTGACAGTCCAAAGGTCAATGTGTGGTGTGGCCTTCTCCATGAATGCTTGGTTGGTCCTCAACAATTTTGACCTCAACAATTTATTTGAACATGTTGGAAGGATTCACCTTCCCACAGATTGAAGACCTGCAACGGACCAACCTCCTGGCCCCCATGATCACCAGACATGACCCTCCTTGATTTTTTTTATATGGGGGTTTATCAAAGAAGTTGTCTAGAACACCAAGGTGGCAAGCCTGCACGATCTTCGTTCTCGGATTACAGCTGCATGTGCACTGGTGGACGCAAACATGGCAATAACTCATGTACCGCCTTGATGTCCTGCTCGTGATAAACGGGGCTCACATTGAAATGTATTGATGGTGTGCACAAAAAGTTATGAATTCCTGTATCATATAAACCAAAGGATATTGTTGTGTCATTTGTGGTTCTATATATATTTACAACAAAAGTTGTCCGGGTCTTTTTGGAACACCCTGTAATTCAAATAAAGGGATGAGCAATTTGCTCCATTTTATTGTTGATGCTGTTGCAGTTGCAGTTGTTGTTTTGAAGATCACGTCTGTTGGTAATGTGTGTAGCGAAAGCCGTTAAGGTGACTATCTGAAGTTATTAGGGTCTTGAGTTTGAGCCCCATTTATGCTGTTAAATAACATCAGGTGGGTTGACTCCCAGGTTGGCAAAATGAGTAACAGCTTAGTGTAAACAGGGGGCACATCAGCGGCACAGCCACGCTTCCAGCAATGATGCATACAGCAGCCACTGGCTGCATACGAACTATAATAACATTTGTGTCATTGGCTGCTGTCTCCACATGTGGGTGGGTTTCGAGCGATGGAACGCAGCCCTCGCAGGTCTCAAAGTAACATTTCCAGCCACCCAGCTCTGCATGAGCATCTGTCTGCATGTGCGTATATGTGTGTATGTATAGGTGTATATGTATAGGTGTGCGTGTCTGGATGCTAAAGATGGCCTCATTCTCCTGTTGGGGGTGGTGCCAAAGATCACCTAACCCTGCCAAAATCAAGAAACTGCCAAAATCAAGAAACTGCCAAAATCAAGAAACTGCCAAAATCAAGACTCTCTGCTCACCTTCACTCTTTCATTCTTCTTTTCACACTTCCTTCCAAAATTCACACTTTCATTTCTTTCACACTTCACACTTCATTTTCACTTCCAAAATTTTCACTTCACTTCACAAACATTTCACACTTCCAAAATCTTCCACACATTCTCAATAACACTTCCTTCACTCCCCCCAAGCCCTCTACCTCCCACAGATCTCCCTGCTCTCTACTGTTGTACTTGTGTGCTTCCCTCTCTCTCCGGACCCTCTCTCTCCCCATCTTGTCTCCCGCTCCTTTTATTATATGTTTTTTTTATGAGTCCGTTTGTTTCTTGTGATTAATGTCAGCTCTTGCACGAGCCTCGATCTTGTATACAAATAAATAAATAAATAAAAAACCCTCTTTTTGGTGAGGGGGGGGGGGGGGGAGGGCAGGAAGGGAGGAGTGGGGCATGCTACATGCTGCAGTTACAATTCTCCAATTCCAATATGCAATGTTTTGACAAATTGCTCGCCTCACCACTAATCATACCCAGGGAAAGTCTCATTTCATGGACTGTATTATTTGTTGCAAATAATTCATCGGATGTAATCCATAACTATTTATTTATTATAATTATCTATGTTATGTTGAGTGTTGTACACTGGTCATTTTGACGGGCTATTTTCGTGTGTGTGTGTGTGTGTGTGTTTGAATACATATAAATATATGGACTGGCATGGTAGCTGAGAGGTATGCACACTCGCCTCAGAGCTGTCTAGCCTCATGATTCGCCAATACGTGATGAAATCAGGATGGAACCTGAGGGAACATTGTGGCATTGGGATACTCATGTATACAGTACCATTTGTTCATGTCTGCAGTTGCAGAGGAACCCATGTGTGGTTTGAAATCTACAAAGAGTTGACCTCGTGTATCTTTCCTTGGCTGCTTTGTGACAAAAGGAGCATGGGGGGGGGGGGGGGGCGTGCTCCACATCTGGAAACACCCCCTATAAAGGGAGTAAAAGGTGGGGTGGGGTGTTGTCCCAAATATTCAAAAATCTTCTTCTCAGAAACCATCAGACAGATCGAGACCAAACTCGCCACAAGACATGGGGACCATGCCCTAATCGTTGTGCTCCTCATTGTCATATCTCTCCCGTAAGGGGGCCTTGGACCACTCCCCAAATCCCTCATTTTCACTAAAACATCATCTTCTCCACAACCACCTGAGCGATACGGTCCAAATTTGACATCAGGACTGTAAGGTCTCATGGGATGTGCTCCCCATCCGGATCCACCCATTTAAGGGGGGTAAAAGGGAGATTTTGTCCCCAAATTTTGGTATTTTGCTCAAAATCTTCTCAGAAACTGACTGGCCATGTGGCATCGTGACCATGCCATATTGCCATAACCTTAAGGTGTGCTCCCCATGGCCATATCTCCTCTGGAAAGGGACCCACGGGCTCCCTCCCCTAATCTCTCATATTCACTAAAAGACATTTTCCTCAAAAACTACATAACCGATATGGACCATAATTTGGTACGCTACACCAAAACATTAAGGTGTCATGGGGTTGTCCTCCCCATCCAAATCCAACCCCTAAAATAGGCTGAAAAGGGGGCTTTGCCTCAAATTCAGGTAATTCATTTTAAAATATTCTCAGAAACCTTAGTGAAATAGCCATTGGTCCCCCACAGAGTTATTTTTATGCCTCCGCCAACGAAGTCGCCAGAGGCATTATGTTTTCAGGTTGTCTGTCCGTCCATCCGTCCATGATAGGTTTTCGTTACCGCGATGACTTGAGAACAGCTAAATGGATCTTGGTCAAACCTGGCACAGGTATGTATAATGAGGTAAAGATTAACTGATTAGATTTTGGGGTCATGAGGTCAAAGGGCAAAGGTCAGAGGACATGTTAGGTAAAAATACTGTTACCGTGATGACTTGTGAACCAGTGATGGGATTCTCACCAAATTTGTTACAATTATGTAGAATGACGTAAAGATGGACTGATTAGATTTTGGGGTCAAGAGGTCAAAGGACAAAGTCTGTAATAGGTCTATAACTTGAGAACGGCTGAAGTGATCTAATTCAAACTTAGTACAGGTATGTAGAATGATACAAAGATGAACTGATTAGATTTTGGGGTCAAGAAGTCAAAGGTCAAAGTCTGTAATAGGTCTATAACTTGAGAACGGCTGAAGTGATCTAATTCAAACTTAGGCCTCAGTCACACTGGATCGTATGTTTTCTGGACCGTGTGATTGGTGGCAATTCGGCCGAGGTACGACCAATCGGCAATGTTTGCTACGATCTCCATTTGCGATTGCTCTTAAGACTGGTGGTAGGTCATCGTATGATTGGTGGTACGCGTGGTCGTGCGATCACCAACGATTGGAGAAGATCGATCGCAAGATCAATCGTAGGTAATCGTGCGACTAGTGGTGGCGATCAGCGACCGATCGTACGATCAATCGTGGCGACCTGCGACCACTCGCACGATCGATCGCAGCCAGTCGCAGCCAGTCGTGAGATGGGTCGATCGATCAGATCTAAAGGCTCGCGATCGTGCGTCAGCATCAGTAGTCACCTACCGCTCAAGGAGTACACTTCGTCGAACTTTTCAACTGAAACTATAATTCGCTATGCCTCCCAAGAAGGGAGCTGTGGCCTGGCAGCTAAGTTCTGCACATTACTTTATTGTGTTAAAGATTTTACTTTGACAAAGAACTTTGTTTGTGTATACATGTATTGATTTAGTTTGTATTTAAAATAATAATTTTTTCCATTGTAATATAAACCAGTCATTTATTACTCAGACCATACACGCACAATAAAGACAACTAATTATTACTTTTTCTCCAGACATACCATGAAATAGCATGTTTATTGTACAATTTAATTTTAAAATAGATTTGCAAAAATAGATCATACACATAGCATATAATATATGATACACATATCTTAAAAAAAAATAATCAAAATTCCAACATTCACACAACAGTTCCTAGATCATGTTATCCTGCCATGGGACACTGCCGACGTTGTTGTAGTCGTGCTTGAGGTAAATGCGCACAGCCTTGGCGAGCTAAAGTCTGCGAGCTGCGAGCTAAAGACTGGTGGTACCACCAATCGTAAGGTCGTGCAACCAGTCGGGACAGGTCGTGACTGGTCGCACTACCGATCGTGAGGTCGTACGACAGGTGGCACCACCAATCGTCAGGTGGCAGGACCAGTAGCACGACCAATCGTGCGACTACTTGACCTGCGATCATGCACGACTGGTGGTGTGTCCATGAGCGACTGGTGGTACGACCATGTAAGACCTGTCTGCGACCTCTTACGATTTGGAATCGCAGGTCAGAAGTTTTGAACATGACCATCGACATTGCTGCGACTGATTTTGCTCTGGCGATCACCCACGACCTCTGCGACCAGTCGCGCGCTCTTTCTACGATTTGCCAGCGATTCCAACATTTTTCAGTCGCAGCTAGGTCGTAACCTGGTCGCAGGTCCAGTGTGACTGGGGCCTTAGTACAGGCATGTATAATGACATAAAGATTAAGTGAATTAGAATATGGGGTTAAAGGTCAAATCTGTAATAGGTCTATAAATTTGAGAACAGCTGAAGTGATCTAATTCAAACTTGGTACAGGTATGTATAATGTTGTAAAGATTAAGTGATTAGATTCTGGGGTCATAGGTCAAAGGTCAAAGTCTGCAATATGTATATAACTCGAGAACAGCTGAAGTGATCCAATTCAAACTTAGTACAGGTATGTATAATGATGTAAAGATTAACTTATTAGATTTTGAGGTCAAAGGTCATATCTGTAATAGGTCTATAACTTGAGAACAGCTGAAGTGATCCAATTCAAACTTAGTACAGGTATGTATAATTATGTAAAGATTAAGTGATTAGATTTTGGGGTCAAGAGGTCAAAGGTCAAAGTCTGTAATAGGTCTATAACTTGAGAACAGCTGAAGTGATCCAATTCAAACTTAGTACAGGTATGTTTAATGATGTAAAGATTAACTTATTAGATTTTGAGGTCAAAGGTCAAATCTGTAATAGGTCGAAACTTGAGAACGGCTGAAGTGATCTCATTCAAGCTTGGTACAGGTATGTATAATATTGTAAAGATTAAGTAATTAGATTTTGGGGTCAAAGATCATAGGTCAAACCTGTAATAGGTCTATAACTTGAGAACGGCTGAAGTGATCTACGTATATATATATATATATATATATATATATATATATATATATATATATATATATATATATATAGTTACGGATCGCGGATTAGATGTTATTTACCGAGCGGTTGGTATGACCGCGACCGAACAGTTATTCCCCGACTAAACCCCGATTCCACCCGGACGTTGGCCAAATCGCGCTACGCTAAATCAATGATTGGAAAGGACACAACGACTGGGATAGATGAAACGACGCACGGGGTACAGTTCTCAAGACCTCCGGAGGAGGATATAATTAGTGGTGGAGAAAAGGGGTAGATTACAAGGTAGAGTGAGGTAAAAGACACAGAAGAGATGGGCACTTAGTTACAGTCTTATCTTAGCCCGACAGACCACAGGCAAACGGAACAAGGCTGACTTACACAGGGATTGATGGCAGGGAAGGACAGGTAGTTCGATAGCACAAGGTGCACCTTGGCTCGGGGACAGGATCAAGCACGGTCCCAGAGATGCAGGGAGGCCTCACAGCGCTCGGAGGTGGCGTCTTTCTTTTCTCCAAGCTCAGCGCGCATCTGACGTCACCTCCCTCTTCCTGCGCATGCTCAGCGGGGAGTCACACGCCCTCGGCTGGTTGGCTCCGCCCCAGATGGGACCGGTCCGCCGCTCCCATTGGGTGCGGGGGTTACCGGGCTCCGCCCTTGACGAGGAGCTGACAGGGAGCCCCTATTTGGTAACCCCGTCGAGCACATGTTCGATGGCGGCTCGTTGGAAAGGCCTGGTGCCCTCCCAACACCCCCTACCAACCAAGCCGGAGTGAGGACGCGCACTCCCCGCGCCCGCCGCTGCTGTTGTTGTTGGTGTTGTTGTTGCTGAACCGTGAGGAAGAGCTGCGGGGAGGTATTGGGAGGTCCTAAACTTCCTAACGGTGCCATACAATCACATTCTGGTGCAACGAAGAGTCAGAATTAATGGAAACGAGTCCTTAACTGACATAGACTAAGAATAACTAGCAAGATGTCCTATAGTTGTCTTACATGAGATGCGGTGAACCTGGGTGCGACATTTAATGGGGGAAATAGGGGGAGGTCGGGTCTACAGAGTGTTGTTTACAGAAAATGGGACTAGGGAATGGGGGATTGGGGATAGTTGGGAAGTATTGAGGAAATAGGGGAATATTTACAAGCGGATATGGATGGATGCAAATCCCATATCCGCAACAATATATATATATATATATATATATATATATATATATATATATATATATATATATATATATATATATATATATATATATATATATATATCGTATATTATTTACACACCTAAATTTTGGTCAACTACTATTTTATGCAGCCTCAAGTATCCAAGGCCAGATATATCCAGCAGTGGAAAGGTGACGATGCAGCAAAGGTTGCAGTAGATCTGAAATTTTATTTCGGTCTTGACTAGAGCCATATTGAAAGTCTCAGTAGCACTTCGTGTGCAAACAGATGATGATACAGGTGTACGAGCAGGGCCGTCCCATCGTTAAGCCGCCTTTGTTCCGCCGTCATGAAATCATCAATTACCAAGGCCAATTAGCACGATGAATGACGGAGACTCGTTAGTGAAAAGCCAATCATGGCAGGAGAGTTGAATGGATTGAGGTTAGCAAGTTTGGGAGGTGGAACGAACAGGGATTAGATAATAGGACGAGTTTCGGGGAATTACGAGTTGCAGGATTTCAATGTAATTTATGTTTCTCCTTTATTCCCGTGATGCTGAGAAAGGTGTTTACACCTGGAATGGTTCCCATGCAAAAGCTGCATCGTGGTTGATGCATCTCCCAGCAAGCCGATGTCCGAGTGGTTTTTTTGTTTTTTGTCTCCATCTCTGTGCTTTCTTTCCGATTGGATTTGGATGAGGTGATTTTAATAAAAGCTACTATGTAATTGAGTAACTGTACATTTTGGCAAATTGCAGCAGCTGACTATTATGGGTCATACTGCAGTTCATTCATACACACATGGCCAGAAGTGTAATTGTGGTGGGAGTGGTGGGATGAACAAGGGACATGGTGTATCCTTCACAATTCCCTGTAGATTTAGTCGGGTGATCCTAAAGTTTAAATTCCAGTATTATAACGTTTCGCATATAAATGAAAACGAGATTCGATGTTGTTTTAGTCCAACACCAGCTTCAGAGGCGTAATGGTTGTGGCGTCTTGAAGGTTCGATTATGATCCTTACCTGATCATAGCAAAGTCTTTTAAAATGTTATGTGCTGCTTCATTGCTTTACACTTTTCACGCCTCAGCCCAAATTGGGCTAAGGGGTATTGTCGTCCGGGCGTCCGTCAACTTTTGGTTTCCGTCAATTTCAAGCAGAAGGGCTTGTCCGATTAAATCCATTTTTGCAGTTTGTGTTGGGGTTGAGTCAGGGAAGGTGCGTTTCGAAAATGGTCGCGCTGCGATTTTCAATATGGCTGCCACGGTAGCCATCTTGAAATTGGTTTCCGTCAATTTCGAGCAGAACCGCTTGTCCGATTAAATCCATGTTTGCAGTGTGTGTTGGGGTTGAGTAGAGGAAGGTGCGTTTCGAAAATTGGCGCGCTGCGATTTTCAATATGGCCGCCACGGCAGCCATCTTGAAATTGGTTTCCGTCAATTTCAAGCAGAACGGCTTGTCCGATTAAATCCATTTTTGCAGTGTGTGTTGGGGTTGAGTAGAGGAAGGTGCCTTTCGAAAATGGGCGCGCTGCGATTTTCAATATGGCCGCCACGGCAGCCATCTTTAAATTGGTTACCACCATGCATGGGCTGAGGGGTTGTGCCAGCTTTGCGGTGCTATTTGTTATTTATTACAATAATAACTGGAAATCATCTGTAAATGCAAAGCTCGCCCGCATCCATTTGTATTCAGACCTCTTCTTTTTATTCTGTATGCTCAAAATAACGAAAACAGTTTAAAACTAGAACAGCACTCGGTAGAGAGCATACCTACGCCAGGCTGAACAGTTTACGTATCCGGACTCAGATCTTCACCAAAATCCAAACAATTTATCCTTGTCAGATACCCAAGCTGTCCACCAGGTTTCAGCCGAACCCGTCCTTACCTTTTTGTGATATCCTGCTCAGAGACAGACAGACAAACAGAGAGAACAACAACTACAACAACAACAGACATTTTAAGGCCATTTTCCCTGCTAGAGCGGGGGTTAGCCTTGCGGTCCCCATGACAATCTTCTCCATTTTGCCCTATTTTCTGCATCTCCCCTTGTTAACCCCCTTGCCCACATTTCTTCTTCCACCATCTTTAGCCAAGTCTTTCTCGGTCTTCCCCGTCCTCTACTTCCTTCGACATTCATTTCCATCACTCTTCTCAACCAGTCACTTTAATCCTTCATCAACACGTGACCAAACCATCTCAAACTGTTTCTCTTCACAGCATCCATCACAGGCTCTATTCCCATCATCTTTCGCAATTCATCAACAGAGAGAAACACAATCTCTGCCCACCTTTGGTGGTGGAGATAATGATCTCCAAACAATACAAATGTATCAAAAAGTGAATCAACAATATATAAAGTTGATTAAAACAAAGGGATAAAATAGTGAAAGAAGAATAATGGGGAAAAAGAGCAAAATGGAGGTTTCAAAAAAGAATAAGCATTCGACCCAGGTTCGATTTAGAGGATTAGGGCATTGATCGACCCCATCGGTTGGCATCCAATTTAGGGTGGGTTTCTCCTTTTATAAAAATCACACGATGACGTCACCAGTACCCAGAGCGCACCGGAAGTTTCCCTAAGGTCAACAATTGTGTTTGTCTGAAGTCAAGTCTCGTGTCTTTTTGTCCATGTCACAACTCCCCGGTGAACCTTCGACCATGTCAAATAAAATATAAAACACTTGCTCTTTTATCGTTATTTCCGTAGATATAACAAATAAATGTATCAATTTCTCACGAGAGGCTGCTTATCACAGGTGGTTGCTGATTGGGAGGCTGCTGAATGAGGCATTTTGGTCAAATATTCATGTGGAGTTTTGAATTTGACAAATGTATCAAGTGCAAGCTTTTGATAAAAACCATAGGATACTTGCCTTCAACAAGCAAGCGCTGATTGCAGCTGGTTTGTGCTTTTTTTCATCCAACCGGGTTGCCCTTTTGGGCATTCCCATCTGAGCACTGCGCTCCTGTTACTGCAGAAGTTCGTCGACGAATGGCCTTGTAATTACAATGAATGTTCACGATGTCCCCATCCTGTAGGAGTCCGACATGTGCCTGGGTCACAGTTTTAAAAATAGCAAGTCATACTCGGCCTAACGAGACCTAATGGTCCACTTGTACGCTTTGGTTCGCCAAATACCATAGTGATGCCTTGCTGGTTTTGGAACTGTGAAACCAGGGTCTTTGAGGTCTCAAAGGTCCAACTGTTCACCACCATCTCTTATCTTCCCCCATCTAAAACCTTGATCTTTTCTACCCCCGTTAATTCACCCCAGAACCACTTTTTTGAAATTCCAACTTCTTTCCTGGAAGTCCTTGCAGTGTCCATGTGTTTTATACCTCTCCCACCTCCCCCCAAGCCCTCTCCCTCCCACAGATCTCCCGATGTCCCTGCTCTCAAATGTTGTGTTTGTGTCCTTCCCCCCTCTCTCCCCATCTTGTGTTCCGCTCCCCTTATTTTGTGCTTTATGTGTCGGTTTGACTTTTTGTGTGATTAATGTTAGCTCTTTCACGAGCCTCGATCTTGTATACAAAAAAAAAAAGAGAGACTCTGCCACAGTTATTTCATTGAAAATTATTGAGGGATTTCATCATATTTACATCATGGCGGTGTGTTGCCCTACCGGTTCATCGGTAATGACGATTGAAGGATCTAACCTGGGTACAGTTTCTTGACCTTTTGTTTTATAACTCCAAGCATCATTTCCCTTTTTTATTGGTAAACTCAATTTGCTTCGAAGGAATGCCCCCAATGGGTCGGTGTTAATAAATCCGCTTCAATTTGAATACCGCATGCTTAGATAGAACATTAGATGTAAGCAATATTGCGATTCCACTTGTGATACCGCTTAGATATTGCGATTGTGATACCGCTTAGATATCAGATTGTGATATCGATGATGAATCTTTTCGATTGTGATATCGATTGTGATATCGATTGTGATATCGATTGATATCAATTGTGATATTGTGATATCGATATTGTGATATCGATATAATATTGTGATAGGCTGGATATTGTGATATCAATTGTGATATCGATATTGATATTGTGATATCGATATAATATTGTGATAGGCTGGATATTGTGATATCAATTGTGATATTGTGATATCGATATTGTGATATCGATATAATATTGTGATAGGCTGGATATTGTGATATCAATTGTGATATTGTGATATCGATATTGATATTGTCATATCGATATAATATTGTGATAGGCCGGATATTGTGATATCAATTGTGATATTGTGATATCGATATTGATATTGTCATATCGATATAATATTGTGATAGGCTGGATATTGTGATATCAATTGTGATATTGTGATATCGATATAATATTGTGATATCGATTGATATATATATATATAATTGTATATAATTGATTGAAAGATTGATATATATATATATATAATTATACATATATATATATATATATATATATATATATATATATATATATATATATATATATATATATATATATATGATTAAGATTGATATAATTATATATATATATATATATATATATATATATATATATATATATATATATATCTTAATTTAATTAATCTTTTAAGATTGATATATATATATATATATATATATATATATATATATATATATATATATATATATATATATATATCTTAATTTAATTAATCTTTTAAGATTGATATATATATATATATATAATTATATGCATATATATCAATCTTTTCGATTTTGATTGTGATTGTGATATCGTGATTGTGATTGTGATATCGATTGATATCAATTGTGATATCGATATTGATATTGTGATGTCGATATAATATTGTGATAGGCTGGATATTGTGATATCAATTGTGATATTGTGATATCGATATTGATATTGTGATGTCGATATAATATTGAGATATCGATATAATATTGTGATATCCATTGATATCAATCGATTGTGATACCGCTTAGATATCAGATTCCACTTGTGATAACGCTTAGATATTGTGATACCGCTTAGATAGAACATTAGATGTAAGCAATATTGCGAATCCACTTGTGCCGTTTTATGATGTTGATAGAATGTCTTAGAACTTGATAAACCTTCTTACTGTCGTGTTGACCTGATGATACTCAAGTGTTTTTTTTGTTGACAGATGCTAACAGAAGCGATTCGTGATGAGCAGGAAAATAAATAAACATAACGAGCCATGATAAGGAAGCCTTCTCCACAGGAATTTGTCACCGTTGAATGAATGACATGGAGCGGTGTTGAAAACTTCTGTCCATGAGAATCGTGAGAGAATGTAGAGGTAGCACGCTGCTGCCAGATGCCGAGATGCGTGCTTTCCGAGCGCTCCTGTTTGAGCAACCTGGATCAGCAAGCCCTCCTCGTGTATGACTTGCTTACGTTCTCATGGCCAGATAAAGGACCAATGTTTGGACCTCGAAATGCTCCGATTTCACACTTTGCTGACATGAAGCTGTTCTGCGTTAAACGAAGCCAGCTTTTGGGTTATTTGGGTGGGTTTAACCCATCGTGAGCAATCGTTCTTCACTGATGGTACAAGCGAAGTATAATCCGACAGGAGGAACAAAAACAAAGGTGGAAAATAAACGACAAGCTTTTGATCCTTTGTGGCATTGGCAACCCACTTTGAAAGGAGGATCAATCCATGGACACGTTTCTGGTTCATTGCATGGCCATCGTCAGCACAGAGTGGATCCTCCTCCTCTCTTCGCTCTCTCTCCCTCCCCCCTTAAGAGCCATACCATCAAAATACCACCTCCTCATTCTTCAGTCATGATACCACTTGACTTCCTGGAGCTTAGAATTCAAAATCCCCAACACAGCTACCTTCACATGTGGTTGAGACAACTACTAGCTAAACCTACTAACTACTCATGGGCTCAAATGGAGTGCTTACATCCTGTATGCTGCATTTCTCGATTAAATCTGGTTTTCCAACCTGTTGTCTTGATGCCGAGATATGTCAACCCTAATCCCACGGCTATCATATGAGTGTTGTTCAAAATGTTCTCGGAACGAGATACTCGTGTCCAAGATACTCGAATGTTTTTTTAATTTTTCAATACATAGGTAAATATAATTTCAAAAGGATTTTTTTTTTTGCTAATCATATATACTTGTGTATTGAAAACTACTGCATATAACAATTGGCGTATCTTTGCACTAGTGTGTCATTCCAAAAACATGTTGAACATCCCAGGTACGACATATACTTAAGTTTGATGCAAATATTCATGCAGTGAAGATGGTCAACTTTTGGCGCTGTCATAAGACGTCAAATAAGAAAATTGAGCCATTCTCTGTTCAGTCTTTATTCAACAATAAATCATATACAGTATATATATTAACTAGTGGGGTCACCCGTGGAAATCCCACGGGCATGGACGTGTGTGACATTTGGATATCTTGAGTTCGATGCTGCACCTGCACATTCAGGTTCACAAAATGGTTACTGGCAATTTATCAGATGCACAAATCATGTCATCTACACAATGAAGATTGAGATCTCGCGAGATCTTGGAGATGATGGCAGGGATTTTCGAAGCTCCACACGGCCTCCACGTTTTCAAAGTTAAGTCTGTTCACAATTGTATTTTGTCGAAACTGTATTTATCTTTCGGTGTGTGAACTTATAGTGTGCCCCTTGGAAGTTTCTGGGTGTTTATCTTTTATAAATTAATCGTTTGTTTGCCGCGTCGCGAGCGATGCCTTGCAGCCTCAGGCTTCCCCCGTCGAAGGTTGTTCCTTCCTTCGCTGTTTTGCTAGGTTTTTTGATTTTCCCTTCTCCCCCAAACTTCACCAAACATCTACTCTTTGTTTAACGTTGTAACCCCCCCCCCCCAACCCCCCCAAAAAAACAACAACAACAAAACTTATTTCCCTTTCTCCTCGTGTGCTTTTGTTCCATCGTGCGCCTCTGTCCATGTGCGCTGTCCCGCCCCATTTTCAAAGTTTCAAAGTTTCCACGTTTTCAAAGTTAAGTCTGTTCACAATTGTATTTTGTCGAAACTGTATTTATCTTTCGGTGTGTGAACTTATAGTGTGCCAATTGGAAGTTTCTCGGTGTTTATCTTTCATAAATTAATCGTTTGTTTGCTGCGTCGCCAGCGTGGCCTTGCAGCCTAAGGCTTCCCCCGTCGAAGGTTGTTCCTTCCTTCGCTGTTTTGCTAGGTTTTTTGATTTTCCCTTCTCCCCCAAACATCACCAAACATATACCCTTTGTCTGACGTTGTAACCCACCCCCCTCCCCACAGCCCCCCCCCCAAAAACTTTTATTTCCCTTTCTCCTCGTGTGCTTTTGTTCCATCGTGCGCCTCTGTCCATGTGTGCTGTCCCGCCCCGCCCCCATTATCGCCCTGCCTTCCACCTTTTGCCCTGTTCAAGTGACTTGTGGTGTCCCTCTCGGCTCCCTCTCCTCGTTGGTATTTTTGTGAATATAAGATTGTTCTTCACGGTTCTGTTTAAATATGTTTAATCTTTCCCCTTCAGTGTTTTATTCAGTGGTTTATTACAACACGCTGTTTTTCTTTCTATTTAAAAGGCTCCTTTCAATTTCCTCTTCAACTCAATCCATTTCAAAAAAATATTCAATCTCTTATAATTCTTTCTCACTACATGCTCTAAATTCTCATTCATTCCACCCCTCCTCCATCGTTCTTAAACGGATCGCTAACTTGAAAATCACAACAAACCCAATTTGTTATAAATGTTCATCTTTCATTAATCATCCACTTTCTAAACTCCCTCCTTGCCCCTCCCCTCCTAAACTCCCCCCTTGCCCCTCCCCTCCAAATCCCCCCCATGCCTCTCCCCTCCAAATCTCCCCACTTGCCCCTCCGCTCCTAAACTCCCCCCTTGCCCCTCTCCTCCTAAACTCCCCCCTTGCCTTTCCCCTACTAAACTCCCCCCTTGCCCCTCCCATTCACTACTCCCCCCCAACCCCTCCCCTTCAAATCTACCCCCCAACCATCCCCCCCAAATTCTCCCTTCTCCCTCCTCCCACCTCCTTCTCAAAGCTGCCTCCTCCCCACTTCGTCTCCCTTCAATCTCATACCTCCACCTCCCCCAACCTTCGACCTTCCTCTGCCCCACCTCAAACAACCCCTCACTGTGCCTCATCCCATCACCATCAAACCTTTTGTCCTCCTCATCCTTCCCTTTCTTGTAACTCTTCTGTAATATCTGCCACACTATCAACTGCTCTTCCTAACTCCCCCTCTCATCCTTCATCTGACCCGACCCCTCCCTTCCCCTGTCCTGCACCCGATGCTCCTCCTCTCTCCTCATTAACGGTATGGACCTCAAACATCTGGGGCCTTCGCTCAAACCTGATTGATCTCTCCATTCAGGTTGCTTCTGACAATCCAGACTTGATCTGCTTAACAGAAACTTTCCTCCTTCAATATGTCTCTGATTCCTTAATATCTCTTCCTGGTTACTCCCTCCTCCGGTATGATGGACCTGAGCCTCGTCCTGGTGGTGGGGTGGCTATCTTTATCAAAAACTCTCTTCCTTACTCTCCTTGCACTGCCCTCTCTCCACCCCACCCCAAGGAGTACCTCTGGCTACGGCTTCCTCTCCCCTCCCACCTTTTGTTCATATGTGTTCTGTACCGTCCTCCAAACAGTGATGACTCCATTTACATTTCGCTGTCGGACAACATGGACCAACTTCTATCAACTCATCCAAACTCTCTCTTCCTCATATGTGGCGACTTTAACTGTCATCATGCCAGCTGCCTGGGTGTGGGTTCATCTCTCACCAGCCATGGCACCTCAGCAAAGGACTTCTGCGACTCATTGGGACTGACACAATCTGTCAATTTCCCAACCCGGATCTCAGTCAATGGAGTATCTTCTCTTCTGGACTTGATTATGACTAACTTCCCTGCAAATGTCTGCTGCTCTTCTTCTGCTACAATTGGTTCTTCTGATCATGTGCTTGTTAAAGTGGACATCTCTCTGGCCATTCTCAGACAGCCTCCTCAGCGCCGACGAGTCTGGCATTT
>NC_136273.1:69591165-69676165 GCF_964187855.1 Myxine glutinosa
ACTTTCATGGGATTTTATTCCCGTTTTTTTCCACCAAGTCTAAAACTATGTTAGCGACTGTGAAAAATGAAATGATATATCGAATTAGAGTTGAAATAAAACTGTTGAGGGAGAGCAAGACAGCACTGGCCTAACTAAACAGGCCTCAAAGCTATGCGAGTTAATAAAATGGTGGTGATTTGTTTTCGAAGCCCCTCCCAGAATGGGTGGAGCTACTCTCTCAATGGAGTAAGCCACACCCCCGGACAGACAGACAGACAGACAGACAGACAGAATCACCATAGTGTAGGAGCTGTGCTCCCACGTCAATCGGAAGAATGGACGCGACAAAAAGCTGGAATTCGTCCGAGTTTCTTTATTGTCACAAAACAACTCGGGTACTCTGAAAAGCCCGTTTATCGGGCAGCAATATATATACACACATTATCCCGGAGCGTTTGCCTGGGAAAGGCGAGAGGGGGCGTTGCCGGGTGTCCTGGCCGCGGCCTGGCAAGTCGAGGGCGGGCATGCCCGGGCGTCCCGGACGCGGCCTGGCAAGTCAAGAGCGGGCGTGGCCGGTCGTGCCCGGGCATGCCCGGGCATCCCGGCCGAGGCCTGGCAAGTTGAGCGCGGGCCTGCCCGGGCGTCCTGGACGAGCCCGGCATGGTGATCGCTCCGCGTCCTTGGTAGGTGCAAGGCGATTGTGTAAACCCAGCGGTAGCCGCTACAGTAGCCTATTTATAATATAGATACCTGGTGGGCCTACCCATTTTAATGACTAGACTACTCTGCCAGACTCCAAACTAGACTACTCTGCCAGACTCCAAAGTAGACGACTCTGCCAGACTTCAAACGAGACTACTCTGCCAGATTCCAAACTAGACTACTCTGCCAGACTCCAAACTAGACTACTCTGCCAGACTCCAAACTAGACGACTCTGTCAGGCTCCAGATTAGGCTACTCTTCCAGACCCATATTAGACTCTGTTGGACTCATAACTAGACATTGTCAGACTCCAGACTCAACTTCTCTGTCAGACTGCAGACTAGATGACTCTGTCGGACTCCAGATGAGATGACTGTCGGACTCCAGACTAGATGACTGTCGGACTTCAGACTAGACAACTGTTATTCTCCCCACTAGACAGACTACTCTGTTGGTCTCCAGACTAGACTCTATAGGACTTCAGATGAGTTGACTTTGGAGGACTCCAGACTAGACTACTCTGTATGACTCCAGATGAGATGACTCTGTCAGACTCCAGACTCGAGAACTGTCATTCTCCAGACTAGACGACTCTGTAGGACTCGAGCCTAGATGTCTCTGTTGGATTCCAGGCGAGACAACTCTGTCGGCCTCTAGATTAGACTCTATAGGACTCCAGATGAGATGGCTCTGTCAGACTCCAGACTAGACGACTCTGCCAAACTCCAGAGTAGATTACTCTGGGAGGCTTCCAGACTAGAGTACTCTATAGGACTCCGTAGTAGACTTTTTAGGACTCCAGATAAGATGACTGTCGGACTCGAGACAAGATGATTGTCGGACTCCAGACTAGATGACTGTTATTCTCCATACAGACTATTATTTTGGTCTCCAGACTAGACGACTCTGCTGGACTTGAGAATAGACGACTCCTTCTAGAGGAGTCCAGACTAGATGACTCTGTGGGACTCCAGACTAGACGACTCTGTCGGACTCCAGACTAGACTACTCTGTCGGACTCCAGGCAAGACAATTATGTTGGTCTCCAGACTAGACTCTATCGGACTTCAGATGAGATGACTATCAGACTCCAGACTAGATGACTCTGTGGGACTCCAGACTAGACGACTCTGTCGGACTCCAGACTAGACGACTCTGTCGGACTCCAGGCAAGACAATTCTGTTGGTCTCCAGACTAGACTCTATCGGACTTCAGATGAGATGACTGTCAGACTCCAGACTAGATGACTCTGGAGGACTCCAGACTAGACGACTCTGTTGGATTCGAGACTAGATGTCTCTGTTGTACTCCAGGCTAGACAACTCTGTCGGTCTCCAGACTAGATGTCTCTGTCAGACTTCTGACTAGACAACTTTGTACGACTCCAGAGTAGACTCCCTTCGGACCCGAGACGAGATGACTCTGTCGAACTCCAGACTAGATGTCTCTGTAGGACTGCAGACTAGATGCCTCTGTCGGACTCCAGACTAGATGTCTCTGTAGGACTGCAGACTAGATAATTCTGTTGGTCTCCAGACTAGATGTCTCTGTAGGACTCCAGACTAGATGACTTTGTAGGACTCCAGACTAGATGACTCTGTAGGACTCCAGACTAGATGACTCTGTAGGACTCCAGACTAGATGACTCTGTAGGACTCCAGACAAGATGTCTCTGTAGGACTCCAGACTAGACGACTCTGCCGGGCTCTGGACTATACTTTGTCGAACTCCAGACAAGACGACCTGTGTCCGAATCCAGACCTGACGACCTGCATGTGACTCCAGACTGGACTCCTTGTACACACAGCCGTGCTGGTTTAGCACTGCTTCAGTTGTTTTACCGATTTTATTTCCTTATCTATAATGAAATTGCCTATGCTCTCACCTCATGTTGGCCTTCACAAAATGACCCATTTGAAGGTATTTATTTTCTCGCAGAAAATAACCAAAGCCGCGAACCAAAGTTTATTTCCACTACATCTACAGACGCTTGCAGACAACACGGTCTAATAGATTTCGGGACACACGTCTGTTCGTGCGTGTTCGGCGAAGCGGTGAGGTTGCGACAGGCGGACGATAACGATTTTTCAATTACCCCGTAGAAAGAGGCACAATTTGGGGGCATTATTAAATACAATTTTTGTTCCGTAATCACGCCGAGTCGGGCGAAATTGTAAGTTTTCACCGAAGCGAGGCGAGCTGCTGATGCACTCGGCTTTTTATACCGGGGGACGAGGTGGCTTCGGGTCGAGATGGGGAGAGAGTGCAAAATGGCGACGGAGAGATTCGGAGAGAGGAGATTAATTGGCAACAGCACGTTCGTCTTTCGAGATAATGAATGCGTAAAATTGTCCATTCGTTCTACATAACAGCACGAATATTCAAATTGCGAAAAAATACACTTCTTTGATCGGATGTACTGGCACCGACCAATGTGGTCAGGTACTGGATCATATCCAAACAGGTGTGGGCTACAATGTTCACTCTCGACCTCGAATCCAACGTTGTAGATCGAACTTGCGCAGACGTCGGTACTATTAGTATTAGGGGTCACAGCGTCCGCTCGAGGTGTCATATGCATGTGGTTCGAGTACGACCTCGGCCGAGTCATGGGAAAAATGTACCAGAACGGCACTCAGTAGAGAGCATACATACCTCCACCTGGTTGGCCATATCACTCAATGTTGAAGAATCACTTAAAAAATTATACTGGCTGGATCCGGATCTTCACCAAAATTGAATCGCTTCTTCCTTGTCAGACACACAACTTGTCCAACAAGTTTCGTCCAAATCCATCCATAAATCTTTTTAACATATCCTGCTATGTATCGTTTTTGGCCCTATCTCCCAATGGTGAAGAATCACTTAAAAAATATAAATTCTCCGATCCGAATCCATATTCAGATCTTCACCAAAATCGAATCGATTCTTCCTTTTCACCATAGGTGGGCGCGATTCGGAAAATTTTAAGTCCGCTTACCGCTTATCCGCTCCGCCAGCCCGTGTAGTCCGATTCGCTTATCCGCTTCAGCGGCCGAAAATCTTAGTCCGCTTACCGCTTATCCGCTTCGATTCGATTTTTTAAAAGCGCTTCGACGTTTTTAAAGCGATTTTTGACGTTTCTAAAGGGAATTTAATGCTTTTTAAGCCTAAATAGCCATTTCTAACTACTACAAAGACAAACAAAGCTTTTAAGATCAAAAATATACATTTTTATTTAAATAAAATTTATTCAAAATTTATTGAAATAAAGTTTTCCACTCGACTCTACTCTACTCTACAGTTAATTTAAATATAATTTTAATATATGCAAGTTACATTAAAGAAAAATCAATTTGCCCATCCTTTCTTTGACAAGAGAGTCTACTAGTCAACAGACTAGCAGTCTGTTGACTAGTCCTCGTCTTCCTCCTCCACCTCCACCTCGTGGGCCTTCTTGAGGATTTGGAGGTTGCCCTTCATGAAGACGAGGGCCTCGAAGTTCGGTGCAGCCAGGGCCGACCTCTTAGGCCTGAGGATGTCCGACCCGTAGCTGAACACGCGCTCGACCGAGGCAGAGCTCGGGAGCGGCGTGTTATGCCTGAGAAATAGAGTTACCCAAGCATCACGGAACTCGAGCGGGAAGAGATTGGGCGAGAGCTGTAACTTTTATGGCCGAGGCCTTTTTTATTTAAAAAAGGTAAAAAAAACACGCTCAAAATACAATCAATAAACCCATCACCATCACCACCACACAAGAACCCAGAAAAATCAAACCATTAATAAACCCATCACCATCACCACCACACAAGAACCCAGAAAAATCAAAAACCAAGAAATCAAAAGCCAGCAAACCAGATATCAAACAATAAATAAAGAGAGAAAGCAAACCAAAAGATCAAGAAAACGCAAGAAAACAAGGTTCAAAAACCAAAATGAAAATCAAATCAAATTCAATAAACCATAAATCATAAAAACCAAAGTCCATCATCCCTATCCCAAACCCCCAAAACCCCTCTCCCACCCCAGGCAGCAGACACCTAACTCTAACTAACCAAAGGGGGGGGAGAAAGGAAAGAAGACCCTATCCCCCCTCCCACCCCCCGAAAACAACCAAAGAAGGGACACCTTAAAACAATAAGGGTCAAGGGGCCTTTTTTCCTTTGCATACCGAAATCAACAACCGGCTGCTAACCGCAGCCGGGAACATGCAGCCACAAACACGTTGAGGGCTCGACCCACCGCTGGAAATAATAATGAAAGAAAATAAAAATCAAACCAAGGCAAAATCAAGATCAAACAAAAGGAAACCCAACTGCCCCCACCCTCCCCAGGCCGCGCCCGGGAGGGCCCACCCGGAAGATGCCCCACAAGGAAGGCCACGGCTCCCTGAGCTGCCCACGAGGCGTGAGTGTCCCAATGAGAATCACCGCCCGACAGGGCCCGCAAGCACACCTGCCGGAGCACCCCCAACCTTTCCAAGCCCGGGCGGCAAACTCGGTCAGGGTCTACGGCTGCACATGACTGTCGCCCGCACATTTGGAAGTAACCTCCCGCGGGACCCCCCCCTTCACCACGGAAAAGCCCGGCCGTATTCTCCGCTCCAGGGAGGGCTTTACGACACACCTGACGCATCGTTGCGGCCAGCGCCCCGCCCCGTCGCCCGCAAGCTGTCGCCAAGCCTGTACCTTTGGAGGCAGGATTGGGCTCTGCCCCATATCTGCCCAGGATCCAACCATACCCTGGTATAGAAACCTCTGGTTCTCGCTCGCCACAAGACGGTCTTGATTATACAGACCGTTCTCCAGGCCTGCCTCCATTTGCGGACAGGCACTGGTTGTGGTAGGAGCCCGCTAAACGCAAAGACGTCCCGTCTGACCATCACCAGCCAAGGCACATAGCATTCGAGGAGGCCAGCCGCTAGCGACCAGACCCCCTCGGCGACAGGGCAGTCCCAAAGGACATGCCTGACGGTTTCGTCCCCTGTGCATCGGGGTCGGGGACACTGGACCGACACGTTCAGGCCCCTCTGGAACTGAAACACCCGGACCGGAAGACACTCATGGGCGGCTTGCCACGCGACGTCCTTCTGGTCGTTGGCGAGACAGCGAGCCGAAACGTTCTCCCAAACCTTTCTCGCCGTACGTTCTGCGAGAGGCCTTCCGCGAAGGATACGCACCTCCCGCAGCACCTCCCTTGGGCGCAAGTGGTCCAGGACCTGCGACAACTGCCAACCGATGGGCCGACAGGTCAACAGGCCCTGCTCCCGGGCGAACCCCTCAAACATCCGGAAATGCCCCGGACACGACCCGGAAAAAGGCCGAGACAGCGGGAGGGACCGCCCTTCCAACCGCGCGACGGACGGCCCCAGAAAGAAAAACAGAAAGTCCCGCGCCAGCCGGCGACCCGGGTCCTCAGACACGAATAACTCCATGAGAGTACACGCAAACGCAGACATACATACAAACACCGGGCAGGGGACACCCTTCCCACCCAAGGACGGGCTCATCTTCACAACCCTCCTACTCCTGCGCTCTGCTCGGGTACCCCAGAAGAAAGTGAAAATTATTCCCTCTAGAGCCCGTCCCACCGCAGGAGGAGGTGGGGAGATTCTCGCCAAATACAACAACTTACCGATCAAAACATTCTTGATAACTAAATTTCGCCCCTCCATGGTTAGGCGGCGAGACCGCCAAGAAGCGACCTCCAATTCCCATCCCCCAATGACCGTTCGCCAGTTCTCAGCGGCCACGCCGCCTGGGTCAAAGCAGACCCCGAGGATCTTTAATCGATCTCTCCGCTCCGTGTACGGGCAAGGGGGGCCGGAGCCCGTCCTGTGCCGACCAAAGTGCATGACCTCACTCTTCTGGGGATTGATTTTAGAAGAGGAGGCCACCCCAAAACGCTCGCAGAGACCCACCAGTCTGCACATGGCGACTGCATCGGTGACGAACACCGACACGTCGTCCATGTACAGACTCACCTTTAGGCGCTCCCCATGGGTTCCGGGAATCCACAACCCAGGGAAGGATGGGTCCGCTCGCAGTGCACAAGCAAACGGTTCAATACAAAGGACAAAAAGGACTGGTGACATTGGGCAGCCCTGCCTGACCCCAGAAGCGACTGGGAAGGCTCCCGAGAGGTGTCCGTTGACCAAAACACGGGCTTCAACGTCCCTATACATCAGGTCCACCCAATGCATCAAATTTGGCCCAAAGCCAAAACGGTCCAAAACGGCCATCATGTATTCATGTGACACTCTGTCGAAAGCCTTCTCCTGGTCCAAACTGACTATGCTCAGTGGGAGGCCTCTCTCCTCCGCTAGCTGGATCGCCTCTCGAACCAGGCCCAGGCTGTCGGACACTCTGCGTCCCGGAACAGCACAAGTCTGGTCCGGGTGCACGAGGTCCACCATGACACCGTGCACCCTCTTAGACAGCACCTTTGTTAGTATCTTGTAGTCGACATTCAACAAAGTGATCGGGCGCCAGTTGGACAGATCCTCCCGATCACCCTTCTTGTGCACGAGGTTTACGACGCCCCGGCGCATCGAATCTGGAAGCCTCGCAGAGGTGGCTAGCTCCCTCACTACCTGCAGATAGTCCTCGCCAAGGACGTGCCAAAAGCGGCGATAAAACTCCACGGGCAGGCCGTCGTCACCCGGGGTTTTATTCGCGGCCAAATCCCTAACAGCGGAGGTCAATTCCTCCAGGCTCACCGGTTCCTCCAACCGCTCCCGCTGTTCGGGGCTCAAAAGATTCCTCAGATGGCCGAGAACGTCGGCCATCTGGATTTGGTCAACCGGTCGTTTTTCAAAAAGCCTGGAGTAATAGTCCTCCACTGCTTCAGTAATTTGGTCCGGATCCGAAACACGGCCTCCCCCCACATTAACCTGGGCCAAACCGCCCCTCCGCCTGGCACATCGTTGGAAGAAGAATCTGGTACACCTTTCGTTCCACTCCAATGCCTGCACCTTGCTCCGGAAGATGACGGCCCTCGCCCTGGCTTCGAGGAGGCTAAAAATCCTCCCCTTCACCCGGCGGATTTTCTCCGACACGTCCCTCCCTTCGCAAAGTTTCTTATGCAGGCGCTGGAGGTACGCCTGCATGCGCTTCAAACGCTCTCGTTTCCCCGCGGCCCTCATTCGCCCGGCCGTTCGGAAAAACCCTATGGTCCTACGTTTCACCTCCTCCCACCAGGCTGCCGAGGTAGGGAAGAGGCACCTGACCGTTTCCCACTCCCTATACTTCCGAACGTAGGCACGCACTAAACTGTCATCCTGCAAAAGGTGACAGTTAAGCTTCCAGAGTCCAAAACACCGGGGACGCACCCCATTTAATTCAATACCCAGAGACAAACGACAGTGATCTGAAAATGCCACCGCGTGAAGTACCAGGTCCGGGTCGCCAAAATTTGGTGTCAAAAGAATGTAATCAATCCTAGCCCGACTGGTACCAGCCGCATCGGTCCGGGTGACCTCATTCCTTTCCGCACCCGTGTCCCTCAACCTAAAATCCTGAACAAGCCCTTTAAGGGCCCGCGCCGATGACTCCAGGGGCAACCTGTCCAAACTTGTATTAAAATCTCCCCCGACGATCACGGGGCCAGAGGTGGAGAGGAGGGGCCCCAACTGGCGCAGGAGCTCCACTCTTTCTCCCACCGTCGTTGGAGCGTACACATTGACCAAGGTCAGTGGGGTCGAGGAAACCACCACCCTGAGCACGGCCAATCGCCCCGGGATAATTTCTTCTAAACTAAGGACCTCGACATTCGGGCTCTTAATAAGGAACCCTAATCCTGCCGCCCTGTTAGTGTAGCTGCCGGACCAATACGACTCTCCGTACCGCCAATTTGCACGGAGGTATCCATACTCACCGTGCGGAATATGGCATTCCTGCAACAGGCAGACATCCCATTCAAAATTGCGCAGTTCTTCAAAAATAGCGATCCTCCGGACCGTGGTACGGACTCCCCGTACATTTAAACTCGTTAGTTTAAAGCTCATAGGTGTTAGTGTATTAATCACCAACCCTAGTGCAAACCACGAAAGGGGAGTCATAGGACTTATGAAGCTCCTCCCTCCTTGCCAAGACGCGACGAGCTACCATTCTTCCTCCCCCTGCGGTTCTTCCCGCAGCCGGGAGCCACGAGGGTGCCCGGGAGCCAGTCCCCATCTATGCAGACATTCTCCCCGGGTAGCAGGGAGAGGTCCTCCTGCTCGGGGGTCAAATAAATTACCCCCCTCGCCCGCCACCCGGGGAAGAAAGCCACCAGTCCTCCGCGAGCAAACCCTCCTCGAGGCCCATGGCCACAGCTGCCCCCGGAGGAGGGGTAAGGTCAACGGGTGGGGAACGACTCACGGGGGAACGGGAACGTGAGCGTTCCGGGGAAGACGGCATTCGGGCCCTCCCCCGGAGACCTGCTGCGGCCAACCCCGACTGCGCCCCACCCCTACCACGAGCAGGCGATCCCCCAGGCCTGGATGGGTCGCTTGATGCACGGGGGGCTCTGCGCCCCACAGGGGTTTTCTTCTTTGATGTTCTTGTGTTCTTTCCCTGTGGGGCTTTGCCCAGAGGAGCTTTTCCTTTGTCCTGGCCCCTCCTCCGACGCTTCTTCTCGGTCCATTGTCCCGGGTCACTTTGCTCATAGCCGGAGGAGGAGCCATCACTTCCAGCCTCCGGCAGCGGGGTTTCTGGCACCGAGGATGTTTCTTCTGGCACAGAGGATGTTTCTTCTGACCCCGCCACCGGAGCCACCATTCCTCGTGCATCCTCCCCTCCCACCGCAGTGGGCCCGACACCCGGCGAAGCCACATCCAGGTCCTGATCTAACCCTCCCTCCTCCATGTTCTCCTTTCCCTCCACCTCCCTCCCTTTACTTTCTACGGGGCGGGGGGCTGACACACACACAAACACATTAGTCCCCCCCCCCCCCCGACCCCAGATGCAATACCCTCCCCTCTCCCTTGGGCAAACCCCTCCCCCACCCCTTGGGCAACGCCCTCCCCAGCCCCTTGGACAACCCCCTCCCCAGCCCCTTGGACAACCCCCCCCCCCCCAGCCCCTTGGACAACCCCCTCCCCCTCCCCAGCCCCTTGGACAACCCCCTCCCCAGCCCCTTGGGCAACCCCTTCCCCCATCCCTGGGGCAACCCCCTCCCCAGCCCCTTGGGCAACCCCCTCCCCCACCCCTTGGGCAACCCCCTCCCCCACCCCTTGGGCAACACCCCCCCCCAGTCCCTTGGGCAACCCCTTCCCCCATCCCTGGGGCAACCCCCTCCCCAGCCCCTTGGGCAACCCCTTCCCCCATCCCTTGGACAACCCCCTCCCCAGCCCCTTCCCCCATCCCTGGGGCAACCCCCTCCCCAGCCCCTTGGGCAACCCCCTCCCCCACCCCTTGGGCAACCCCCTCCCCCACCCCTTGGGCAACACCCCCCCCAGTCCCTGGAGGCACACCGTCCCCTTTTCCTGTCCCTGGGGGCACACCGTCCCCTGTCCCTTGGGCAACACCCCCACTCCCGCCCGCAGCAGCACGCATCTTGCTCGCGTAACTCTGCGGGCAGGAGCGGAAAGTGTGCCCCGGCGCACCACAGAGGTTGCACCGCACCGCTTGGGTGCAGCGCTCCCTCAAATGTCCCAACTCGCCACACTGGGTGCAGATACTCGCTGTACACCCAGTAATCAAGTGGCCAAGTTGACCGCATCGGCGGCATAATTTCGGCTGTCCCGCGTAAAAGACTTGGCCTCGGTCCATCCCAACCATTATTCCATTAGGGATATGGGTGGCCGTGCCGTCCTGCCTCGTCCGCAGCTTTACCCGGAACTGCCGAGAACCGGTCCAAATACCGAGGCTGTTCCGGACGAGCCGTACTGGGCCTCGGATGTCCGCGTATCGACTGAGCCAAACCTTGACATCATAGTCACTCACGCCTTCGTTGTACAGGTGGACGGTCACGACTCTCTCCTGTGTTTCTGAGAGAGCCTCGACCGCCCAGTCTGCCAGTTTCCCAGCAGACCGAGCGGTAGCCCACCGGCGCCAGAACTCGGCAAGTCCCTGCCCTGTTTGGAAGGACACGTCGAAGCCACGGGCGAGGGAGATCAGGCAGAAAAAGTCAACAGCCTTGAACCCCAGCACACCCAACAATACATCTTTACCGAATTTATCTCCAGCCGGCACACTGCAAGCCACATCAACCAACCGAAACCGGACACAATTATGGCGCCTGCTCGCCATGCCGGGGTTCTAGGAGGGGCGGAGGACAACACTCGGGGTGGGGGGGGGGGGAGGGAGGGAGGGACGGGAGACGAAGGGGGGGGCACAAGACTCCCCCCTGTCTGGTGGGCAACGCCCCCCAAACAGGAGGAAGATGGGGGAAAGCAGGGAGGGAAAAACGAACGAAAATGCAGGACAAACAGGCAATAATCAAAGCAATAAGTAAATAATAAGAAATGCAAACACAGCAAAACACAGGAAACGAAAACACCGGCAAAGGAGAACAGAACTGGTTCACTATAGCCGACGTATCCGGGTCCACAGCACCAAACGAACACGCCTGTAACGTTTGGTTATTCAGACACAAACAAGTCAACAAGATGGCGGGCCAACGGACTGCCGTTTATTCGTCATGGTGTCGTGAACATGCCGTAAACCATGACGTGAACATAACGTCATGATGTAATGCGTTATGTTACAACCATGTCGTAAACCATGACGTGAACATAACGTTATGATATAATGCGTTATGTCGCAAGAGCCGAGTTGTTAGGGTTTCACTTATTATTCACTTAAATAAATATTCACAATTCTAGAGTAACGGCTCAGGCTAACAGCTGATTTGGCGAATCGCGATGCGCTTTAATTTTTCGGTAGTCCGCTTACGCTTATCCGCTTCGGTTTCCGGGGGTTGTTCCGATTCGCTTATCCGCTTCGAAAACGTTAGTCCGCTGCAGCGGATAAGCGGATAAGCGGACTTTCGAAGCGGACCGCCCACCTTTGCTTTTCACACACACGTCTCACCAAGTTTCGTCCAATTTCATCCATAACTTTTTGACACATCCTGCTATGTATCGTTTTTGGCCCTATCTCCCAATGGTGAAGAATCACTTTAAAATTCTAGTAGCCGAATCCGGATCTTCACCAAAATCTAATAATTTCGCTCTTTTCACATTCGCTACATCTCTGCCAATTTTCGTCCGAATCCGTCTACAAGTTTTTGAGATATCTTGTTCACAGACAAACGGACAGACCAACAGACAGGGTTGAAAACATAACCTCCCTCCACCTTTGGTGGCGGAGGTAAAAACGGTATATATGCTGCTTCCTCGCTTGGCGTTCCACATTTGAAGATATAGCACGGATAATTACCCCGTGCATGCGAGGGGGCAGGAGAGATTTTCTTCCTCTGATTTCAGATGGAAAAGTGACGTCACAAGATGACGAAGCCGATCCCGAGAGTTCAGAGCCGAAAAGTTGCATCGTGACGTCACAAGATGACATCGCCGACAACCTGAACATTGGAAGTCACGTCACTTCCGCCAAGGTCATGGCTGTGTTTGTTTGAAGTCAAGTCAGGTATTTTCCTGGCGTGTTTGGCCGCATATGATCGCTCTTCCATGAGTCTTAAAGAATCCGTAAAAATAATATATAACTAAACGGAATCCTTGGACACATTAACTGTGCTGTACCTGATCAGATGTCCACGGATGGCAGGACTTTGACACAACACAGCAAGCGCTACCAGCATTAGCGTCGGTATGAATCCACCCATTATGCGTTAGCTTATGAAGTTTCTGAATCGCAGAGTTAACAAGAAAAAGAGCAGAGATTGCAAACCCTCGCCAGGATGTGTTTTCAGTGGTTTTAAAGGCTTTTGTGTTAAAACAAATATGGCGGCCGAACCACGTGACCGATGACATAATTTTTTTTTTCTAAACTAATTTATTCCTCGATTATGCTCAAGAAATTTCATCTTGATCGATGAAGTTTTGTACTTGTCAAATTATGACGTCATAATGGAGGCACCTATGACATCCTCATTAACATATTTTATTCCCCATGGAGAGTTCTTGTCAATGAGCCATGTCTCAATTTTTTCTATTCAGTGCTTTCGGAGATATAGAGGTGCAAAGTTTTTCGATTTTTCCAAGATGGCGGCCGGACCACGTGTCCGATGACGTCATCATTTGTTTTCTCCACCACTTTATGCCGACATGGCACTCAAGAAATTTCATCTTGATCGGATGAAGTGTTGTACTTGTCGAGTTATGACATCATAATGGAGGCACCTATGACATCATTACTAACATATTTTATTCCCCATGGAGAGTTCTTGTCAATGAGGCATGGCTGCCGAACCAAGTGACCTCCGACGTCATAATGATCATTAAAAAATTCTACAGGTGGAGTTGCACCTTTGTTGAAAATTTCCTGTCAATCGGACCAACGGTTGCAGAGAAAATCATATTTATTCTGTGCGGACAAACAGACAAACAGACAAACAAACGGACTCAAATGCAATACCCTCTCCTCTGGCGAGGGTAATAAGGTTCGTTATGGCTTTACTGATCCCGAACGTGTATGTACATGTTGTATGTCGCACGATATTGACACATTACCATGCAATATTTTATGTATTATAAGTGTGTGTGTATATGTGTGCATGTACGTGTATGTATGTGTATGTATGCATGTATGTATATATATGTGTGTGTATGTGTATGTATGTGTGTATGTGTATGTATGCATGTATGTGTGTATGTATATGTATGTATGCATGTGTGTGTATACATGTGTGTGCATGCATGTATGTGTGTATGTGTATGTAATATGTATGTATACATGTACAGTCACGTGAAAAAGTAAGTACACCCCATGAAATGTTTTTTTTCTTTTTAACATATGTGGACATATCAATATTTGATCTTCATTTAAACAGTATCTATAGATAAAGGTGATCTAATTGAACAAAAACAATGAAAAATTGACTTTGCAACAATTTATTCAACAAAAATTTAACAGAGATGCCATTTCCTTCTGTGGAAAAAGTAAGTACACCCTTGGCTCTAATACTGGGGTGGGGAACCTCCGGCCTCCGGGCCGTATACGGCCCGCGAGACCGTTTGATCCGGCCCGCAAGGCAATTCATCTATCTATAACAAAAAAAAAAATTTTTTTTTTTTTTTTTTCTATACAAGATCGAGGCTCGTGAAAGAGCGAACATTAATCACACAGAAAGACAAACCGACACATAAAACATATAACATCGGGAGCAGTAGACAAGATGGGGAGAGAGGGGGAAGGACACAAACACAACATTTGAGAGCAGGGACCGAGAGACATGGAGACATCGAGAGATCTGTGAGAGGGAAAGGGCTTTGGGGGGGGGGGCATGGGAATGGGGGGCATGGGAAGGGGGGTGGGAGAGGTATAAAACATATGGACACTGCCAGGACTTCCAGGAAAGAAGTTGGAATTTCAAACAAGGTGGATCTGGGGTGAATTAGCAGGGGTAGAAAAGATCAAGGTTTTGGATGGGGGAAGATAAGAGATGGTGGTGAACAGCTGTTTTAAAGACCTGGAGGGAGGAGTGGGATTGAAGGGAGTGAGGGAGTTTGTTCCAGAGGCGGGGGAAAAGAGGAATGAAAGAGTGAAGGTGAGCAGACAGCCGAGATTTCAGCAGTTTAACCATCAGAGGGTTGCTGGCAGATCTTGTGCGACCTGTAGGAATATTTGGGGGACAGAGCACAGAGAGAGCTGGGGGTGCAAGGCCGGAGAGGAGTCGGAAGAAGACAGAAAGACCACCTACCTGCCTGCAGTGAGTGAGTGAAAGGCCCTTAGAGATAGCTTCATCGCGGGAGATTCCAATAATTCTGAAAGCTTTGGTTTCAACAGCGTGAAGCCGAGCTAGGTGTGAGGCAGGAGCACCGGCCCATAGGGGAGAACAGTATTCCATTGAGCTGCGGATGAAAGCCTTGTATGTGGTGAGGAGCTCAGGTGTGCCGAGGAAGGACTTCGCACGACGGAGGATGCCCAGTCGGCGACTGGCTTTGGAGGCCAGCTTGGAAATGTGGTTTTCCCAAGAAAGATCATGGCAGATAGTGAGACCCAAAAGCTTGAGCGACAGAACTTCTTAGAGAGGATTGTTGAGAAAGTAGATGGGAGGGTTGTCCAGTCGATCTTTTCGGAGAGACATAGTAAGAGTGTGAGATTTGTCCTCCCTTTGCTCGAGTTCTCCAAACTGTATGTACGTGCTGAGGATTTTCCCATTTTGAGGAGACATGCCCTGAAGTTTGCATCACTGTTTGGGACGACCTACAGCTGTGAGCAGTTCTTTTCAAAACTGACTCTTGCAAAGACTCGGTTTCGCTCAAGACTGACTGACCCAAACCTGCAAAACCAGCTGCGAGTAGCATCATCATCACTACCACCTGACACCAAACGCCTCGCCAAAGAGAAACAGTTCCAGCCATCGCATTAGGTGAGTCCGATATATGTATTCAATAATTTAGCATGGCCCTCGAAGGATGTTCTAAAAATCGAAATGGCCCTCGACAGGAAAAAGGTTCCCCACCCCTGCTCCAATAGGTGGTATTGCCCCCTTTGGCAGAAACAACCTCAAGTAGGCGTTTCTTATAACTGAATCTCTGACATCGACTGGGAGAAATTTTTGCCGACTCCTCCATGCAGAATTCTTTCAGCTGTGCGATGTACGAGGGGTTTCTTACATGCACAGCTCGTTTCAAATCCCCCCACAACATCTCGATGGGATTTAGATCCGGGCTTTGACTTGGCCATTCCAGAACCCTCCATTTATTTCTTTTCAGCCATTCCTTGGTGGATTCACTGGTATGTTTAGGGTCATTGTCATGTTGCAAGGTCCACCTTCGGTTGAGCTTCAACTTTCCGACAGGTGGCCTCACATTATCCTCAAGCACCCTCTGGTACAATGAAGAATTCATAGTGGATTCTATTATGGTGAGCTGCCCAGGCCCTGATGCAGCAAAGCTGCCCCAAACCATAATATTTCCACCACCATGCTTTACAGTTGGTATCAGGTTCTTGTGGTCAAATGCTGTCTTTGGTTTTCGCCAAACATGTCTTCTGGTACTGTGCCCAAATAGCTCTACCTTTGACTCATCTGTCCAGAGCACATTGTTCCAGAAGTGCTGGTCTTTGCCGAGGTGTTCATTGGCAAACTTTAGTCTTGCCCTGATGTTCTTTCTGGACAGCAAAGGTTTCCTCCTGGCACACCTCCCATGTAGATCAAATTTGTGCAGCCTCTTTCTAATGGTAGACTTGTGCACTTTGACATCAACAGTGGCAAGAGCTACCTGTAGGTCCCGTGATGACATTCTGGGGTTCTTAGAGACTTATTTCAGCATCTTGCGGTCTGCTCTCGGGCTGAACTTGCTGGGGCGGCCTGGCCTGAACAAGTTGGCAGTTGTTTGGAATGTTCTCCACTTGTGGATGATCTTCCGGACAGTCGAATGATTGATTTCAAATTGTTTGGAGATCTTTTTAAATCCCTTCCCAGACTCGTAGGCATCTATAACCTTCTTTCTGAAGGCCTCAGACAGCTCTTTTGATCTAGGCATGGTGACGCCGCACACTTCAACAACAAAGAGCAAACCAAACTAAATGTCTGAGGTTTAAATAAGACAGGTGCCTCTAAGATCCTCTCTAACGATGTTCTAATCATTTGCACCTGAGCTGGCACACCTGATTCTAATTTTAGGTATTTAAAGTAGTGATAAATGTCGGGGTGTACTTACTTTTTCCACATGCGAAATTTGCATTTATGTTTATTTAAATTATACAATGGACTACAAAATGTAAATGTTTCATGATATTTGTTACATTATATCACCTTTATCTATCAATATTGTTGAAATGAAGATCAAATAGCTGTATGCTGAAATATGTTGAAAAAGACAAAACTTTACATGGGGTGTACTTACTTTTTCACGTGACTGTATGTGTGTGTACTGTTTATGCATGTATGTGTGTGTATGCATGTATGCATGTGTGTGCATATGTATGTATGTATGTTTATGTATTCATGTATGTATGTATGTATGTATGTATGTATGTATGTGTGTCTATGTGTATGTATGTATGTGTGTGTATGCATGTATGTGTGTATGTGTGTGTATGTATGTGTGTATGTATATGCATGTTTGTGTATGTATGTATGTGTGTGTATGTATGTATGTGTGTCTATGTGTATGTTTGTGTGTAAGTATGAATGTTGCATATACTCCTCTCAGAGGATTTGACTGAGGAAGCTGAAACTTTCAGGGATTAACGAGGGCACCCTGAATTTGTGCCTGTGCAAGTTTCGTTCGATTTCATCTAGTTTCACCCATCTTCGCATTTTATTCCTTTAGGGGGAGGGTGGGTGCAATTGGAACTACAACAACACTCTATAGAGCACATACCCTTACCAGACTGAACAGTTTTCGTTTTGTATCCCACTAATAGGTCAGATCTGGATCCGGACGTGAACTAAAATTTAACCGGCTTGTTCTTATGACCTAACCAACTCATCCACCTAGTTTTGTCATAACTCGTCCACCTAGTTTTGTCATAACTCGTCCACAACTTTTTGAGATATCGTGTTGTATATCATTTTAGGCCCCAATGTTTGATGGGTGAAGAATCACTAAAAATTATCGTATCCGGATCCAGATTCGGATCTTCACCAAAATCGAATCGATTCTACTTTGTCACATATCCAACTTGTCTACCAAGTTTCGACCAATCCATCCATAACCTTTTGATATATCGTGTTACATATATCGTTTTTGGCCCGATCACTCAGTGAGTCATTGGTGAAGATTTACTTTAAAATTATTGGTTCCGGATCTTCACCAAATCAAATCACTTCCTCCTGGTCACATACCCAAACTGTCAAACCAATTTCGGACGAATCCATCCATAACTTTTTCAGATATCATGCTCGCTTGCTCGGCTATGACAAAGAAACATACACAAAAACATAACCTCCGTCCACCGGTATCCTCGGTATATAATAGCCACAACCTATTATGTATGCATGTTTTGCTTCATATATAATGGGGTTATTTTTATTTTCAAGAGTAATGGATGCATCGGTCTGTTGCCTATACACTGCCCAAATAAAGGCAATAATACACTTGCCAACTATACACTGATATAGAAGGCTAAAAGAGGAGGAATATCTCAAGTATGTTCAAAGAGATATGCTAAAGCAAACAACCAATATTTTCCTGGTTATGATGCAAGAAAAAATAGTTCTTACTTGATGTATTATGATGTTAACAAGTTGTATGGATGGGCTGTCTCAGGCTTTACCTTATGAAAAACGTAAATGCCCAGCCTCCCTTTACCTTCCCATGAATACCCCAGCTTCCTTTTACCTACCCAGGACTATCACAGCCTCCCTTTACCTTCCCATGACTATCCCAGCCTCCCTTTCCTTTCCCATGAATAGCCCAGCCTCCCTTTACCTACCCAGGAATTGCCCAGCCTCCCTTTACCTTCCCATGACTAGCCCAGCCTCCCTTTACCTTCCCATGACTAGCCCAGCCTCCCTTTACCTTCCCATGACTAGCCCAGCCTCCCTTTACCTTCCCATGACTAGCCCAGCCTCCCTTTACCTACCCAGGAATTGCCCAGCCTCCCTTTACCTTCCCATGACTAGCCCAGGTTCCCTTTACCTTCCCATGACTAGCCCAGCCTCCCTTTACCTTCACATGACTAGCCCAGCCTCCCTTTACCTTCCCATGACTAGCCCAGCCTCCCTTTACCTTCACATGACTAGCCCAGGTTCCCTTTACCTTCCCATGACTAGCCCAGCCTCCCTTTACCTTCACATGACTAGCCCAGGTTCCCTTTACCTTCCCATGACTAGCCCAGACTCCCTTTACCTTCCCATGACTAGCCCAGCCTCCCTTTACCTTCACATGACTAGCCCAGGTTCCCTTTACCTTCCCATGACTAGCCCAGCCTCCCTTTACCTTCACATGACTAGCCCAGGTTCCCTTTACCTTCACATGACTAGCCCAGCCTCCCTTTACCTTCACATGACTAGCCCAGGTTCCCTTTACCTTCACATGACTAGCCCAGCCTCCCTTTACCTTCACATGACTAGCCCAGCCTCCCTTTACCTTCCCATGACTAGCCCAGCTTCCCTTTGCCTTCCCATCACTAGCTCAGACTCCCTTTATCTTCCCATGACTAGCTCAGACTCCCTTTATCTTCCCATGACTAGCCCAGCCTCCCTTTACCTTCACATGACTAGCCCAGCCTCCCTTTACCTTCCCATGACTAGCCCAGCTTCCCTTTGCCTTCCCATGACTAGCCCAGCCTCCCTTTGCCTTCCCATGACTAGCCCAGCCTCCCTTTACCTTCCCATGACTAGCCCAGCTTCCCTTTGCCTTCCCATGACTAGCCCAGCCTCCCTTTGCCTTCCCATGACTAGCCCAGCCTCCCTTTGCCTTCCCATGACTAGCCCAGCCTCCCTTTACCTTCACATGACTAGCCCAGCTTCCCTTTGCCTTCCCATGACTAGCCCAGCCTCCCTTTGCCTTCCCATGACTAGCCCAGCCTCCCTTTGCCTTCCCATGACTAGCCCAGCCTCCCTTTGCCTTCCCATGACTAGCCCAGCCTCCCCTTGCCTTCCCATGACTAGCCCAGCCTCCCTTTGCCTTCCCAGGACTAGCCCAGCTTCCCTTTGCCTTCCCATGACTCGCCCAGCCTCCTTTTGCCTTCCCAGGACTAGCCCAGTCTCCCTTTGCCTTCCCATGACTAGCCCAGCTTCCTTTTGCCTTCCCATGACTAGGCCAGCCTCATTTTGCCTTCCCATGACTAGCCCAGTCTCCCTTTACCTACCCAGGACTAGCCCAGTCTCCCTTTGCCTTCCCATGACTAGCCCAGCCTCCCTTTGCCTTCCCATGACGAGCCCAGCTTCCCTTTGCCTTCCCATGACTAGCCCAGCCTCCTTTTGCCTTCCCATGACTAGCCCAGCCTCCCTTTGCCTTCCCAGGACTAGCCCAGTCTCCCTTTGCCTTCCCAGGACTAGCCCAGTCTCCCTTTGCCTTCCCATGACTAGCCCAGCTTCCCTTTGCCTTCCCATGACTAGCCCAGCCTCCTTTTGCCTTCCCATGACTAGCCCAGCCTCCCTTTGCCTTCCCATGACTAGCCCAGCCTCCCTTTGCCTTCCCATGACTAGCCCAGCCTCCCTTTGCCTTCCCATGACTAGTCCAGCCTCCCTTTGCCTTCCCATGACTAGCCCAGCCTCCCTTTACCTTCCCATGACCAGCCCAGTCTCCCTTTACCTACCCAGGACTAGCCCAGTCTCCCTTTGCCTTCCCATGACTAGCCCAGCCTCCCTTTGCCTTCCCATGACTAGCCCAGCCTCCCTTTGCCTTCCCATGACTAGCCCAGCCTCCCTTTGCCTTCCCATGACTAGCCCAGCCTCCCTTTGCCTTCCCATGACTAGCCCAGCCTCCTTTTGCCTTCCCATGACTAGCCCAGCCTCCCTTTGCCTTCCCATGACTAGCCCAGCCTCCCTTTGCCTTCCCATGACTAGCCCAGCCTCCCTTTGCCTTCCCATGACTAGCCCAGCCTCCCTTTGCCTTCCCATGACTAGCCCAGCCTCCCTTTGCCTTCCCATGACTAGCCCAGCCTCCCTTTACCTACCCAGGACTAGCCCAGCCTCCCTTTGCCTTCCCATGACTAGCCCAGCCTCCCTTTGCCTTCCCATGACTAGCCCAGCCTCCCTTTACCTACCCAGGACTAGCCCAGCCTCCCTTTGCCTTCCCATGACTAGCCCAGCCTCCCTTTGCCTTCCCATGACTAGCCCAGCCTCCCTTTGCCTTCCCATGACTAGCCCAGCCTCCCTTTACCTACCCAGGACTAGCCCAGTCTCCCTTTGCCTTCCCATGACTAGCCCAGTCTCCCTTTACCTACCCAGGACTCGTTCACAAGAATGCGTTGTATGACTGGAAGAAGATTGCCCGGATGGCAGGTACCCTGCCAGAATAAATGATGGTACGACCACTTCGATACACATGGTGTACAAATGGTGAAACAAACTTTTATTGGAGCTTTATTTTTGTAAATCAAATTCCAAGTAAATGACGGATATAAGTTGTATGTTGCCCAAGTTACAAGCAAGGGCTTACAGTAAAAGTTCAGATACTCACAGGTATTTCACCAAGTACGTACATATGTTCTGTTATAAAGTACAAGTATGTGGCCAAAAGACTCAAGGAAGTACTGTGGTTGTACCATGTATGTATGTACCATACATTGTACAATTAGCGAAACTTTTCTCTTGTACGTGTTTCTGTCCAACTTAACCTTTTAACTGAACGATCAACCTCATGTAACGTTTGTTTCTCTACGTTACTCCACGGACATACTGATCAATTAACCCTCGTGTAAACATTAATAGATCATCAAATGTTCATTGAACGGTGGATCAATGGGATGTGCTTATCCTCTTGGAGCCGCCCGAAGTCAGCCTATGCTTCATACACTTAACATAGAATGTCAAAACCTTTTTAGATAAGACACAGACAGATAATAAAAAGAAAACTCAAAAGCTATATAGACAGTTTGTCCATTGGCCGTCGGACAGAGTGTGGAGCATGCGACACATTGTCCGCCCGTTCCACGACTCAATCAGAGCGCGCGCGCACGTGGCGCAGGAGGGGCGGGGCTTAGTAGTTGTGTGCGAGGGTGGGGCCACGGGGCAGGGTATGGAGTGGGTCCGTTGGATTGGAGGGAGAGACAAGAGTCGGGTTGTGAGACGGAGTAAGCCGCGGGAGGCTTTTCAATGCGTTTCATGTAATCAGGACAATTCGCCTGACGCGGCCTTGCTTGCGATGGCGGGTGAAACGGGGCTTGGCATCGATTAAATGTCACGGTCGGTTCCTTCAGGCCGCGCTCTTTCCCAGGGCAGTCCTTGGTGCTGAAGGAGAATGGAGGGAAAAGCTTCCCCTCTCCTCCGCCCTCCTTCCCCCCAAACCCACACCCCCCGCAGCGATACAAAAGCTCCTAAAGTGCAGAGACCGTGGACTCCACGCAGAGCTATCGCAAGTCCATATGGCATGTCTGTGATGTCACACTCAGACATGGACGGGTTCTTCCACGCCTCAAGGACACCGAGCACTTTCTGCACTCGATTATCGTCCGAGAGCACTTTGGTGTACACGAAATTCCCCAGAAGTATCGGGACAGTCGAAGCATGCAGCATTCGTTCATAATGGTTCCACATATGAAAGGTGATAGATATCCAATGGTGATCTCATGAGATCTCTTTTTATAGGTAAAGGTAACAACCGTTTTGTGGACCTCTTGATACTCTTCATACCAAGTGTTGCTACATTTTGATACGAGGTGTAATGTTGCATCGTTTGTCTTTCTGATCAAGTGCAGGTTCAGCAGGTGGACCGTAGTCTGGCTCAGAACCTCAGGTGGTGTCCACGCAAGACGAGCCAGTGGTTCCATTTTCAGCCTTGGTATATTTGAACCAAATCCGACGAGCACGAAACCCCACAAGATGCCCGATGCCATCCCAGAGTAAAATGGCATATTCCAACCGGGGTGGATTTGTCCATCGCCTTGTAATGTCCTTTTAAATCCACCTCAAAGTATACTCATGTCTCAATGTTCCTGCCCTCTATGGACAAGCTCCACCATGAGCCTTAAAATGCTATTAAATAAATAAACTTGAACGGCACTCAGTCGAGTGCAGCCTATGTCTCACTTGTCTCACTTGTCTCACTCCAGACATACCTCCACCAGGCTGAAAAGCTTGTGTTTTGTATCCACTGATAGGCCGGATCTGTATCCTTCAAAATCCAATTGGCTTCTTCTTGTCACCTACGCAACTCATTAACCAAGTTTCATCCAAATCCGGCCACAACTTTTTGAGATGTCCTGCGATATATCATTTTTGGCCCCATTGTTCAATGATGAAGAATCGCTTTAAAATTCTCGTATCCAGATCCAGATCTTCACCAAAATCGAATCAGTTCTTCCTTGTCATGCACCGAAACTGTCCACCAAAGTTGGTCCGAATCTGTCTGAGATATACCGCTCACAGACAAACTGACTGACAGACAGAGGTGAAAACATAACCTCTGTCCACCTTCCGTTCACCCATCTCTCTCGCTCACTCATTCTTGAGGTTACAAGGTTAAAGGTCAACTCAAGGTCAAACATCTGAAATCATCAATTTTCATCTGAAAAATCGCCAATTTTCTGCCGATTGACTTCAAAATTAAACACCAATTGCATAGCTCCTCTCTGAATTGGGAAAACAGGTCAAATACATATATTTTTTTGAGGTCAAAAGATCAAAGGTCAACTCATGGTCACACTTCTAAAATCATCAATTTTTGCCTGAAAAATCGTCCATTTTCATCTTATAAACTCGAAGTTTGAACAGCAATTGCATAGTGCCTCATTGGATTGGGAAAACAACTGTTTTAGGTCAAAAGGTCAGAGGTCAACTTAAGGTCAAACTTCTAAATTCATGAATTTTGATCCAGTGAAGAGCAATTGCATAGTGCATCACTGAATTGGGAAACAAACTTTTTTCAGGCCAAAAGGTCAAAGGTCAACTCAAGGTCAAAGTTCTAAAATTGTCAATTTTGATCAATCTTCTAAAATCAATTTTCATCTGAAAAATAAATCGATTTTCATCCGGTTGACCTGAGTATTGATTAAGATCATCATTTTAAATCTTAATGAAATAGACAATTTGATGTATCCACGGCCAGCTTTTTTGGTGGGGATGCCTTTGCAAGTATCGTACTGTTCTGCAAAACATCTTTCTTGGTTGTCTGTCTATCTCTTTGCTTATCTGTCTGTGAAAAGGATATCTCAAAAAGTTGTGGATGGATTTGCACAAAATTTGGTAGAGAAGTTTGTGTGACAGGGACGAAATGATTAGATTTTGGTGAAGATCCATACCTGTATATTAGAATTTTCAAAGTGATTTTTTTTCACCATTGAGAGACAGGACCGGAAACGATGCATAGCACGATATCTCAAAAAGTTGTGGACGAGTTATGACAAAACTAGCTGGATGAGTTGTGTACATGACAAGTCGTTTATCCTGCCAAATGTGTACAACGCTTCTTTAAAAAACAATGCCAATTAAAATCTCTACAACGTATGCTGACGCAATGTACCATTAAGCCCCAGCTCTCTAGTGTCCCATAACTTTTGATACAGTACCAGTAGCCTCCGACCACAAGTCGTTAGTGTTTTCACGGCTGAGTACCAGCCTCGCACAGGTTTCAAAAGGTGACACGGGAATTTGGAATTTGTTCAGGGAGCAGATACACAAGGCCTGCTCTTTTGGGTGGGATCTTTAATGCCCACCAGGAAATTCAACCAGATGAGACACCTGGCTTAGCGTCACTCCAAAGGACGGTGCCCCCATCGATTTGAAGCACCAAGACAGTTAATTGAACCCTGTCTGTCCAGACAAACTGCCTGTCTAATGAAATGTATTCGTTCTCTGGATGAACGCTTCTTCGGGAATTAGGACAAAACTCGCTCTTTAACTGAAACTTGTGTGGCCCAAAGTCTCTCTCTCTCTCTCTCTCTCTCTCTCTCTCTCTCTCTTCTCTCTCTCTCTCTTTCTCTCTTTCTCTCTTTTTCTCTCTTTCTCTCTTTCTCTCTTTCTCTCTTTCTCTCTCTCTCTGTGTTTCTAATCCATGCTTAGCATGTGAATCAAATGTGTAATGGCGTTGCCAAAGAGGGCAAGCTTTTCAATGGGTTCAAAAGCGGAGTCATTAAGAAGCTCAGTGGTTGGAGTTTGGGTAAAGATGGATTTAGGGACCAGCATAATGATTCCTAATGAACACGGATAATCAATGATTTCTTGTGAATATTTTAAGTAGTTCTGATGTGTGCGCCCAAGGCAAGTTTAATTCGACCCAACCACCAACTCCTCCTTGCCCTCTTCCCCTCATCTCTATACCCTCCTACCCCCATGACTCCTCTACGTACTGGATAGGCACTGACACAATGTACCATTAAGCCCCAGCTCTCTAGTGTCCCATAACTTTTGATACAGTACCAGTAGCCTCCGACCACAAGTCGTTAGTGTTTTCACGGCTGAGTACCAGCCTCGCACAGGTTTCAAAAGGTGACACGGGAATTTGGAATTTGTTCAGGGAGCAGATACACAAGGCCACTTCCGTGGAACGTTGGGTGCCCTTCGACTGAGGGACGGCAGGATGGCTCAACGTAGTCGTGGGTTTGACCCCGTGGTGGCGCCGAATCCAAGATAAAGCTGTCCTCCCGCTACAGTGCCGTGGAACAGACAGAAAATTGGAGATTATCACACAAGGAATTTTGCAGGAGGAGGAGGAGGCCGTTTGGCCCATCATGCCTGTGCTACACCAACACCTGTGCTACACCAACACCTGTGCTACATCCACGTGCAAGCTACCCAAAAGTCCTGCCAACATCCCTGTACCCCTTTAACTCCAATGCTTCCAGTCAGCTGGTATTCATATTGTCGACCTCCGAAGGATGACAGGCTGAGACATCCCACCTGGTGTTAATTCAACGGCATGACAGGGACTCAAACTCAGGACTCTAAGATCTCAAACCAGCCACCTTACCCGGTAAGCCAACACCAGGCTTGATGATGGATGATGGGTATAATACACAAATGTTTACTGAGTAATGACACTGTTCGTCTGCTACAAACTGCATACATGGTCGATGCAAATGGAAGAGGGGCAATCAATGATCCCCCCTCCCCCTTCCCACGCCTCCTCCCCCCAAGCCCTCTCCCTCCCACACATCTCCCTGCTCTCAAATGTTATGTTTGTGTGCTTCCCCTTCTCTCCCCATCTTGTCTTCCGCTCCCTCTTTTTGTATATTTTGTTTGTCTGGTTGATTTGTTTGTGAAATAAATGTTAGCTCTTTCACGAGCCTCGATTCAGTATACAAAAAAAATTAAAAAAAAATAATAAAAAAATTTGGTCTTGGTACTTAATATGTTCTGCTGTTGTTATTTATGCCGGGCAGGATAACTCATAGATACGCACAAACCCACCAATGAGTTATCTAGTCTGGTTCGAATCTCGACCCAGCTATATAAACTGGCACCTGGGTGTTTCCCAGGCAGGAGGATACATCAGTGTGTGCACCGTTCCTCATATGGATGTTAAACGTGTGTTCCATCTGCCAATATTCGTTGGTGGACATTAAATATCCCACTGTTTCGTTTTGCGAGTCATTGCCAGCACTCTGAACACTGCTCAAGTCACCTTCAGTCAAACTTCAGGCCTGGCCAGCCGGTTCGTGAAAGACTTGGGCTAAAAACGTTTCCTGGTTTGACATATCACGTGCCTTTGATACGGTCTGGCACCCCGCTCTGCTCACCTTCACTTCCATGGTGGTCAACCTCAGAAGAAGGTTCTAATAATTGGGGGCATTAAAATAGTAATAAAAGTAGTTCTGTTTGTGAGTATTAGTCAGAGAAATGTGCATCCTTGGCCATGTGGTGCAGTGTTCCCCCAAAACAAACCGATTGTTATAATGACCATCAAATATCAAAAGAATAGGCGTTACGGGTCTTGTTACGACACAGTATGTATGGGCCTTAGGCTTCATGCCTTCATGCCTCACCTTCAGGCCGCTTCAGACCAATTAGCCCAGGTTTCCTAATACAGTAGTTTAGTTCATGTAATAATAATAACGTTAACAATAATAATATAGTATATATAACCGTACCACTTTAATCCCAATATCGAGACTGCGAAATTACTGGGTTGAGGCGGTGTATGGTTGATTCATTGTTGAGTCGATGAGAAGTGGTGTACTAATTATCACAGGAGTAAGGAATTATCCTCGGTTTATAAATACAGTAACATAGTCTTTGATAAATAATAATATTCATCTTACTATAATTCACCAAATGTCCGTCCGTCCGTTCGAAGGTACCGCAAAAACAGCTGAACCGATCGCAACGATATTTTGGGTGGGTAATCCTTGGACCCCCTGGAGTAAAATAGGCTATATTGTTTTTCCAAGTTTTCCAAGTTTTCCAATTTTCCAGTTTTTCCAAACACGATGGAATAATATTTACCGATATGAACAGTGATGTGGCTTTTGTTGAAATTCTACGTACCAGGAGAGAGTAGATCGACTCCTGACAAACTCTTCCTATACAAACGTGTGGCTCCGAAGTAACACGGCAGCGTGTGCAAAGCGACTGAGAAACAAGTGTAGCAGCTGCTTCCGTGTTACAGATTCGGCGCGCACTCTTCACACAAACGTACGACTGAGAAAGACGTGTAACGGCCGCTTCCGTTTTGCAGAATTCAATCTTTTTTCAAAATGGGCACCATGTACTGTTTAGATTTTGATGATTTGCATGTGATATGATTCAACGGATGTTTATATGAATCGTTTAAAATAAAAAAAGCCTTCTGATATTTTGCCTTTTCATCTGGGCCTCCCAATTGAAGCCCCGCCCGTAGGGCGGGTACCGTTGCTAGTAATAATAATATAGTAAATATAATCGTAACACGCAATCCATTTGTCATGACTGCAAAGTTACTGGATTGAAGTGGTGTATGGTTGGTTCATTGTTGACTTGAAACATATAGAATAATCCAGTGTCTCAATGCAATCCTCTTCACTTCCATGGTGACAAACAGCTTAGAGTACTTCAAAATAATTTAATACTTACATTAATATTACATACTTACATAATACTTCAACTGAAGTATCAAACAAGCCCGGCTACGCCGTTGTTAGACTATCGGTCTTTATTTTAAATGGCATGTTCCTTGGTACAAATTTTCATCACATGATTCATGATCGCTTTGAAAAGTTTCAGTTGTATATCTTCAATGTCATTGATTTGATTGAAGTCAAAGTGCATGCTCCAGATGTCTCAACCTCGACCTTTCAGGTACACTTGGATTAGATGTGAACAAATTATTTATTATTCTGATACATTCAGTTGCATTGATTGAACGAATTTTATCAGTTATTGGTATTTTTAAATATCTATTGATTGTGGCCTTCCTCCGGAGATGTCCTTAAGCATCTAATCCTGAACTCGGTTTGAGTCTTCTTGAAGGATTTCGTTCTCAGGTAGATTTCTACTGAAAACGATTTTTCTTTAGTTGTCCATGACCTGTTATAAACATGATCCTATCTAGACTAAATCGAAATCTGCGAACTATGCAGGAAGTCCACTTTGTGCACCTGCAAAACGTAAGCGGATATTTTTTGTATGGAGGAAAAAAACGATACCGACCGACTGACTGATAAGTAAGGTCGGTCAAGTGCCGTTTTCTTTGTGGTCACACTGTATAAAAAGGAAAATTATGGAAGTTGTTTGTGACAACCTGCTCACCTTACCTTTCTTTTTTTTTGAACTGTTGACTCATAAGGAGTAAATTGCCAATCAGAGGTGCCGAGTCTTCAAAAATCGTCGATCTTCTTCCGGTTTCATGAAAAAGTCATTTGTGGCTTCATTGACGATTCACTTCTGTAAAGGACTTCTTTTTTTTTTGGGTAGGCCTGTATGCAACCTGCAATGGCTGCCTTCCAGCCAGGTAACTGCTGCAATGTTGGACTATCTAGAAGCCTCCTCTACAATGTTTCGCTTGTCTCTCTGAATCGTTCTACAAATCCAGTTTCTGTTCAAATGAGGACAGGAGTCGGGACAGGATGTGGTTTAAGCATGTATTTACAGGAGTATTCAGAGGGCATGTACTTACAAGGCCATTAACTTTCCCACTTAACCCCTACACGACTATTCCCACCCTCGGTCAACTCAACACTTTACATACCTGGCACCAATCATACATCCGGAAAATGAAATGAGAGAAATAAGAGGATGGGCACCAGTCGTGCCCCGGCACACTTTGCGTCAGCTTGTCTGAGCTGCCACCACCAATGACTCTGGTACAATGTCTCATTTATTAGCCCCCTTTGGATTGGGTCTCGTCCGTCAATCCATCCAAGCGTCCGCAACCATATCTCGGAGATGTGTGGACCAATTTTGTTCATACTTGGCACAAAGACAATACATGATGGTATACATATGCACATAATGTTGTTTCACAGTGCGATCAAAGATGGCCGACTGGCGGCCATTTTAAGTGTAAAAAAATCCCGTGTTGAACACGTCCTCAACAATTTCTCAGACCTCCATTTACCGATGTTGTTCAAACATGGCACACAGATAATTATGAATGATGGCTTACATATGCACGTCATGCTTTTCAAAATCAGATCCAATATGTCTGACTGGTGGACATTTTGTTACTTAAACGTGTCCTCGACCATTTCGCAGACATGCATGGACCGATTTTGTTTTGTGATCTGACCAAAGATGGCCAACTGGCAGCCTTTAACTTCGTACAGCGAAATTACTAAAACCACGGCGGCTTTGGAATTTTACGTCGTTTTCTCCTTGCTCTTGGTCTTGGAGCCTGGTGTTGGCTTAGCGGTTAGGGTGCCGGTTTGGGATCCTAGGATCCTGTCTTCGAATCCCGGTCGATCGCTGAATTAACACCAGGGGGGTTGACTCAGCCTGTCATCCTTCCGAGGTCGGCAAATTGAGTACCTGTTCACTGGTAATTCCCCGTGTGTCGCAAGAGGCGACTAACAGGGTTGATGGCAGGAAGGACATCCGGCCATAAAACATCGCTTCAAAAAAGGGGCCAACCCCTGCTCTGCGGGGAAAAATGGCCTCTAAAGGTGGTTCTTCATTCTGTTTCTCCTTGTTCTTGGTCTGTCTTGACCCGGCGCTAGTGGCTCCAAACATCCGTGTCATACTATGTACCCCTGGACAGAAGATGAGCGCAGGCTGGACACCAGACCATTAATATACAGCGCCAAGACCAAAGATGCATGATGGGAGCAAGATTTTAGTGAGAGCAAGATGGTAACGAGAGCAAGATGGTAACAAGAAGTTGACAAGAGCAAAGATGAAAAGGATGGTGTCTTCTTTCTTCCTCTCAAGGACTTTGACTCGTACTTCAGCTCTCGATTTCAAGATGACAATACCAAGCCAACAAGCCACAAGGCCAAGACATGAGACAGCTCATGTGCATTCCCTTTTAAAGAGTCTTTTCCCCCTCTCGCTTCCGAGTCCCCACCACTTCCATGGTAGCGGTCTAGGGGTTCTCTCTAAACCGATTGGTGTGTCCGCGCCGCAATCTCCTGTGGCCTCTTGTGATTGGATCCCGATTGTGTTAGTGGGATACCGGGTTTTTTGGTGCTGTCAGAGTTAATGATGATTGATTTACCATCTGGCACGCAGCATCAACAGGATGTTTGAACTAATTAATAGGGTTCCGATAGAGGATGAGAAGGAGGTACATGAAAGGTATGTGAAAATGGTTAAATAGGAGGATTTGTGAGGTAAAGAGAACATATTTAGTTTGGCAGATAGGTGCAGGAATTGTGCCTTTCATGATCAAGCATGGCTTTTGGCACACAGAGTATGTCCTAAGGAAGATATTTGGCTATGGGGCCATCGCAGATTAGTCCTTTCTTTGAAAAATGGCCGCCATTGTTGTCACAGGACAAATCTGCGATGGCCCTATAGCCAAATATCTTCCTTAGGACATACTCTAACTGTGTGCCAACTCTCGTGCTTGTATCATCAAAGTCACAATTCTCCCAAATATTTCACCTATCTGCCGTACTACTATGGACTTTCAACTGAACACTCTCAACACATATCTATTTACATGCAATACAATACACTTAACTGAGCTAATAGTATGAAATAAGTACTTTTACACTAAAGATTGATTAATTTACCTCTTAGAAGTCAAAACCACAACAGTATCAGATTGTGTTGCCTTTTTAACTTTACAAATGCTGTTACAAGTACCTCGATGATAGAGCGGATCAGCACCCGTTTCATTGTCCTCACTTGGCTGCACGGCCGAAACTTCGGCACATTGCAATAGTGTGGCGGCATGTCCCAAGATTGGACATTGGCAATGGAAATGGTCACAACTTGTCGTAAAGGGTTTTGGCTATACACCACCACCAGCACCACCCATACCATCACCGAAATGTGCATATCAGAATACACTGCAGGGGTTCTCAACCTTTTTGCCTCCACTGCCCCCCTGTATCCAATAAAATATTCCAGGGATCCCCAGAGCTAGCCCTAGATAAGATCGTACTCCCCCTTAATGAGTGCAGATTTTGATGCAGTCAATACACCGTCATTAGGCATCAGATAAGCAGCTTGTGGCCAAGTTTCATCAAAACCATCTGTGTAGTTTCAGAGAAGAAAGCAAATACCTATTTTTTTTTGGGGGGGGGGGGGGGAGGTCAAACACCCCTCACCCCGTAAACCCCCTTAATGAGTGCAGATTTTGATGCGGTCAATACACCGTCATTAGGCATCAGATAAGCAGCTTGTGGCCAAGTTTCATCAAAACCATCTGTGTAGTTTCAGAGAAGAAAGCAAATACCTATTTTTTTTTGGGGGGGGGGGGGGAGGTCAAACACCCCTCACCCCGTAAACCCCCTTAATGAGTGCAGATTTTGATGCGGTCAATACACCGTCATTAGGCATCAGATAAGCAGCTTGTGGCCAAGTTTCATCAAAACCATCTGTGTAGTTTCAGAGAAGAGAGCAAATACCTATTATTATTATTTTTTGGGGGGGGTCAAAAATCCCCCGTAGACCCCCTCAGTGAGTGCAGATTTTGATGCGGTCAATAGACCTTCGTTAGACATCAGATCTGCAGCTTGTGGCCAAGTTTCATCAACATCGTGTGTTTGGTTCAAGCGATAATGACAAGTGTTTACAGACTCACTCACTCACTGACTTACCTTGGACACTGCTCGATCACATAAGCTCACCGGACTAAACTCCACTGAAGCTAAAAATGGAATCAAAGGTTTACTTGCTTAATGACGAGCATGTTAAACTGCTCATGAAACCTGATGCATATCAAACGGCATTTCAAAACATAAAAAAATAAATGCTTTACTCATAATCACTGTGGACTTTATGTCACTGAGCCCACAAACGCGTATGATTACCTTTTGAAACAGTCGCTAATGTTGTTTAGCACTAAACTGATATACATTTGGAGGAATCTGGACATCCCTGAGGACATCTATGCTTATCACGTTGATGAATGGAACTGAGCGAAGATCTACTGCAGTCTATATACCCCACAAGGATTAATAAAACGACCCGTCCTGCCGCCAATGTGGCATTTTTCTTAGCATTTTCCCCAAGGCCGCTTCTTATAACAAAAGTAATAACAACACTAATGATAATAGCATAATATTAATGTTATTACAAAATAATATCCCCCCTCCCCAAAGGTTTTTTGCCACGTGTGATATTGCCCCCCTCCCCGACTTGACTCCCCCTGCCACTCCCATAGTGAGCAGGTGTACTTGTACTAAAAATTAACCAATGGAAGCACTACATGCTAAACACTCGACTGAGTCAATAATTTTCACCTGCCATCTCTCGGACCCCCTGGCAGCACTCCACACCCCCCTATGGGTTCTCGGACCCCCAGTTGAGAAACCCAGAATTACAGGACCAAGTGGACGATCAATTATTATTCAGGATAATGAAATTATCACATTCCTTCCTTTTATTTTATTACAGTGCTTGTGTTTTTTATTTGCCTAAACATTGGAAGTTACAATTCCTTTCATTGTTTTAAGCATTGTTGTAAACATCATTGCACTATGTAACGATGCGATGATTATAATCATTTATATTTTATATTTATATTTATTTATTAATAATTATTTATTAATATTTATTAACAATAATTATTTATATTTATTTATTTATTTTTATGTTGGAGGCTCCAGGCACGGACTGTATAGCCCTCATCGAGGCCAGGCCTTAAATAAAAGAGAAGAAAAGTATATGATGAAAAGTGTATGGTGTTTGTTTGCGAGAAAGAGAGGTTCAAGCTAGCCCGGTAGCTGTAGTTTGAGTGAGACAGAAAGTAAGACCAACAATCCTGACAGGAGAGTGCAAGATGGTTCCGGCACCACTTTAACGCTTTTAAGTCAGAACGGTAGTACTACCCTGAGTGGTTACAGTCTGCAACCTACTAACTAAAAATCTGATTGAATAAAAAGATTAAAATATAAAATATATGAAAATATAAAAATATGAATGTGCCCTTGTTACTAATCCCTTCTGACCCCCAAAATGCAAAGCACGTCCGCGTCTGCTTTGTACTCAAACTAAACATGATGAAAGCAACAGCTAAAACAAAAAAAGTTAAGCTTATTAATTACTGTTCCACATATCCTTGAGTTGAGTACCAGTTCACTGGTAATTGAGTACCAGTTCACTGGTAATTCCCTGTTTGTCGTAAAAAGGCGAGAAAAAGGGTTGGCGTCAGGAAGGGCATCCGGCCGTAAAACATTGCTTCAAAAATGGGACCAAAAAACAACAACAACCACGGTCCCCGAAAAAGGCCAACCCCCGCTTGCGGGGAAAAATGGCCTCTAAAGGTGGTTATATCCTCATAATCAAGTTTTATGGCAAATTTGATGCAAAAAGCTGAAATAGTGATTACAAAACCTATATGTAATTTGTAATGGAAGCGATTACAAAACCCAGCTGTTTCGCACTTGGCAGGCCTCATAAGGGCTATTTCCACTTTGTGACTTTGCCCTTTGACATTCTGGCCCAATAATTATTAATTAGACTTTTCCAAATCATCCTGCTATTAATTTGCAATTAGTCACTGGCATTGACACCAGTACAAGTTTTTATTATGAACCGGAGGCATCAAAAAGCTGCATATATCAAACAAACAGTTTCAAATGGAGCACATCGCCGCCATTAGATCTTTTAAATTGCATCATATGTGGCAATAAATGTGATTTGTTGCTCCCAGGTTGCCGGCTCGATGACAGAAGACGCCATTTGCAATTTTCCCCCTCCATCCCTACCCCACTTAGAATCCCTTGCTGCTTTCTTCGTCTTATAATAACGCGTCTCCTAATAAGGGTACCATAATAAGAAAATGTTATGACAAACTTCAAATGGTATTAACAGTTATGGTATGGACACACACACAAACACATATATATATATACACACACACACACACACACACACACACACACACACACACACACACACACATATATATATACACACATACACATATACACAAACATACACATATACACACACACACACAAACACATATATATATATATACACACGCACACACACACACACACACACACACACACACACACATATATATATACACACATACACATATACACAAACATACACATATACACACACACACACAAACACATATATATATATATATATACACGCACACACACACACACACACATATATATATATACTAGCAGAAGTACCCGGCATTGCCGGGCGGGGGAGGGAAGGGGGAGGGGAGGGGGGCGGGGAGCGAGCCCCTTGGCAAAGCGAGCGATTTTTTTTTGTCACAAGCGTCATAGCGTTCATAGCGTCATAGCGTTCATAGCGTCATATCGTTCATAGCGTTCATAGCGTCATAGCGTTCAGAGCGTTTCATAGCGTCATAGCGATTTTTTTTTTCATAGCGTCATAGCGTCATATCGTTCATAGCGTCATAGCGTTCATAGCGTCATAGCGATTTTTTTTTTCATAGCGTTCATAGCGTCATAGCGTCATAGCGTCATCACGTGATCGCTCTGAGCGAGCTCTGAGCGTAATAGCGATTTTTTTTTCATAGCGTTCATAGCGTCATATCGTTCATAGCGTCATAGCGTCATCACGTGATCGCTCTGAGCGAATCAGCGCCCACCTGCCTCTGATTCCGTTGATTCCGTGCGCTGAAATGCGCTGAGGTAAATATGAATAAAAAATATGGATCGTCAAATATTTTGAGTTCGGCCATGTTCGTCCCAGGCTCAATGGCCATGTCTATGTCAAATATCAAGCACGTAAGCCTCTCCGTTTAGGAGTCTATCGGTAACATTACACACACACACACACACACACACACACACACACACACACACACACACACACACACACACACACACACACACACAAACTGTGTTTTATATATATAGATGTGAAGAATCAGCTCTTCGTTTGCAAAAGAAGTCCACAATAGCCTGGAATGGCGCAGCTTTATTAAAGAACCAACTTATACAGATCCGGAGGAGGCCAAGACATCTATAGCAAGAGCCAGTCTCATGCCACGTCAAGCCTTCCTGAAAACACATTGATTCCCAGTCCATTTATATAGGGACACGTTTTATCAGGAAATCTCCGAGGGAACAAACAACACTGGGAGAGGTTCCTCCCACCGTTATCATTCGGGGGAGTCAGCCCGTCCTTATCATTTGGACCAAATGTTTCTCTGGGCTCCGAGAAAACAGAAATGTAACTCACAATGAGGAGAGTGTATGCTTAGCCAAACAAACCCATATATTTTATGGGTTTGTGTACATGAGTAATCCAAAGCATGTTTATACAGAGTCATGCGTTGCTGAGATTAAAACAAAATATATATGGTTAACGATCATGTCATTCTACTAGCATTACGCTAAAACAAGCGCATGTGGGCGTGGTTTTACGACCAGCCTCGAAAAAAGCACACGTATACAGTTTGTTCAGCATGACCTCATTTTAAGCCTTTCCTCATCCAAAACTGAAACGAAGCAAAAACCCTTTATTTACTTTATGAAAATAGCATTTCTAGACAACATTTAAATCATAACACATTACGCCTAACGTCTATAACTGAACTTTAGGCAATAACAAATCTACTACTTGACATTCCTTCCTCTTGTCTCGTCGAGACAAAGTATCTTAAGAGACAACGTGCCACATTGGGCTTTATTGAAAAATAATTGTGTAATGCGGGTATTGAAAAAATAATTGTGTAATGCGGGTATCTCCCAAGGGCATATCGTGCGCCCAAAGCGCCTCGCCCGTGCATTTGGCGAACGTGTCGTGTGGTGCGTGCTTGGAGCCTGAGGGCTCAAAACATGAAAGTTCATTAACGTTTCGGATCCACAACGAAGACGTCTGGTCCAGATGAGGTTCTGCTCCGCCAGAGGGTGCATCACTTCCCCTGCGGAACTGGCTCCCCCCACCCTTTGCAGACGCAGTCCTTGCAGATCTTCGAAGTTAATCAACGGTCATGCCCATGAGGTCCCTCACGTGTTGCTGTTCTGGGGAATACAAAATGTCGTCAGTATCTTGTGTCTCAATTTCCTGGTCAGGGTACAGAGCGTAAAAATCCGAATCCGAATCACTTGAAGCAAAGAGATCCGCAACATGTGGATCAAAGAGATCCGAAACATTTGGATCAAAGAGATCCGAAACATTTGAAGAAAAGAGAGGGACTTCCTTTATGTCAAAGTCTCCCATGGGCGCCTGGTCGGCTTGCGGGTCTAGGACATCCGCGTCGGGTCCCTCAACCGCCAGACCCAGTGTCGCAATCAGATCCATAGTTGGGTCAGAAGGGGGCGTGCAGCTGTCCGCTTGTAATACATAAGCAGCGTTAGCCAGTACACGCAAGGGGTTTATAGCACAAGTATCACAGTCATCACATACACCGTTACAGGCAGCAGCCAGTTCCCACATGGGATCCACACAAGTATCACAGTTGCCACAAAATTCAATGCAATTTTCTGGAGCGCTGGTCGCAACTGCCTTGTTGAAGGACCCGTTCAGGTCGACGGCCTCTGTGGTCAGAACCATAGTTGTTGTCGGCGGCTTCTTCACTTTCCATCCTGTAAAATACTTTCTCATACAGAGGAGGACTAGAGATTTCATTAGTGCCCCCCAAATTACTACCCCGATTATCACAGCCAGTGCGGTCAATAACCACTTCACTATGGTGCCCGTCCATCCCTGGAACCAGTCAGTGAGCCAGCTAAATGTATAAGAATTTTCGCGCGCGATCCGATCGATCGTCAGGGCGTGGCTAGTTTCCCTTAGTCTCACTTCTGCATCACCATTGTACGCATGTGAATTACCGTGTCCAATAGTATGTCATGAGCCGTAGCGGTGTCGTTTGCCACCTTTTCTAGGGCCAAAGCCAATTTATCTATCCGGAAACTATCCATGACTGTGCCCGCTCCTGGGAAGAAGAAACCAAACACCTTTTCCCATAGACTCCCGTGTAGTTTAGTGGTTCCATCTTCGTTCATGACTGACCTCTTATAACGCCTGTCCAAGGACTTTGGGTCTAGCTCATCCAGTATCTCAACGTCAGGAAGGACTGAACCCAGATAACATGTGCCCCCCCAATTATTTGGTAAATAGGGGTAAGCCTTGTCGCCGCATATAAACATTGTCCCATGGGGTGGGACCAGGTGGGTGGATAAGCACTGGAGTCCCTTTACCACCCCATTAATCCTACTAACCCCCCTAGAGAATGTTATAGCCGTTATGTTGTGGTTGTGTTTATCTTGCAGTACTATTCGTAATGTAATCCCCGAGCTCCCTTGTCCCAGCTTTCCGGGGAGAGTGTAGGCGCATTCTGATTCTCCCATACGCAAGTGGCCGGAACCCTGGAGGCAGACCCTCCCTTTCTGTGGTTTGACCCAGACGGGGGCAGGCCTCTCGGCCACATGGGCAATCATTGACGGGCGATAATTAAATTGTCGATTGCAACTCTTGCCGTTGTCAACCCCTTCTCTTTCCAGCGTGGTGACTAAACATGGGGAATCGATAGGTTGTGAGCAGAGGTCATTGAGGGACAGAGGTAGCACTATCATGTGTATTCCTGTGGTGCCTGCTTGGGGAAAGCGCATGCACGACCAGCGGTGTGTCCTATTTTGAATTGTTGCCACCTCCCTGGCCACTTTCCAATATGTGTTTTCCCCCCTCTTTGGGGCCTTATCCTGGGGTTGCGGTGTGAGTATGTATTCGATGCATGGTATGTAGTTCCTTTCGCCACCGGCCGCGCCAGGGGTCCAGACGCTGCACCGGACCTGCATGGTCATGTCTTTCCCTAGGCGTGTGCGTGTTTGTAGCTTAAAATCAGGGGTTCCCCATTTGTATCCTGGTTGGGCCAAGGTCTTAATGCTAGCTTGCCCGTCTTCCCGGAACTCTCGTTGCTTTTGTAGTATCATGCCAACGCGTCCAGGCCCTGCCGACAGTGCTAGCCAATTTATGTTCACCCAATTTGTGTGCAGGGCTTTCTGTTCGAAACATGGTAGTGATACTCTTTGTCCCCATGTTACGGTGAGGTGTCGGGTTTCGTTTTCGCATCTATTGGAATCGGAGTTTCCCCTAGCTGCTGTCGCTATCAATAGTATTGTACCTATGATTAGGCCCATCCTTACTGTGGTTTCTGTGGTGTAGTGTCTGGTGCTTGTATGGCCAACTTACAGTGCGTGGCGTGGATCCACGAAGTCTTGCCCTCGCAAAAGACTGCCGTTGGTGTAGTCAGCAACACCTGGACTGGTCCCTTCCACCTTGGTTCCAAGGCGTTCTTGCAGGTGAAGTGCTCCACGAACACCTGGTCTTTTTCCTCTGGTGGAACACCTGATCCACAAGTCTCCTGGGAGCGCCTGGTCTACAGGTCTCCAATTTCCTAATCCACTTTTTTCCAAGTGGATCCAATTTTATTCAATATTCAATTTTTAAATTCAATCCCATTTAATCCAGTCCAATTCAAATTAAATTCAATCCTTCTCTCAGCATCCCATTACCTGTTTCCAACATCAATAAAAATAAAATTATAAAATTAAACGGAAATTATTTCAGCTAGAGTTTCAACTAGAATTACCACAAACCAACCACCTTTAACCTCCATTAACACAAACACAAACCACCATTAACCTCAATTAATACAAACAAACCACCATTAACCTCCATGAACCTCCCCCTATTATTTATTTATTTTCACGAATAAACAAATAATAGAAATAACCTGGTCTACTTCCAATTTCAATTCTGGTCAGTTCTGGTGTCTGGTCACACACAATGTTTTCCTCACCCACTGTGATTCGCTCAAAATAGATTCTCACTGTTATGTCTGAAATTCGTCTCATGAAAACCCATTCAAGAGTCCGGTGTGACAGACAGCCAAACACATAGACACGCCGAAGACCCCAGGGTACCCATCAAACTAGCTTGTCCCCAGATCAACAACACAGCGAAACATGTAATTTTACTAAAATAATCACTTACTCATAACTAGCTGGATAACTAGCATAACTAGCTCAACACCTGGAACTCATAACTAATACTCATACCACTAATTACTCATAATAACTCATAATTACTTCTGTAATTACTCATGCCAATACTTACTCAAAATAATGTAATATCCCAATCTTCACCCCTTATGCAAATCGAAGCACCCCGGACAACCCACAACCAATATCAACCACTGTAGCCGCCTTCCCCTCCAGGTAGCCACACACAGCCACATACATCTCCATCCACGTCACACAAGACAACAGCCAACCAGTGTGTCCACCACACAGAAACCTTTGGCAATGCAACAACCGAACTCCCAGACAACCAACAACAAAACCCAATCCATCTCCATGGCTCATCAAGCAGTTCCAACTTAATCCAGCTTCACATACCGATTTCCCCAAAACTCGTGAAACTTCACCCCCATTCTGGAAAAACCCTGGACTAAACCCTGACACCCTAAATAGCTTCAGACCCATCTCCAATCTACCCTTTCTGTCAAAAGTTTTGGAACGTGCTGTGGCCACTCAACTCAAACATCACCACTCTGCCAATAACCTGTATGAAACATCCCAATCCGGATTCTGCTCCAGCCACAGTACTGAAACTGCTCTCCTCAAAATCACCAGCGACCTTTTCTCTCCTCCGATGCCGGCAACCTCAACATTTTCATCCTCCTCACCTCAACGCCTCCTTTGACATCATCAATCACACCATCCTCCTCACCCTGTTTAGACCAGCTTGTGCCTATTAAACCCAAATCAGTTCACTCCCAAGCCTACAAGGACCACCTACAGCACTGCAAAGATGTCCTCTACTCCACCTACTACCCTCAAATTATCCACTCTGGCTCCGGAATCCCAAAAGCACTCTTCTCTACAATAAACAAACTAAATAAACAAATAAATAAACAAACTTTACAACGTGAACAAACTCCTCAGCTCCCTGGATACCACCACCTTGCTCCACACACCTGTTGGTGCACACCTGTGCACTCACACCTGGTGCCACCTGCACCCTCCTTCCTTCCTGGACCATTCATCCAAAGCAAAATTGACAGCATCTACAACAGCTTAATCACCACAATTCACTCCCCCTTAAGGTGTCCCCCAAGGTTCAGTTCTTGGCCCCCTCCTCTTCGTCCTGTACCTATCCCCCCTTGGTCACTTAATCCGTCATGCACCATAGCCAATGCACCATGGTCTCCAATTCCACTGCTTCACCGATGACATCCAGCTTTTTCATCTCCACCAAATCGTGCTCCACCACCACCCACTCTATCCTGACAAACTGCCTAACTGAAATAAAATTCTAGCTTCAGATCAGCTTCCTCGAACTTAACTACGCTAAATCTGAATTAATCTTCATTCCCCCCAACATCGATGGTTTCCCAGTATCCACATCCGGAATCTTGGCATCATCGTTGACCAAAACCCTCTCCTTTGAAAAATACACTAAACAGATCATAAAGACCTTAAACCTTAATCATAAAAACTGAAAAATGCTTCGCCATGGAATAGTCCACCACTCATGTAAATAATCATAAGAGTTCTGCGAAACATCTCCATCTTTAAAACTTAGCCAACCAAATTTAAACCACATGTTTTCCCCCCAAAAAACAAGTCACATTCTTTGTATATTGCCAACATTGTTCATCGTTTAAGTATCATCCAGACCTAAATTTTTATAAACCATCAACTTGTAGATGCATTTATTTATATCCCATTAACCCAAGAACTCTCAATTGCTTGGTTATATTTTAGTAATGTCATATATCCATATTTCTTTTCCAAAATGTTCCTGATATACACATTAATCCCATCTGTCTTCGTTTCCAGATGAACTCAAATCAGGAAATCAACACAAATCCTTATTACCTCCAATCAATTCAAAATTAAATCAACAATTCAAAACCAGATCGGATCAGCGATCAGAAATCACTTTTCCAATCAACACATTCCAAGCAACAATTCATTCAAAGACCAAGCTTAAAAACACAACTCTCATCTTACTGTGACAAATAAGCAACCAACCTACTTCACACTAAAACAAATAACTTTTCATCATCCCTTTCTTCTCCACCGCCTCTTACACTTAAACAGATCATAATTACTCACTCATACACTATTGCCCATCACCCAGTTGCCCCAGACCCAAACACAGGTTTGAAATCCCAGTAGGTTGTTCTTCAATCCCAACCATCATGTGATCCCAACATCTCTCCATTTATTTCGTTCCTCATGGGGTTGGTGTTTTATGGCCTTTACCTCTTACCCAATCACACTGCACATTATTCCCCGTCCTTGATGGATAATTTTACATCCAGATGGGCACAGCATCCCATTTTTGGCGACCCAGCCCTAAAACAAGCCCCTGGACTCCTTGCAGGCTGGACCAAAACCCCCGGACGAAGTTGCATCCCCAAACCCGTCCATATAAACTCCGTTGTTGTCCTGTTCATCTCTCTGTGTTACATTTACATTTTGTGACTCACAGCTCCTGCCTCCATGGAACAATGACGCCTGAGCACTCAATTAGCCCTCCCAGTACCAAAGACTTACAATCAGACCGACAGACAGACAAATAACAGAGGCATGTCGCCAGCCCCAGCACAGGACATCCCCTTTCCGGGCAGGCATAATATAATCCACAGCATCGAAATGCCAATTTCTATCCGGGGCCTCGCAAAGCCAAAATCCATGCATGCGTGCTCCATCATGCAACCCGATCTGTACTCGGTGCGCCCGGCGCCCCCTATACTCAGTGAGTTATAATAACCACAATATCTCTGGCACCCAACTCGTGATACCACAATTTAATCCACGTTACTTGCATCTCTTCATCCTCACAAATGTCCTCCATTTAACGTGACTCAAATCCATCTCAAATCCCCACAGCTCGATCGAACACGTCACTGTACTCGACCCGGTTAAATTAAATTCCAAGCGTACTGTACCTGACTGACGCTTCCACAACAACAAAAAACTCGATATTCTCTGTCCACTAATTATGTACATGATTTTGGTTTTACCCACAATATAATGTCCCGATATTCTCCAGATTTAAGTCCTATATATCCTGTCGTTAAAGCAACACCCTGTAGACTGACTCCGCCTGCCGTTCTTCCAAGGTTAGTGAATTACCTCTGACCTTTCCCTTGCATATCTCGAACAAAGGTCAACTAAACTTTAAAAGGTCAAACTTCGAATTGGGGTAACCAGCGCTTTATTATCCCACAAGTAATGCAAGTCCGGCGACAATGGACAAATGACCATTAATGTGGCTCTACATAGCATAATGCTAACTTCTACGAATCCAACAACCGTCACAATCCGTCCAGGAACTTCCGTACGTGCTCTACAATGCAGCACCTCTCTACCTGGTGCACCTTTCGCACATCCTTCCTCGTTCGCACAACGCTTCATCAACACACCTCCTCGCGCCCACACCTTGGCACAAGCCACACCACATACCGACAGTTGAAACCTCAACCGTCCTCCTTCCTCGGATCAGCGTTCTGTTGAAAACGTGACATTTCTGCTCAAATTATTGAATTTCCAAATACTCTCCCTGCAGCGCCCGTGAGGCAGCTTGTCCCACATTATCTGCCCTCAGACCCATATGTGTTTTAATAACAACCTTACCAGCATACTAAATCTGTGTCCGCATCGATCAACACAAATGCATCGATGCATCTTCCAGCCGCCACTCCGCACTGTACCTTACTGTATGAACAAGACTTCCTGTTGGAACTTGACTCCGGAAATTAATTACTCTGTCTTGAAATCGTTTATTTTAGCCATCTTAAATAAATCCATCCATCTATCCATCTTATAAATCCATCTTAAATAACGTATTCGTCCTGTGACATTGCCTGGCATATATGTCGCAGCCGGCCACTATTCCGACATGGCTCATGACTCATGTCTAATTCTGACAAGAAGATGAAGGATGAAGGACATGACATGAAGAAGAAGATTCTGACAAGATACTGACATGTGAACGTCCGACATCCAGCAAAGTCGAAATGACCCACAATGCATTTGGGCACACACTTCCTCTGAGAGTGGGCGAGTTATCGCCGGCACTCTGAGCAACCTCATCGCACCCGACCCCAAAATGCACTATATGACACCAATTTCAAAGGTGAGCTGCCTCAGCGATACATCCCACACATACAATCCACAATATCTGCCATTGAATGAACTCTTCAATTCAAGTAAAACACACATATTGATTCGAATTCTGCAACCATCTCCAAGAAACCGCTTCATATCAACAGTAGATCGACAAGGGCACTCCGGGTGCTTTCCTGACCCGATTTATATCAATTCGCTTCCCAAACAACTCCCAAACAGATGAAAATCTGGACTCAGTTCAGGACCTCGCCTGTTCTCTCGGATAGACGTTAAAATGGACATTCCCGGCCTGAATTTCCCCCAAGTCGAGCAGATCGCTTACAAAGTTTCACACCGAAACCCTCTGCTTTGCACTTGACACACAGACAAACACATTGGCCAGACACACACGTCAATTAACATCCCAATATACATTCATTCCTCATTCATGTTACGTCTCTCATTCAAGGAAAAGGATTTTTTTTTTTTTTTTTTTTTTTTTTTTTTGGGACGGGTTTGGACGGGGGGTGGGTTGAGGTGAAAAGGGGAGGCAGGGCGGGGGGTGTTGGGGTGTTGCCTAGAGCCCCGGGGCTGAGCTCAGGTCTTGGGGGGGTGGGGGGTGTTGCCTAGAGCCCCGGGACTGAGCTCAGGTCTTGGGGGGGGGTGGGGGGTCTTGGTCTGGTATCTGGTCCAGCGGCATCACTCGCTGTTTTACTTGTTTAACTACCTCCTTAATTGTTTTGTCCTGAACTTTGCTTCCTGAACTTGCTTCCTTTGGCTCTGAAGCTTCAAATTCCTACAATGCAGCTCCTGCTTCAATTTTCAATATTTTTATTTTCTCTTGTCCACCAGATCCTGGCCTGCTTCTATCTGGACCTTCTAAGTTCACCACAGCCCATCTTTCCCTGGCATGCAATGGCATACCCCATCTTGTCTCTGGGCTGTTCCTTCCTGGAAAAATCTTGGCCACCTGGTTTCAGCCTATATGGCTGTCCGACCTCATTTTCCCCTCCTGGTGCTAACTGTAACTTTAAGCTTACTGTTAAGTCCTTACTGGTTTATCCTTACTTGTTTATCCTGGCTTTAACAAAGCTACGCCATTCTGAGGCCTATATGAGCCTCTACTTACAATTTCTGTTCGAGTGCAGACAGCGGGGAAGACAAGGAGACTGAACCCGCTCGAAGGAGGAAGGTACGAATTTGGAATAATAGCCCTCTGATATAAAACAACTCCCACCTTTAATCAAATCAACGTGCCGGCGCCGGCCTCAGGTCAGCCTTCCTCCTGTCCTTCGGGCTCCGTTTCCCGTCCTCCGCGTCTGTTGACACCCCACTCCTGGTACCATCTGTGAAGAATCAGCTCTTCGTTTGCAAAAGAAGTCCACAATAGCCTGGAATGGCGCAGCTTTATTAAAGAACCAACTTATACAGATCCGGAGGAGGCCAAGACATCTATAGCAAGAGCCAGTCTCATGCCACGTCAAGCCTTCCTGAAAACACATTGATTCCCAGTCCATTTATATAGGGACACGTTTTATCAGGAAATCTCCGAGGGAACAAACAACACTGGGAGAGGTTCCTCCCACCGTTATCATTCGGGGGAGTCAGCCCGTCCTTATCATTTGGACCAAATGTTTCTCTGGGCTCCGAGAAAACAGAAATGTAACTCACAATGAGGAGAGTGTATGCTTAGCCAAACAAACCCATATATTTTATGGGTTTGTGTACATGAGTAATCCAAAGCATGTTTATACAGAGTCATGCGTTGCTGAGATTAAAACAAAATATATATGGTTAACGATCATGTCATTCTACTAGCATTACGCTAAAACAAGCGCATGTGGGCGTGGTTTTACGACCAGCCTCGAAAAAAGCACACGTATACAGTTTGTTCAGCATGACCTCATTTTAAGCCTTTCCTCATCCAAAACTGAAACGAAGCAAAAACCCTTTATTTACTTTATGAAAATAGCATTTCTAGACAACATTTAAATCATAACACATTACGCCTAACGTCTATAACTGAACTTTAGGCAATAACAAATCTACTACTTGACATAGATACACACACACACATATACACATATATACACACGCACACATACACATACACATACACACACACACACGCACACACACACACACACACACACACACACACACACATATATATATATATACACACACATACACATATACACAAACATACACATATACACACACATACACACATATACACACACATACACATATACACACACATATACACACACACGACATTGGAAAACCCTGTCTCCTGCTGCGTGGCTGACAGGCTAACTATCCACCTAAAACCCCCTCCTTTCGGATTTCAAGTCAATGGGATGAAAATTGAGGATTTTAGAAATTTGAAAAAGTGGTTGACCTTTGGCCTATGTTGACCTTTTGACCTCAAAAATATATAGAATTTTGTCGGACCACGAACTCTACCATTTGGTAAAGATCGGTTAAAAACTGTGACCTGTAGGCAAGTATAAGTGTGCGGACAAACACACAAACCAACAAACACACACATACATACATACATACATACATACATACATACACACACACAAACCAACAAACACACACACACACACACACATACATCCATACATACATACATACACACACACACACACAAACCAACAAACACACACACACACACACACACACACACATACATACATACAAACACACACACACACAAACCAACAAACATACACACACATACATACATACATACATACACACACACAAACCAACAAACACACACACACACACATACATACATACAAACACACACACACACAAACCAACAAACACATACATACATACATACATGCATACACACACACACAAACCAACAAACACACGTACACACGCACACACACACACACACACACACACACACACACACATACACACACACACACACACACACACACACACATACACACACACACACACACACACACACACACACACACACAAACCAACAAACACACACACACATACATACATACATCCATCACATACATACATACACACACACACACACACAAACCAACAAACACACATACACACACACACACACACACACACACACACACACACACACACACACACACATCCATACATACATGCATACATCCATACACACACACGCAAACACACACATACACATATACACACACATATACACACACACACGACATTGGAAAACCCTGCTCCTGCTGCGTGGCGGACAGGCTCACTATCCGCCTAAAACCCCCTCCTTGTAATTGTGAAACTTGGGTTAAATGATCTGCCAAACTATAAACCGTCATGGAGGATCTTCGACATTTTAGTCCCTGCAGGCACGATGGTCCAACTCGGTGTGCTCAAAGATCACATTATCATGAATGCGGCGCTGCATGTTACAGCCACCCGTGTCCCCTCCAAGTACGGGAGGCGATATAAATCCCAAGGTGTTTTATGATGCAACCAACCGGCTGAATTCATCATACTTCAATGTTCACTAATTAGCTCCGGGATTTTGCTCCCAACATATAAAGTGTTTAAAGAATGTCGACAGCTTCTCGTCCACGCCAGTCATTCATGAATACCTTGTGAATGCATACATGGTCAAATATACCAAACTATCCACACCGCCGTTGCTTGGACAGGACTCCGAGTACTCGGATATGGAAATTGTTTCACAAGAGGAATTGCTCCTTTTGTTAGTAAGTGCATGCAAACGGTGATCTTGTATAAGGGTAAAAATCGCACTTTCTGTCTCTCTGAAAATGGACGCACATTTGACAAATTGACGCCCCATTGCGCTAAACGTGATTCTACCGAGCACGTGTTACACTTTCCAACACGTTTCCTCTTGAATACTAATGATTCCCCTTCTACCATATCCATGTGCTTTGTACACACGTGCTGTGGGTCCAGAGAGGGGGTTTGTGGTGAGCTTTACATAAAACATCATCAAAATAGTTGCAGAGGATTGATGGGTTTTTTGTTTACTCAAACTACTTCATAATTTCTACCTGGTGTATGTATGCGTGTATGTATGTATGCACACCTGATGTATGTATGTACACCTGATGTATGTACGTATGTATGTATTTATACCTCATATATGTATGCATGTATTTATACTTGATATATGTATGTATGTATGTATGTATGTATGTATTCATGTACATCTGATGAATGTATGATGTATGTGTGATGTATGTATTTATACCTGATATATATGTGTATGTATTTATACCTGATATGTATATGTATTTATACCTAAAAATGTATGTTTATATCTGATGTATGCATATATGTATTTATAATTGATGTAGGTATGCATTTATACTGATGTATGTATGTATATTTGATGTAGGTATGTATGTATTTATACCGGATGTATTTATGTATATATACCTGATGTATGCATGTATACCTATGGTATGCATGTATGTAGTTATGTCGTTGTACCTGATGTATGTATTTATACCTGATGTATGCATATGTGTAGTTATACCTGATGTATGTATGTATGTATTTATACATGATGTATGTATGTATTTATTTATACATGATGTATGTTTTTATTTATACGTCATGTATGTATGTATTTATTTATTTATACATGATGTATTTATTTATTTATACATGATGTTTGTATTTATTTATACATGATATATGTATTTATTTATACATGATGTATGTATTTATTTATACATGATGTATGTATTTATTTATACATGATGTATGTATTTATTTATACATGATGTATGTATTTATTTATTCATAAATGTATGTATCTATTTATACCTGATATATGTATGTACGTATATATTTATGTATACACTTAATGTGTGTAATGCTGTGTAAAAATCTCAGACATTTTACATTATTCTACTCTGATATATAAGGAAACTAAAACTTTGTCGTTCGTATTCAATGCAAATCCAACTTTAGGAAAAAATATATTCTTATTCAAACAGCAAAAGTTATACATGATATACCTTGATGGAAACTATTACCAAGTACGTCCTTTTTCTTCTACGGACATGTTGAAGTAATTTTGTAATAAACTATTGTGTAATGGTGTTTCACGCTTCTTCCAAGTCTATCCAAGTTGCTGGGATTAGTTCTACTAGGACGTGCCCGTACGTGGGTGCCCGTTCCTTGCCAAAAAAAAAAAAAAAAATGTCTTCGCCCATGCATGCATGGGCGTGCCCATGGGCCCATGGGCGTGCCCGTAAGTGCGTGATGTGACCGTACAATGAATGTATCGTCCCGACGCCGCAGCTCGGATGGCGCTGCAGTTAATCGGGCCTGTATCGGCAGAGTTATTATAAACGTGTACTACAATCGATCGTACCTTACAACAATCAACACAGATTGCAACGTCAAATAAATGAATACGCTCTCAAATGTGCCGTCCGAGGCAGCGTCTGCTCGCCACGTTCAGCATCAGTACGTCGTCACTATGACTATCCGTAAGTCCGGAAGTGACGTCCTCATTTGACTGTCCGGAAGGTCGCATATCGCAGTTACGATGAATCGCAAATTAGTTTTAATTAGTTTTAAAACATAGTTTAACGCCAACATAGCGCCAACATAGTTTGCCAACGTGAAATAAATGAATACGCTCTCAAATGTGCCGTCCGAGGCAGAGTCTGTTCGCCACGTTCGGCACACGTGATAGCTCGCTGCTCTCTGATTGGTTGAATCGTTTTTTGGACATAGCTCGGTAACTACTTCAACGATTAATATGAAACCTTGAAAAGGCACATCCTCGGGTCCCCAGCAATATATCTGGCAAGTTTCAATTAGATCGGACCCGTGGTTGTCGAGAAACAGCGGTCACAGACAAACACACACACACACAGACACACACACAGAGATTACTGGAATTATAGATAGACTAGGGCATGCCCGTACGTGGGTGCCCGTTCCTTGCCAAAAAAAAAAAAAAACGCTACCCGTACGCTCTATCCCGCCCGTACGCCCGTACGCCCGTAAACAAAAAAAACAACGCTCTTCGCTTCCGCCCTTCGCTCTGGGAGAAATAATGCGCATAAGAAATCGAGAAATTATTATTTTCTCCGGAAGAAATCGAATTACGAACCGTAATGGCGCACGCGCTCGGCTCGGCTCGCAACAACGCGTTCTGTGATTGGCTGCCGGAAGTGAAGTCTTCACTGTCCGGAAGGTCGCAAATCGCAGTTACGATGAATCGCAAATTAGTTTTAATTAGTTTTAAAACATAGTTTAACGCCAACATAGTTTGCCAACGTGAAATAAATGAATACGCTCTCAAATGTGCCGTCCGAGGCAGAGTCTGTTCGGCACGTTCGGCACACGTGATAGCTCGCTGCTCTCTGATTGGTTGAATCGTTTTTTGGACATAGCTCGGTAACTACTTGTCCGATTAATATGAAACCTTGAAAAGGCACATCCTCGGGTCCCCAGCAATATACCTGGCAAGTTTAAAGTATATCGGACCAGTGGTTGTCGAGAAACAGCGGTCACAGACAAACAAACACACACACACAGACACACAGACACACACACACACACACACACACACACAGAGATTGCTGGAATTATAGATAGATACAGCTTCAATGATATTTAGATCTGAGCTTTGAAGGTGTATTCCATGTGTTGAAGAACTCCAACTTCCTTTCTTTTGCAAATTAATTATCCCAGCTGTATGTTTTGGATCATTATCCTGTTGTAAGATGAAATTTGTACCGATAAGTCTTGCATCACTGGAGATATCATGGTGGATTCAAATTTGTTTGTACCTTGCTGCAGTTAATATACAATCAATTTCATCAATTTTCCAATGCTACTTGAGTATATGTACCGTCAAACTTGAATTGATCATCCTCCATGCTTAATTGTTGGCTTCAAGCAAGGATCTTTGCAAGGAGCAAACTTATTCAAGCAAGGATAAGTTTCATTTTTTTGTCGTCTCATATACTTTTATTGGATCGAAATGAATGAAACTTTAACTCGTATGTCCAAAGCACCTTTGACTATTGTTCTGCAGTCCAAGTTCTGTGTTTTGTGAATATTTTACCCTTTTAGTCTTGTTCCTCTTTCTTAACAGAGGTTTTCTTACTGTAACACCTCCTTTATGTCCTGTTTTCAAAAGTGACCTTCATACTTTTGATTGATGGACAACGACACCTGGGCCTTCTCCCAGTGTTGTTGATTCAATGCTTGTTAGTCCCCTACCGGTGTACACCAGAGGGGACTATAGGTTTGCACTCCGTCTCTCCGTCTGTCAGTCCGTCCCGCAAAGAACAGCTTTCCGGATTTTTTTTCTAAACTCTTAATGCTAATGATTCCAAACTTGGTACATGGTTTCCTCATGATAAGTTACAGATCAAGTTCGAACTTCACGACGTTTCGATCATTTTTGACAAGGTTATGGCACTTTGAACTTTGGTAATTTCCCCATCAGTTTTCCGGACTATAATTTGATGTGCGGTAAGTCAAAGCTGTTAATATTCCTTGTTTTAACTCCAATTTACATTCTTTTTCCCCTTTTAGTGAGAAGTAGGGGTCTGTGCAACCATTCATGAACTTTATTTGGTATAAATCGGATAATTTTTAGCCGAGTTACCTCAGACCGTGAGTTGGTAATTATATAATTCACACATACTGCAATACGTGCAGGCTGCTCCACGGAGCGACCTCGCGGGCTTATTTTAACTCCGATTTACATTCTTTTTCCCCTTTTAGTGAGAAGTAGGGGTCTGTGCAACCATTCATGAACTTTATTGACAAAGTTATGGCACTTTGAACTTCGGTAATTTCCCCAACAGTTTTCCAGATGACAGACTGCCGGTAGGGGACATGTATTGCAGCGCAATACTCAGAATGCTTGTTTTATTTATATTCCTTAAGGATATTATCTTCAAGTATTGTTCATCCTTTTTCGATAGCTTTTTGGATCTTCCAGTCCTGGGTTTGTCAATTCGAGATGATTTTTCTCTTTACTCGTTACCCTCGCCAGAGGAGAGGATATTGCATTTGAGTCCGTTTGTTTGTCTATTTGTCTGTTTGTCTATTTATTTGTCCGCACAGAATAAATATGATTTTCTGTGCAACCGCTGGTCTGATTGACAGGAAATTTGCACTATAAGTGCAACCCCACCTGTAGAATTTTAAAATTATAAATATGACGTCATATGTCACGTGGTATAGCCGCCACCTTGGAAAAATGCCTTGTCATCTAACAAGTGACGCGCATGAATGGATGAACGAGATTCCCACTGTCCCTATCTACTATACAGCGAAACCACAGCCAAGGGAACGGCTTGGCGGAATCAGCGGGAAAGAATACCCTTTTGGGCTTGACTCTAGCCCGACTCTGTGTCAGGCTAGAGTCGGGCTAAAACATTTGCACCTCTATATCTCCGAAAGTGCTGAATAGAAAAAATTGAGACATGGCTCATTGTAAAGAACCCTCCATGGGGAATAAAATATGTTAATGATGATGTCATAGGTGCCTCCATTATGACGTCATAATTCGACAAGTACAAAACTTCATCCGATCAAAATGAAATTTCTTGAGCATCATCAAGGAATAAATTAGTTTAGAAAACAAATAATGATGACGTCATCGGTCACGTGGTTCGGCCGCCATATTTGTTTTAACACAAAAGCCTTAAAAACCACTGAAAATATGTCCTGGCGAGGGTCTGCAATCTCTGATTGCTCTTTATTGTTTACTTTGAGTTGTTGTGATCATAAGTTTTTGAAGATTCTGATCAATGTGAATTATAGATTCCTAAATGACAAGCTTGGTTTCTTCTCACCCAAACTAAGCTGTATTAATAATAATTAACATTGTTAAAATCGTAGAAAACAACAGTGGAGGCTTTGAGTACATTGTTGATGCTCATCTCATCAATATCATCATCCCCATCTTAAGTGACTATGGGGGATCCTACACACATCTACCTTGTCTAGCTTGGTGGTGCTGTCGTCTGGCACTGGACCGGCCGTGCAAGATCTGCTCTGCTAATTTCCTACCGTTTGACAGGCAGTGGCGCCACTCGTTGCGGTCCACTGTCGAGTCATACCAGCCATCCTCCAACCTAAAGAGCTTCAGACCTTGCTTAATACAGTCTTTACAACATTGCTTGGGATGACCCCTCTTACAGCTCTCAATGCGGAGCTCACTAAACAAGATCTGCTTGGTCGTGCATGGCAAAGGCCGTGCATGCGGCAGGTATGTGCTAACCAGCGAAGTCGGCTGCATTGTATTGTTATCGCAATGGACTAAAACTTTGTGAGTTAAAGCACTTCGTTGTTGGATTTCATTTACCACCACTTAACGCAGAGGATTCGGCAAAGGCATCTTTGATGGAAATGTGCCACTTTTGTGAGGTGGCGTTCGAGGGTCACCCAGATCTCACAGCCATACTGCAGTCGTGGAAGGACTAAGACATTAAACACCAGGAGCTTCATCCAGGTGGGAATTCCGTTCCTCTCGCACACACGGCATTTAAGAGAGTGGAAAATGCCTGAAGCCCTGGCGATTCTACGTTGAATTTTAAGGTGGCAGGCATCCTTAGACACGACTCCTCCTAGGTAGGTGAAGTGTCAAACTGACTTCAATGTATAGTCACCTAGTGTGGTGCCAGGAGAGGTGTCACATTGCAGGTGGATAACTCCAGTTTTATCTATGCTGATGGCAAGACTCCATTCCTGACATGCAGTACTTAAGCTGTTCGGGAAGAGCTGCAGACCAGTCGCGTTGGATCTAGCGAAGACTATGTCATCTGTGTAGAGGAGTTAATTGATGCTCATAACATCAATATATTGTAACTCCTGAATGTGTATAAGACTTCTGCACAGTAGTGTATGGTGTATGTTTGTACGCTTGTTTGTACGTATGTTTCCAGTATGTAAGCTTGGTTTGGCTAAATGGTTAACGGAGTTGGCTTAGAATGTTAATGTCCTGTGTTCAAGCCCTGTCATGTCAAAATCATCTTCTCAAGGTAACATTTCATGTTCCCTAGTCATTTTCTCAAGGTAACACTCAAATTTGTATATTTAGCAATGTCACAGGTGAGATCTGCGTTTGACTCGTCTATCGAGTAAAGATCACACCCTGCAATAAATATCATCATTTTTGGACACTTTCCGTTTTCTAATGTGACTACCTGTTATTAACATTGCCATTTTCGCTTATCCCCTTCAGAGTCATTAATACAGCTCCCAAAAGAAAATGGAATCTTGACAATGTTTTTGCATGAAGAATCCTTCATCAGCCAAAACATTGACTTGTATGTACTTATTATGCCATTTTTCAGTCTTGGAACTATTACAGGATTCACACTTCAACCGTGCAAAGAATGACTGCCTGTACTTATGTAGGTGTGCACTTGTATGGCGCTTACTGATTGCTCCGATGGTAAATTAATCGCAATGTAAACCACATCGTTGTAATCTGATGCAGTTCCTTTTTACTGTATATGATAGAAGGACTGAATTGTGCAGTATTTGCCTGCTATACCCATTTGTTGACTGTTTCCACAATTATGTGTGATACTCCATGCATTATTGAGCGTAGTGGTGGTTAATGGTTTTGGGAGTTGACTTGGGATCTTAAAGTCCTGAGATCAAGCCCCAGCCATGCAAACATAACAAGTAACAACAGGTGGGTTGACTCATCCTGTCATCCTTCCGAGGTCGGCAAAATGAGTTCAGACTTGCTGGAGGTCAGCCAATATAAGGTCTTCTGTCAGAGTGTTGACACATCCAGGATTGTAACCACAGCCAATGAAACTGCTTTATGTGCATAACGCCGTGAGGAGGATAAACAACAACAAAAACATACTGTTACGGCCCGGGGTTTGGTTCTACTACGAGGGGGTTAGCATCGGTTCCCTCCTGAACCTATCGGACCTGAGGCTGCCACGCACGAATAACTTTGTACTTCAGCAGGTTGCAAACCAGAAACGGCGAACGCCAATTGGTCTGTCATGCGATAGCAGGGTCCAATCGTTTGACACTGTTTACCTGTACCACCTGACGGTTTCAATCGGGGAACGTACCCTGCGGCGGTGTACCACTTTTATTCCCGGATGGAAATTTAGATGGCCGAGCAAATGTTGTTACCAGCGGGGCTGATGCCAATTTTGTTACCGCCGATCGGTACTGTGGGTGCCAGCAATGGCGGACCAATGGAAGAAAAGACATTCATGGACAGAGGGAAAGGAAACGTTTAACGATACGATTTATTTACAAGTATTTACAGCGCAACTTATCGATAGGAAAGGAAAAAGGACAAGAGGCAGAAACTTAGCTTAATCTATGCCTTATGACGATTACTACGAATAAACACAACAAGGGCGCCCAGCACACATTCACGGGGGAGGGGAAGGGGAAAACGAACATCGGGATCCTGTCAGCAAAATGGTTACAATGTTACGCGATGCTCCTCCTCGCAATGACCTTTGTCTTTATGTCACCACCAAGCACCACCAGCAAGTAAAGACGCTCCCCAGCACGAACTTGAGCAGGCCAAAAGCGTTGGGAACTCGGCAGAGTGAGTGCACCGGGAACCGTGCAGTTAAGAGCCAGTAACACATGGAGAGTGAGCTCGTTGTGATCTCATGCAGAGTAAGCCAGGGACACCTGGAGAGAGAGCATGTCGTGATCTCGTGCAGAGTAAGCCAGGGACATGTGGAAAGTGAGCATGTCGTGATCTTGTGCAGAGTAAGCCAGGGACACGTGGAGAGTGAGCATGTCGTGATCTCGTGCAGAATAAGCCAGGGGCACGTGGAGAGTGAGCATGTCGTGATCTCGTGCAGAGTAAGCCAGGGACATGTGGAGAGCAAGTCATGATCTTCTGTAGAGTAGGCCAGGGACATGTGGAGAGAGAGCACGCCAGTCCAGCAGAGAGCAGGCACGTGCAGAGAGAGAGAGAGTGTCCAGTCCAGTCCAGCAGAGAGCAGGCACGTGCAGATACCTGAGAGAGGGTCTGGCCAAGAGAGCGTCATGCAGGCACGTCCTGGGAGAACAAAGTCCAACACCTTTCTTTCCAGCCCCTCCCGAGGGTGGGGCTGTTTGACGTTGTTTTCCGGGCTGCCAATTGGTGGAGTCTCGCTTCCCCTGCCCCAACAAGCCCTCTCAAAAGGACTTTTACCTGGTGCATTTGAAAAGTTCCCTGTCCACAAAATGTTGTTGCTGGCATCCACGCTTGAGGCCTTTGGCCTGTCTTCTGTCATTCAAGATTTGAATCAATATCTTTGGATGTAATTGTTGTGCCTAGCTTCCCCTTATGAGTGGCGGGCCTGTCTTTCCCTCCCCAACACATAACGACATACTAACTAATCTTAGTCCCTTCCCCAAATAAGAGGAAGGGACTAAGATAATGTTCTGCTATGAAATAACTATTCTAAGGGACCTGTATGGTGGTTGCCATTCCTTTGTTGCAGTTTCCCAAACAATAAATTACGCAACAATACATTACTAACGGGTACCTGGGGTAGCCCAGTGCTGTTCTAATCCTGTTGGCACTTTGAAGAAATCAATCTGGTTTTTTTTTATGCCACCGACCCCGAAAGTGCCCGGAGGCATTATGTTTTCTGGTTGTCCGTCTGTCCGTATGGGCTAAACCTGGCTTTTCTTAGCAACCATATGTCCGATTGAGACAAAACTTTCAGGGTAGGAGTAACACCCATGCATAATGGTTTTTTATGATAATTGTGACATCATAAGTCACATGGTATGGCAGCCATTTTGGATGAAACGTAAATAATTTAAAAAATATTTCTCGGAAACCACTAAATGGAAAAATTTGAAACTTGGCACATTGTCAAGTACTCCCAATGGGGAACAAAATCATGATAATGATGACATCATCGGTGAAGTTTTATACCAGCCATAAATGTTTTAATCTAATGCCTTATCCTAAAAATCTGAAATTGCATGCACATGATGTCTTTCACATGACCCATATGTCTTGAAATATAAATTTATGACATCATAGGTCACATGGTTTGGCTGCCATCTTGGATTGAAAGAAAATATAAAATATTGTATCTCTGAAACTGCTTACCCTATCGATGCGAAATTTTACAAATGTCATCTAACACCGTCATTGCATATAGTTTGAAAATGATGACATTGTAGGTCACGTAGTTTGGCAGCCATCTTGGATAGAAAAACGAGCCTTATATGATCAACACGAAACTTCACAAACGTGATCCACTACCCATACATATGCAGAGTGTACATTTTGATGTCATATGTCACGTGGTTTGGTAGCCATATTAGCTTGAAAGCCGATATAAAAAAAATCTCTTCTCCGAAAATGCTTCACCGATCGATGTGAAACATGTGAAACAAACTTCAAAACGGCTAAAGGGATTTAAACCAAACTTGTTTTTAGGACAGTGAACGAGGGCATCTACCCATTGTCGCGGGCCGGGACTATGAGGAGGCATATTGGCAACACAGTCGCATTGCTCTAGTTTCTAAAAAAAATTGTGGGTGCCTCAAACACTTCCCTGCACCTACTAAGGAATGGGGTGTTGGATCATTTAATATTACCTTTCACACGACTACAAAGGCTTTGGCACTATAGAGCAATTTTTTTTAAATCCCTTTTTTTTCAAAAATTTAAAAACATATTTTCCATAATATATTCTCGGGCATTCACTAATGAACCTCAAAGTTTAACGACGATCTGTTCAGCCATCTCTGTGAAAAATGGTGACACACACACACACACACACACACACACACACACACACATATACATACACGGCTCTCTTATACATGAGTATTTATGGTAGGGGAAATTGGGGTGTGTTGCGGTAGCCCCTCACGATAATTCTTAGCCAATGATATTAAATACTAAAAATTTGTAAAATTTTTGAATAAAATAAAATTTGAAATTCAATTCCAAAGATTGCTTCATATAAAGAGGATTTATATTAAGCAAATAAATAAATTAAGTAAATAAATGACAAGATAGGTTGAGGTACGTAAGCATACGTCACTAAAACGTTAAAAACTCACTCACATTCAAGAAACAGGATGAATTCCCATCATGGCTCGGCTAAGAAACGTGTGTGTTTTTGTGGCTGTGTGTGTGTGTCCGTGGCCCCTTCTCTTCAACAAACACCTCCTTTGAAAATCCCCAGATGAGACGTCTCTGTCGAGACCTTATTTTTGCCAAACACACCGAACCAGAGATGAGGCAATTCCAGATCGTTGCCCAACATTCAAACTCTTCCCAACAACTCTGGCCTTGGAAATGTCTGCAGATTATCATTTTGCCTTCCCATACTTTTTAAATGCCCTTCGCATGATGCTTTTTTTTTAGTCTATAGAAAAGCTCACACTGACGATTCTGTGAGGTTTTGTTGTACCAAAGGGCAACAGCAAGGGAAAAAAGACTCGGGTGAAAGAAAGCAGGAGGACAAGGATGGATGGGGATCGGAGGAGATGGGATGCAGGGAAGGCCAGAGGAAGTTAAACGGAAAATCTACAGTGAACAATATGGAAAGAAAACCACAAAGGTAGAAGGCCAACAAAGGAAACTCTGCGCATTGCGTGATCATTAAGACAGCTCGCGACGACGAAGAAAGACTCTCTCGATGGCAAACTGATGGAAAAGCTGCTCCGAGGGAAGGGTTATATCAAAGAGGAGGGAAGATCCCTTGAGAGAAAGTGTTCCATTGGTGATGCTCCTGGTGTATCAGGGGTGTCTATCTTAAGAGATTGGAACCTGGACGACGGTGCGGCACTCGGTTAATGACCCAGCCTGTTTCACCTTCACCTTTTTTTCTTCGCTCTTTATTGGATGTTTACCTCTCTGCTCGCCATCACCTTAGGTGGGTATCAGAAGGTGGAATGAGATCCTTCCAGAGCCCTATGTATCATTTTTAAGACCAGCTTTTGATGTTACATGCTTTAGCAGGGGAATGTGTTTGGCTGTTACTCATTATGGTGTGTTTACCCCATGGTTGTTTCACAAGCATTGCTACTGAATCCACACCGATTCAAGGTGGAGCTCACTTGTGATATTTGCAGGTATCCCTTTCAAATATTCTGCGAAGTTTACGTGAACACTCCGGTCACTCCAACGATGGACAGAATCGACTCTTGTACACACATTTCCTGCTTTATATCTCTAGTCCTTTCTTTGTGATCTTTTAATTTAGACAGACAGGTTCAATTTTATATAAAACGTCCGACATTTTTTTGTTTACCTCTCTGGTTTTCCCTTTCTCTCTACACACATTTTACCTCCACGACCAAAGGTGTACGGAGTTTATGATTTCACCTGTATGTTTGTCTGTCTATCTGTCTTTGAGCAGGATATCTCAAAACGTTATGGACCGGATTCGGACGGAATTTGGAGGACAGATTGGGTGTGTGACAAGGACGAAATGATTAGATTTTGGTCGGGATCCCAATACGATAAAAAAAATTTAATCTCAAGGTGATTCTTCACAATTGAGAGATAGGGCAAAAAAACGATGTGCCGTACTGTATAGTAGGATGTTTCAAAATGTACTGGACGGGTTATGACAAAACTAGGTGGATGAGTTGTTTAGGTGACAAGAACAAGCCGATTAGAATTTGGTTCAGCTCCGAATCCAGATCGGGCCTATCAATGGGATACAATACATAACCTGTTCAGCCTGGTGGAGGTATGCGCTCCACTGGGTGCCGTTGTAGTTTATTTTTTTTCGAGACTTGTGGAATAGCTAGAGCAGAATGGAAAGAGGGAAACACAAGCAAGAAAGCAGAGCAACCTAGATGGATTTATGGAAAAAGGCCATGTATAAGCTTCTGGGTGCATTTTTGGGTAAAAGTTGGGAACCTCACTTTTTAACATTTGGGGTAAAAGAGATCATGAGTTTGGATGGGGAGTGACCTGAGGTACTGGTGAACAGCTCTCTTGAAGCCCTGGAGGGATGAATGGGATTGAACACATTGGGGAAGTTGGGCCCACAGGTGAGAGAAAAGAGGAACAAATGAGTGGAGGTGAGCATTGAGACTGGATTTTGAGAGTTTAAGAAGAAGTTTACCAGCAGTCCATGTGAGCACTGCAGAAACCTGGGAAGGACAGAACCAAGAGAGGGTCGAGGGTGCAAGACCAAAAAGGAGCAGAAACCTGGGAAGGACAGAACCAAGAGAGGGTTGAGGGTGCAAGACCAAAAAGTAGCAGAAACCTTGGAAGGACAGAGCCAAGAGAGGGTAGAGGGTGCAAGACCAAAAAGTAGCAGAAACCTTGGAAGGGCAGAGCCAAGAGAGGGTTGAGGGTGCAAGACCAAAAAGTAGCAGAAACCTTGGAAGGACAGAACCAAGAGAGGGTTGAGGGTGCAAGACCAAAAAGGAGCAGAAACCTGGGAAGGACAGAACCAAGCGAGGGTTGAGGGTGCAAGACCAAAAAGTAGCAGAAACCTTGGAAGGGCAGAGCCAAGAGAGGGTTGAGGGTGCAAGACCAAAAAGTAGCAGAAACCTTGGAAGGACAGAGCCAAGAGAGGGTGGAGGGTGCAAGACCAAAAAGTAGCAGAAACCTTGGAAGGGCAGAGCCAAGAGAGGGTGGAGGGTGCAAGACCAAAAAGTAGCAGAAACCTTGGAAGGGCAGAGCCAAGAGAGGGTTGAGGGTGCAAGACCAAAAAGTAGCAGAAACCTTGGAAGGATAGAGCCAAGAGAGGGTTGAGGGTGCAAGACCAAAAAGTAGCAGAAACCTTGGAAGGGCAGAGCCAAGAGAGGGTGGAGGGTGCAAGACCAAAAAGTAGCAGAAACCTTGGAAGGACAGAGCCAAGAGAGGGTGGAGGGTGCAAGACCAAAAAGTAGCAGAAACCTTGGAAGGACAGAGCCAAAAGAGGTTTGAGGGTGCAAGACCAAAAAGTAGCAGAAACCTTGGAAGGACAGAGCCAAGAGAGGGTTGAGATGTACATATTCTGACCATGTATATATTTTATCAGTGGAGGTTGAAATATTTTTTCATATCTCTCCCCCTGTGGGTGTTGGTTAAACAGTTACAGTGAATGGGCTAAGATATTGGGGTCTTGAGTTTGAGCCCCCGTTGTGTCATTAAATAACGCTAGGTTTTATGACTCAGCCTGTCATCCTTCCGAGGTCGACAAAATCATCCGAGGTCATCCTTCCGAGATCAAAGTACTACCTTACTGGGAGGAATGAGCTATTAGAGTATTCTGTGTCAGAGTGGCGACCCGTCCGGGATTGCGCCCACGAGCCAATGGAAAACTGCCTTGGCAGCCCTATGCGTCTGAAGACGCGAAAGGAGTAGCTCTTCTTGTTGTTCCGCTTCTTCTTCCATTTCTTCTTCACCCTGTGGGCTGGTAGGATACCCTAGATGCCTAGAGATATGCTCACTCGCCTCTAAGCTGTCTAGCCTGGGTTTGAATCTCGGCCCCAGCTATAAAGTGTCATCCTGGCGTTTCACAGCGCAGATCCCACAGATATCCTTCATTAAGATTATGAGACCTATGACCGGCACCCTTCAAATTGTAATACTTTCTGTTCTAACCTACAGGGGGCACTGTATAATCAGCACAGTGGTACCCCCAGCAAATGAAGCTGCATACGAAAGAAGCAGAAGATCCATCCCTCCTCACACACACCTAGATCCGAGTACCACCTTTTCATTGCTAATGATGGCCACATCTCCATAGTGCTGATGTCTGTGCATGCAGCGTATCTTGACAAAAGAATGAATATAATTATTCATCTTAGAAACGAGATTATAAATAGGTGTGGTAAGTTACTGGTGAGGCACATACCCCTTCCTCCCTATATCCGTGAGCAGTGAGAACAGAACTCCAGGTGGAGGGATGACACTCCCCGATGAGGGGAAGGGAAAGGAATGGGAGAGAGGAGGAGGTGATGGGACCAGGGAGAAAAGGAAAAACGATGGAAATGACAAACACACACTGTTGGAATCTTGTTAACCCTTTAAAGATGGCCATCATGTTTTGAACACGTCCTAATCACTTTCTGACGACAGAGGAGTGGGTACGTAATATGTAGATATTCTGACCTTAAACAATGCACAAAGGCTTTGATGAAAAAAGTTGGTGTTTGAAGAACAAAATTCTGGCCATTGCTGTTCCCCTCTGAGCACTCGCCTGGGAGGTCGTGCGTGTTTCTCACACCTCGGGTAAAATCCAATCAGTCTGAAGTATTGATTTCCCCATAATTAGACTCGTTGGCTCTTTACAAGACTTTGGAGTGCATCACAACCAGTGGAGAAACGTTTCTGGGCTCGAAGCGATCCTGTCCAGACCTATCGCCACTCCGATGGAGGATTGTCGACTGAAGGTGATTTGGGGAGGAATTTGTAACAAGACAGGTACTCCTCGCAGATTTATCTTCTTCTTCTTCTTTTGTATGCAGCACAAAGCTGCGAAGTCGGCTGCCTGGCTTGGCCAGGTAGTTCAAGAAACTTGGTTCAACAACTTTTCCTGTCTGACCACACAATAAAGTAGTAGTAGTAGTAGTAGTAGTAGTAGTAGTAGTAGGTTCGAAATCATAGTATTAATGATCACTCTTTGTGATTACTGTATTTGGATGGCGGACAATTGGAAGGGGGCAGGTGGGGAGAAGGTCAGGGAACCTGAAAAGCATTAACCCAGGTAAAATCGCAATCTATGTGCTCACAAGATACAACCAGCCATGTTCTCTCCATTTTCTCATGTGAAGCTCAGGCCGAGCGTGACGCACAGGGTGAGTCACAATATCGTTTCCTCGGAAACTATCTATTTGTTGCACGTGCACAAGAGGGTTAGAATGGGGGTAAAAAAAACACAAATTGAGAAAAGGAAACGTTGGACAGAAAAAGGAGGGTCGGGGAATCTGCGACAAGTCATAATAAAATACCCCAATTATCTTCTTGCCTGATCCAATATAACACACCTGAGTCAGGTGCACAGCACAATACCGGAAGACAACAATGTCACGGGAAGACAACAATACCCTGGTGTTGGGCTAGCGGCTAGGGTGCTGGCTTAGGATACCTAGGATCCTGGGTTCTGAATCCCGGTCGATCGCTGAATTAACGCCAGGGGGGTTGACTCAGCCTGTTCATCCTTCCGAGGTCGGCTAATTGAGTACCAGTTCACTGGTAATTCCCTGTTTGTCGTTAAAGGCGGCAAAAAGGGTTGGCGTCAGGAAGGGCATCCGGCCGTAAAACATTGCTTCAAAAAGGGGACCGAAAAACAACAACAAACCACGGTTCCCGAAAAAGGCCAACCCCCGCTTTGCGGGGAAAAATGGCCTCTAAAGGTGGTTTTTTTATATAACAATGTCACGGGATACCCAGAACTGTTTCTATTTATTGATCAGTCTTTAAAACCTGGAAGAAATATCCAACCAGAGGTCCTCGCGAGCAATCGGACGCCGAGAACAGCATTGAATATGTGATCGTCAACATCACAAGTGACGTCATAGCATTGTGGCATTGACTGACTAAAACTTTGGTTCCTTTTTCCTCTCCAGAACCGTTGGGTTTTAAGTCTCCTTAACTATATAGTTTTCCAAGCCGTGCGTTTGAAGGAAGAGAATTGTGCGGAATAGGTTTGTTGCTGTTACCTCTGCCACCGAAGGTGGATGGAGGTTATGCTTTCACTCCTGTCTATTCGTTATGACGAAAACAGAAAAATTTGAAAATTGAAAATAATTGAAAAATGAAAATTTTTCTGGCACGGTCTGTCAACTGAAACTGGCACGGTCTGTCTCGTATGTTTGTTTGTGAACAGGATATCTAAAGAAGTTGAGGACAGATTCGGACGAAATTTGGTGGACAGGCCGGATGTGTGACAAGGATGAATTGATTCGATTTTGATGAAGATCCGAATCCACATCTGGATACGAGAAGATTTCATTTTTTAAGTGATTCTTCACTATGATTGATGAGGCCAAACACGATATATAGCAGGATATTTCAAAAATTTGTGGACGACTCGTCACAAAACCTGGTGGAGTACTCGGGTAAGTGATGAGAATAAGCCAATAATAGATTTTTGGTCAGGTCCGGATCCAGATATAACCTCAGTACACCAGATATAAAAGGCACTCAGTAAGGTAGAAAGCACACCTCCGCCAGGCTGAAAAGTTAACGTTTTGTATCCCAAGGGGAGGCTGGATCTGAATCCGGATCTGAAAACAAAATTGGCTTCTTCTTGTCGCCAAACCAACTCATCCACATAGTTTCGTCATAATCTGTCCACAACTTTTATATATGGTTATATATATATATATATTTAATATAACGAAGGAAGCACACCAACCCGATGACAGGACACTGACATCATGAGCTTAAATTATACCAACTCATCACCTCCAAACTAGGAAACATCCGCGTGGTACTCAAGTCCTTACAGACTGCGATTAAAGCTCTATGGTCACAAATAGACAAATGCAGAGATGTCGATCTAGATTTCGCCCTCATTATGGGCTCATCAGGACAACATACTGCAAATTGTTTATTTGTGAGCAATCCAAGCCATTATTAAACACAGATTGAACCCCCTAACTTGCTTCCTAGTCAAGATAGGGGGTCCAATCTGTATGTACAGTCACGTGAAAAAGTAAGTACATCCCATGTAAATTTTTGACTTTTTCAACATATTTCAACATACAGCGATTTGATCTTCATTTCAACAATATTGACAGATAAAGATGATATAATATAACAAATATCATGAAACATTTACATTTTGTAGTCCATTGTATAATTTAAATAAACATAAATGCAAATTTCGCATGTGGAAAAGGTAAGTACACCCTTGGCTCTAATAGGTGGTATTGCCCCCTTTGGCAGAAACAACCTCAAGTAGGCGTTCCTTATAACTGTCTACCAGTCTCTGACATCGACTGGGAGAAATTTTTGCCCACTCCTCCATGCAGAACTCTTTCAGCTGTGCGATGTTTGAGGGGTCTCTTGCATGCACAGCTCGTTTCAAATCCCCCCACAACATCTCGATGGGATTTAGATCTGGGCTTTGACTTGGCCATTCCATATCCCGCGATGGAATCTCCCACGATGAAGCTAACTCCAACGGCCTCTCACTCACTCACCGCAGGCAGGTTGGTGGTCTTTCCATCTTCTACCGACTCCTCTCTGGCCTTGCCCCCCCCCCCCCCCAGCTCTCTCTGGGCTCTGTCCCGCAAATATTCCTACAGGTCGCACAAGATCTGCCTGCAACCCTCTTATGGTTAAACTGCCAAAATCAAGACTCTCTGCTCACCTTCACTCCTTCATTCCCCTTTTCTCCCGCCTCTGGAACAACTTCTCCCCCACTCTCTTCAATCCCACTCCACCCTCCAAGTCTTTAAAACAGCTGTTCACCACCATCTCTTATCTTCCCCCATCCAAAACCTTGATCTTTTCTACCCCTGCTAATTTCACCCCAATTCCACTTTTTTGAAATACCAACTTCTGTCCAGGAAGTCCTTGGTGTCCTTGTGTTTTATACTTCTCCCTCCCCCCCCCCCTTCCCACGCCTCCTCCCCCCAGGCCCTCTCCCTTCCACACATCTACCTGCTCTCGGATGTTGTGTTTGTGTGCTTCCCCTTCTCTCCCCATCTTGTCTTCCGCTCCCTCTTTTTGGGTATTTTGTTTGTCTGGTTGATTTGTTTGTGAAGTAAATGTTAGCTCTTTCACGAGCCTCGATTCAGCATACAAAAAAAAAAAAAAAAAAAAATCCCTCCATTTCTCTCTTTTCAGCCATTCCTTGGTGGATTTACTGGTATGTTTAGGGTCATTGTCATGTTGCAAGGTCCACCTTCGGTTGAGCTTCAACTTTCCAACAGATGGCCTCACATTATCCTCAAGCACCCTCTGGTACAATGAAGAATTCATAGTGGATTCTATGATGGTGAGCTGCCCAGGCCCTGACGCAGCAAAGCTGCCCCAAGCCATAATATTTCCACCAACATGCTTTACAGTTGGTATCAGGTTCTTGTGGTCAAATGCTGTCTTTGGGTTTCGCCAAACATGTCTTCTGGTACTGCGGCCAAATAGCTCTACCTTTGACTCATCTGTCCAGAGCACATTGTTCCAGAAGTGCTGGTCTTTGCCTCGGTGTTCATTGGCAAACTTTAGTCTTGCCCTGATGTTCTTTCTGGACAGCAAAGGTTTCCTCCTGGCACACCTCCCATGTAGATCAAATTTGTGCAGCGTCTTTCTAATGGTAGACTCGTGCACTTTGACATCAACAGTGGCAAGAGCTACCTCTAGGTCCCATGATGACATTCTGAGGTTCTTGAAGACTTCTTTCAGCATCTTGCGGTCTGCTCTCGGTGAACTTGCTGGGGCGGCCTGGCCTGAACAAGTTGGCAGTTGTTTGGAATCTTCTCCACTTGAAGATGATCTTCTGGACAGTCGAATGATTGATTTCAAATTGTTTGGAGATCTTTTTAAATCCCTCCCCAGACTCGTAGGCATCTATAACCTTCTTTCTGAAGGCCTCAGAGAGCTCTTTTGATATAGTCATGGTGACGCCGCACACTTCAACCACAAAGAGCAAACCAAACTAAATGTCTGAGGTTTAAATAAGACAGGTTCCTCCAAGATCCTCTCTAACGATGTTCAAATCATTTGCACCTGAGCTGGTGCACCTGATTCTAATTTTAGGTATTTGAAGTAGTGTTAAATGTAGGGGTGTACTTACTTTTTCCACATGCGAAATTTGCATTTATGTTTATTTAAATACATACAATGGACTACAAAATGTAAATGTTTCATGATATTTGTTATATTATATCACATTTATCTATCAATATTCTTGAAATGAAGATCAAATAGCTGTATGTTGAAATATGTTGAAAAAGTCAAAACTTTACATGGGGTGTACTTACTTTTTCATGTGACTGTATATATACTGTAGACTGTATATTCAGTGCATTCATTCAGTACATTCAGAAAGTATTCAGACCCGTTCACTTTTTCACATTTTGTTATTTTGCAGCCTAATGCTGAAATCGTTTAAATTCATTTTTTCCCAAATCAATCTGCACTCAATACCCCATAATGACAAAGAGAAAACAGGATTTAAGAAAGTTTTGCAAATATATTACAAAGAAAAAACAAATATCACATTGACATAAGTTTCCATACCCTTTGCTATGACAATTGAAATTTAGCTCAGGTGCCTCCCATTTCTCTTGATCATCTTTGAGATGTTTCTCCACCTTGATTGGAGTCCACCTGTGGTAAATTAAATTGATTGGACATGATTTGGAAAGGCACACACCTGTCTAGATAAGGTATCACAGCTGACAACGCATATCAGAGCAAAAACCAAGCCATGAGGTCGAAGGAACTGCCTGCAGAGCTCAGAGACAGGATTGTGTCGAAGCACACATCTGGGGAAGCCTACAAAAAAATTTCTGCTGCATTGAAGGTTCCCAAGAGCACAGTGGCCTCCATAATTCTTAAATGGAAGAATTTTGGAACAACCAGGACTTTTTTTTTTTGTTGTTTTTTTTGTATACAAGATCGAGGCTCGTGAAAGAGCGACCATTAATCACACAAAAAGACAAACCGACACATAAAACATATAACATCGGGAGCGGTAGACAAGATGGGGAGAGTGGGGGAAGGACACAAACACAACATTTCAGAGCAGGGACCGAGAGACATGGAGACAACGAGAGATCTGAGAGAAAGCGAGGGCTTTGGGGGGGGGGCATGGGAAGGGGGCGGTGGGAGAGGTATAAAACATATGGACACTGCCAGGACTTCCAGGAAAGAAGTTGGAATTTCAAACAAGGTGGATCTGGGGTGAATTAGCGGCGGTAGAAAAGATCAAGGTTTTGGATGGGGGAAGATAAGAGATGGTGGTGAACAGCTGTTTTAAAGACCTGGAGGGAGGAGTGGGATTGAAGGGAGTGAGGGAGTTTGTTCCAGAGGCGGGAGAAAAGAGGAATGAAAGAGTGAAGGTGAGCAGAGAGCCGAGATTTCGGCAGTTTAACCATCAGAGGATTGCTGGCAGATCATGTGCGACCTGTAGGAATATTTGGGGGACAGAGCACAGAGAGAGCTGGGGGTGCAAGGCCGGAGAGGAGTCGGTAGAAGACAGAAAGACCACCGACCTGCCTGCGGTGAGTGAGTGAAAGGCCCTCAGAGATAGCTTCATCGCGGGAGATTCCAATAATTCTGAAAGCTTTGGTTTCAACAGCGTGAAGCCGAGCTAGGTGTGAGGCAGGAGCACCGGCCCAGAGGGGAGAACAGTATTCCATTGAGCTGCGGATGAAAGCCTTGTATGTGGTGAGGAGATCAGGTGTGCCGAGGAAGGACTTCGCATGACGGAGGATGCCCAGTCAGCGACTGGCTTTGGAGGCCAGCTTGGAAATGTGGTTTTCCCAAGAAAGATCATGGCAGATAGTGAGACCCAAAAGCTTGAGCGACAGAACTTCTTGGAGAGGATTGTTGAGAAAGTAGATGGGAGGGTAGTCCAGTCGATCTTTTCGGAGAGACATAGTAAGAGTGTGAGATTTGTCAGGATTGAAAGACATGTTCCACTTGTTTGACCAGTCTGTGATTTTGTCCAAGTCTTCAGAGAGTGAGGAGGCTGCAGACTGCCGATCTGAGGGAAGAGGAATGGAGTGGCAGAGAGTGGAGTCATCAGCAAATAGATAGAGAGGAATTTCAAGAGAGTCAGAGAGATCATTGATGAAGACCAGAAAAAGCACGGGGCCCAGAACACTGCCTAGGGGAACTCCAGCCTGAACAGGAAGAGGAGATGAGAGAAACCCATTCAGGGCCACACGTTGACGACGACTAGAGAGGAAGTCCGCCAGCCATGCGTGGAGATTTCCATGGATACCAAAGAAGGAGAGTTTGGTGAGCAGAGCGGGGTGCCAGACCGTGTCGAAGGCACGTGATATGTCGAGGGAGACAGCCCTAATTTCCTGTTTGGCATTGAGGACCTCCATCCATTGTTGAGACAGCAGAAGCAGCATGTCCAGAGTAGAGTGACCTGGTCTGAAACCAAATTGATGATCAGAGATCAAGCCATTGGAGAAGAGGAAAGATTTCATATCCGAAGCAATGATGGATTCCATGACTTTGCTGATAATTGGGAGACGGCTGATTGGTCTGTAGTTGCTAGGATCTGTTTTTGCACCTTTTTTGTGCATAGCGGTGATGTTGGCTGATTTCCAAGCAGATAGCAGTTGACCTTGAGCAAAAGAGAGGGTGAAGAGAACAGAGAGAGGGTGAGATAGAGCGGCAGAGCAGGATTTTAGGACCCGTGGGCTGATGCCGTCGGGTCCAGTTGCAGAATCAGAGTCGAGGGTTGACAGAAACTTTTCCACCTTGTCAGGAGAAAAGGACACGGAGTCCAGGAGCAGCAGGGTACGACTGGGTATGGTGGGTACAGAGAGGGATGGGTTTGGGACACAAGATTTAGAGGCAAACACAGAGTTGAGGCATTCAGCTTTTTCACGTGCGGAGTCAGCTGTGTAGCCGTTTGAGGTAAGGGAGGGGATGGAGGGGGAACAAACAACAGAAACGGATTTGACCAGACGCCACCAGGATTTGGAGGAGGGAGACAGATAAGAGAGTTCGGTCTTGAGAACGGAGAGATATTGTTTCCTGGCTCTCCTGAGGGTGGACACACACTTGTTTCGGGCTTTGTGAAAGGAAATGAGATTTCCTTCCGTTGGATTTGCTTTCCAGGAGATGAAGGCAAGTTGTTTCTGGGCAACAGCCTCACCACAAGATTCCGTGTACCATGGACGGGAGGAAGGGTATGACAACTGAAGACGAGATGGGATAAATCTGTGCATGAGAGAGAGCAATTTACTTTGGAAGAATTCCCAGGATGAGTTGATGTCAGAGGTGGTAGAGATGGGAGACCAGTCCAGATGATTGATGGCTGCTTGAAGACCGTGCCAGTTGGCCTGAGTGAAATGCCAGACTCGTCGACGCTGAGCAGGCTCCCTGAGGATGGTCAGAGAGATGTCCACTTTAACAAGGACATGATCAGATGATCCGATTGGAGCAGAAGAAGAGCAGCAGACATTTTCAGGGAAGTTAGTCATAACCAAGTCCAGAAGAGAAGATGTTCCGTTGACTGAGATCCGGGTTGGGAAATTGACAGATTGTGTCAGTCCCAGTGAGTCGCAGAAGTCCTTTGCTGAGGAGCCATGGCTGGTGAGAGAGGTACCCACACCCAGCCAACTGGCATGATGACAGTTGAAATCACCACATATGAGGAAGAGAGAGTTGGGATGAGTAGATAGAAGTTGGTCCATATTATCAGACAGCGAGATGTAGATGGAGTCATCACTGTTTGGTGGACGGTACAACACACATATGAACAAGAGGTGGGAGCGAAGGGGAAGCCGTAGCCAGAGGTATTCCTGGGGGTGAGGTGAAGAGAGTGCAGTGCAGGGCGAGTGAGGAAGAGAGTTTTTGATAAAGATAGCAACCCCACCTCCAGGACGAGGCTCAGGTCTATCATACCGGAGGAGGGATTAGCCCGGGAGAGATACTAAGGAATCAGAGACATCATAAAGGAGGAAAGTTTCTGTTAAGCAGATCACGTCTGGTTTGACAGAAGCAACCTGTATGGAGAGATCAGTTAAGTTTGAACGAAGGCCCCGGATGTTTGAGGTCCATACCGTTAATGAAGAGGAAGGGGGAGCATCAGATACAGAACAGGGGGGAGGAGGGGTAGGGTAAGATGTGGAAGAGGTGGAAGAGGTAGGGAGAGCTGTTGAAGGTGTGTCAGAGATTTCAGAATAGCTCGGAGAAAGGGGAGGATGGGGCGGACAAAAGGTTTGATGGTGATTGGGTGAGGCACAATGAGGTGTTATTTGAGGAGGTGGAAGAGCGAGGCAGAAGGTTGGGGGAGATGGAGGTGAGAGTTGGAAGGGGGAAGAAGCGGGGAGGACGCTTTGAGGAGGGGGAGTGAGAGGGGGGAAATTGAGAAGCAATGAGGGTGGGGAGATTTGAAGGGGAGGGGTGAGGGGGGAGTTTGGGAGGGAAGGGACAAGGGGAGGGATTTGAAAGGGATGGGATATGGGGGAGATTTGGAGGGGAGGGGTGAGGGGTAGTTTAGGAGGGAGGGGGCAAGGGGGGAGATTTGAAAGGGATGGGTGATGGGGAAGATTTGGAGGGGAGGGGTGATGGGGAAGATTTCGAGGGGAGGGGTTATGGGGAAGATTTGGAGGGGAGGGGTGAGATTGGATTTTAGAAAGTGTACGATTTATGGGAAACGAACATTTATTGCAAAATGAGTTTCTTGTGACCTTCGAGTTAAAAATACGTTTAAGGACGCTGGATGGAGGATGGAGTGTAGGAGAGTTTAGGGAATGTAGAAAAAAGGCACTATAGGAGATGGATATTTTTTTTGGGATGAATTGATTTGGTGAGCAAGTCGAAAGCAGCCTTTTAAAGAAGAAGAAGAAAAAGGTGTTATAAAATATGACGGAATACATAACTTGAGGGGAAAGTGTAAACATTGAAGGTTAATAACAGTGAAAACTATCTGGGGAAATGGGGGAGAAACACGTGGTCGAAGAACGAACGAACGAAGAAGAATGAATAAACGAATGAGAACAGAGAAGGAAATGTTTTTTGTTTTGTTTTTTTTGAGTTGAGATTTACACAAGGAAGTAGGCTATGGGTGAAAAGACTGGGAATACAGAGAACGAAAGTTATTGGATCACAAACGACGGACCGCTGAGAGAAAAACAAAGCCTCAAGGTTGTACAGTGTACACTGTACAAGGCCTCAAGACACGACACGAATTAACACGATTTTCAATACAGGTATGAAAGATTTGCACCGAAAAATCTTCGTCGGGACAAAATATACGTACAACACCATAAATAAATACAGTTTTAACGAAAATACAAATGGGAACAATCACTTAACTTCGATTTCAAATCGTTCGCGACGCGGCAAAGGCCTTGCTCGCGACACGGCAAACAGACGATCAATTTATGAAAGATAAACACCGAGAAACAACCAAAGTTGCACACAATAACTTCACGCACCGAAAGATAAATACAGTTTCGACAAAATACAATTGTGAACAGACTTAACTTCGAAAAACCTGGAGACCGTGTGGAGCTTCGAAAATCCCTCCCACCGTCTCCGAGACTCTCCGAGAGGGCGGCCAGCTCTTCCTAGAGCTGGCCGCCCGGCAAAACTGAGCAATCGGGGGAGAAGGGCCTTGGTAAGAGAGGTGACCAAGAACCCGATGGTCACTCTGGCTGAGCTCCAGAGATCCTGTGTAGAGATGGGAGAAACTTCCATAAGGACAACCATCATTGCAACACTGCACCGATCTGGGCTTTATGGCAGAGTGGCCAGACGGAGGCCTCTCCTCAGTGAAAGACACATGAAAGCCCGCTTGGAGTTTGCAAAAAAGCACCTAAAAGACTCTCAGACTGTGAGAAACAAGATTCTGTGGTCTGATGAAAGCAAGATTGAACTGTTTGGCTTCCGTCTGGCCACTCTGCCATAAAGCCCAGATCGGTGCAGTGTTGCAATGATGGTTTCCCTTATGGAAGTTTCTCCCATCTCTACGCAGGATCTCTGGAGCTCAGCCAGAGTAACCATCGGGTTCTTGGTCACCTCTCTTACCAAGGCCCTTCTCGCCCGATTGTTCAGTTTTGCCAGGCGGCCAGCTCTAGGAAGAGTCCTGGTTGTTCCAAACTTCTTCCATTTAAGAATTATGGAGGCCACTGTGCTCTTGGGAACCTTCAATGCAGCAGAAAATTTTTTGTAGGCTTCCCCAGATCTGTGCTTCGACACAATCCTGTATCTGAGCTCTGCAGGCAGTTCCTTCGACCTCATGGCTTGGTTTTGGCCTGATATGCATTGTCAGCTGTGAGACCTTATATAGACAGGTGTGTGCCTTTCCAAATCATGTCCAATCAATTGAATTTACCACAGGTGGATTCCAATCAAGGTGAAGAAACATCTCAAAGATGATCAAGAGAAATGGGAGGCACCTGAGCTAAATTTCAATTGTCATAGCAAAGGGTATGAAAACTTATGTCAATGTGATATTTCAGTTTTTTCTTTTTAATAAATTTGCAAAAGTTTCTAAAATACTGTTTTCTCTTTTAGTCCGGCAGCTAAGCTAAATATAGCATAACAATTGTGCATTTTGTGAGGAAAGCACCAAATTTGGCACACGAGTAGACTATCATATTATGAAAAGATCTGGATATTGGGCCATCTCAGATTCAGAGATTTGATTTTTGCGAGATTTGTAGATTTTGCAGATTTGCAAGCTGAGATTGCAACGCCAGGGACGGCCGACTCCTTCCTGCGAGCTGCCCACGTCACACGCACAAGAAGAGCTCATCAAATCACTGCAGCGGCACTGCACATCCTGCAACACCGTGCATATGAACGCCACTGTATGACATATGCTGATGATGCAGAAGACCTGCCTGAGTTCGAAGACTGGTGTCACCAGAGAGGAGAAGACATTCCCAACTTTCAATACTGGCAACTGTGCTGGAACTAGAGATGTTGGTACTGGTCTACGTGCGTTCTCTGCGGCAGGCTTCATTCACGATGTACCTTGATGCCCTGACGGAACTGGTCCCATGGTTCCATGCCTTAGACCACACACACTATGCCAGGTGGGTCCCTGTTCACCTGAGGGACATGGTTGCACTCCCAATGAAGCACCGAGATGTAGCCAGATAATTCAGGGCTGGCAACTTCACTGTACAGAAGACGAAGAAGGTGTTCTCTTCGATCCCAATCGAATCGAAATCTTGCAAAAATCAAATCTCTGAATCTGAGATGGCCCAATATCCAGATCTTTTCATAATATGATAGTCTACTAGTGTGCCAAGTTTGGTGCTTTCCTCACAAAATGCACAATTGTTATGCTAAGTTGCCCCAATATTTGTCATTATGGGGTATTGAGTGTAGATTGATGAGGGAAAAAATGAATTTAAACGCTTTCAGCATAAGGCTGCAAAATAACAAAATGTGAAAAAAGTGAAGGTGTCTGAATACACTGTATGTATATATATATATATATATATATATATATATATATATATATATATATATATATATATATATTGTTGCGAATATGGAATTTGGCCTCCATATCCGCTTGTAAATATTCCCCTATTTCCCCAATACTCCCCAACTATCCCCAATCCCCCATTCCCTAGTCCCATTGTCTGTAAACAACACTCTGTAGAACCGACCTTCCCCTTTTTCCCCCATTAAATGTCGTGCCCAGGTCCACCGCATCTCATGTAGACAACTTTCGGACATCTTGCTAGTTATTCTTAGTCTATGTCAGTTAAGGACTCGTTTCCATTAATTCTGACTCTTCGTTGCACCAGAATGTGATTATATGGCACCAGTAGTGAGTTTAGGACCTTCCCATACCTCTTCCCATCTTCTTCCCCAAACAACAACAACAACTACAACAACAGAGGGGCACGGCGCTGCGCGGGGGAGTGTGCGTCCTCACACCGGCTCGGTTAGCCGCCATTGACGATGCGCTCCGACGGGGTTACCACGAAGGAGCTCCCTGTCAGCCCCTCGTCAAGGGCGGAGCCGGTAACCCCCCCGCACGCACCCAATGAGAAGCAACGAGCCGATTCCATCTGGGGCGGAGCTAACGAGCCGAGGGCGTGTCACTCCCCGCCGGATCTACGCAGCCACTTGCCGGATGTGAGGAGAGATGCGCCCCCAGCTTGGAGAAAGAGAAGTCACTACCTCCGAGCGCTGAGAGACCTCCTGCATCTTTTGGGCCGCGCTATCCTGTCCCTGAGCACAAGGTGCACCTTGTGCTGGCCATCGAATACCCGCTTTCCTTGCCATCAATCCCCGTGTGAGTCAGCCTTTTGTCCCGTTTATCTGTCGTCTGTTGGGGTTAATATAAGAGTGTGTCTAAGTGCCTGTCTTTCTATGATGTCCCTCTTGTAGTTGTAATCTAACCTTCCGCCTTAATATAATCTCCTCCGGAGGTCTTGAGAACCGTATCCCTGGTGTCGTGTCATTTTAATCCCAGCCGTGTGTCTTTTCCTTCATTGATCTAGCGTAGCGCGATTAGTCAACGTTCGGGTATAATCGGGTAACTTGTGCAGACGTGGTCATACCAAACCGCTCGGTAAATAACATCTAAGCCGCGTCTGTAACAATTGGTGTCGAGGAGTGGGATTCGGACCCGGGACTAAATTTATTAGGCCCAAATTTGTAGTAGAATCGATTCGGAGCGCGTTTCCCGCGCGAAATTATAACGGCGAAATTTGAATTTGTTATACGAAAATAAAAACCCGAATTTTGAAAGTCGCGCTATGGCAGACCAAGACAGCTGGGGTCCGGTAGTGGAGAGTGAGGCAGGGTCGGTCCAGGACCAAATTGAGGGACGCGAGGAGAGCGAAGCAGTGAGGGTAGCAGGTTCGCAAAGTAGCGCCGTCATGCACGAAGTAGCGGGCGCGCAAAATGGCGCCTCGCAGATGGCCACGGCGTCCACGCCCGCGACCGTGGCAGCGCCCCTGGTGGATTTGAACCTTTTTTTTATACAAATGAAGGCCCTTATGGCCCAGAATAGTGAGCGAATGAGGGCTGATAGTGAGCGGTTGGGGAACCGGATGGATGCTCAGGGTGAGCGATTGGAGGGCCAAATGGGGGTAATGAGGGACGAAGCGAGGGCTCAGAGTGAGCAATTGGGGGTAATGGGAAACCAAATGGGGGTAATGAGGGACGAAGCGAGGGGTACTGGTGAGGGATTAGACAATAATTTTAGGGGATTAGACAATAATTTTAAGGGATTAGACGAGAAATTTGGGAAATTAGACAATAGATTAGGGGAAATACAGGAGGGGTTAATGGGGGTAGAAAACAGAATGGCCGCTCAAGAGAATCAAATGGAAGGGATGCAAAAAGGGTTAGAGGGGTTAGAAAACACCATGGAAGGCAAATTGAGGGACATGAGGGACCAAGCGGAAAGGGAAGTTAACCAAATGGGGCAGCAGATAGAGGGGGTCAGAATGGGGGTAGAAGCCAAACTGGATGCTCACAGGGAGGAAATGGAGCAGATGAGGGTGGCATCTGGGCAGGAGATGCAAGTGATGGGAGAGGAGATCAGGAGAGGAGTGAGTGAGGAGGTCGGAGGAGTGCGCGAGGAGGTGAGGCACTGTAAGGAGCGCATGGAGAAGGAGGTGAGAAAGGGGACTGTAAAATTGCAAGGTGGTATAGAGGAGTTGACGCTGGGAGTAGAACAACTGACAGTGGGACAAAAGGAGTTGGGGGACCAGGTAAAGAAGAACACAGCGGTAATAGAGGGTTTAAAATCGACACAGAAGGAGATGAAAAAGGACGTAGGGGTAATTAAAAAAGAGTGTCAGACGGTACATGAGGACCTGACGAGGAAAATGGACAAGGTGGTAGAGGTGATGGAGGTTAAAGAGCGGGAGGTGCGGGAGCACATAGAAAAAAATAAAGTGGAGTTAGAGGAAGAACTTAAAGGGGCGCACGAAGAGATGAAGGAGGTGAAGCAGAAATTAGAAGAAGTGGAAGAAGGGGTGAGCGAAATTAAGAAGCGATGGAGAGAGGATAAGAAAGAGATAAAGGAGGAAGTAAAAGAATTGGTCCAAAGTCTGTGTTCGGATCGTGATGATGTGCTCATTAACCGGATGAGGGATTCGCAGGTGATGGAGGAGAAGCGAAGAGAAAGAGGACCCGGTGTAAGTGGTGACCAATATGGTCGTGCGTATGATGCGCCAGGTGATTTAATAAGCTTGGGGGTCGAGATAGACCCGGATGTTCGTGAGAGGCCACGAGTGAGGTGTATGGCTGGTCCGGAGGGTATGGAACGAGAGGTGCGAGGTGTGGGTGAGCAAGGTTGTGGTGGTATGGAATGGGTAGCGGGTTGCGGAGGTGTGACCCATGCATCGACACCAACAGGGGTAGTTGTTGGAGGGACCGGGGAGGCACGAGAGCCCCTTGGGGGTAATGTACTGTGGGGGCCCGGCCGGTTCGGCCCCGCGCTGACCCCGCAAGGGGCGACGCACGGGGTCCGGCAGGCGGGCAACGACTCGCATGCGAGGTGGTCCCACAAGGTCCCACTCGCGCCGTATGACGGCAAGAGTGATCTACGCGCGTACCTGGCGCAGTTCGACTGTGTGTGTAAGGGCAACGGTTGGGGTGAGGACGAAGGTGGAGTACACCTGGTGGCCGCATTGCGCGGCGCGGCGGCGGAGGTGCTGACGGCATTACCAGCGGGTGCTCTCACCCTGCCAGCCCTCCGCGACGCCCTAATTAATCGATTCGGCATAGAACAGCAGAGCGAGCTTGTTAAAGCTCAGCTCGCGCTGCGAAAGCGCAAGCCCCAGGAAGCCATCGGGGAACTTGCCCACGACATTCGCCGCGCAGTGGGGATCGCACATGCTAGCATGGCAGCGGATTCCCGGGAAAGCCTGGCGCTGGACCATTTTATCCAGGCCCTCCCGGACATTGAGCTCCGGCAACAGCTCGCCATGTGGCGCCCGCAGACTCTGAGCCAGGCGGCTGACGCTGCGGCCCGTTGGGAAGCAGCGAGGCCCCTGGCCCGGGGGGGCGAGCGTCTCGCAATGGCGGTCCGCCAGGTGGGACCCCCGATGGAGGGCGGACCCCTTAGGGGGCCCGCCCACGACGTGGGTCCTGACCTGGCGGGCATGGTCCGGAGGCTGGTGGACCAGCGCCTGGCAGGACCTGGACCATGGCAGGCGGCCCCGGAGGTGGCCCGCTGTGGACCACGAGCGGGTAATCCAATTCGGACCTCCAGGGGGGGAAATTTGGAATTCCGGAGGCAAGCACCTTATCAGGTGAGGTGCTATACCTGCAACCGTCTGGGTCACCTGGCGCGGCACTGTCGAGCCGCGCGCCGGGATGATCCCCGGCGGTTGAGGTCCTCAACTCCGCCCAGGGGGGAGCGGGTTAGCCGACCCCAGACACTCCCCCGCCAGACCCCGGGAAACTAGAAGGTGTCGGGCACGTAGGGCGGTGTTCGGCAGCAGAGGATGGAGGAGAGCCCTCATTGACGCGACAGGTCATTTATTGTGGCCAAATTGGAACCGGTAGCCTGACAATTAGATGCAAAATTGCCGGCGTGGGGGTAGACGCCGTAGTGGACACAGGAGCTAGCGCCACGATCATCAGCCCTGTGGTCCTTGATTCGAGCGCAGGTGGCTGGGATAAGATCCAGCGCCTGCAAAATTATAGTTTGCAGCTTGCTACCGGGGTAACGGCCCCGATCATAGGGCGTGGTTCTGTGACCCTCAAGTTAGGGTCGGTAAGGAGGGAGATAGATGTTTGGGTGGCGGAGGTGTGCGACCCATGTTTAATAGGGTTGGACCTGTTGACTGCCAGCGGCTGTAAAATCGACTTGTGCCGGGGGATCCTGCAGGTGGGAGTAGAAGAGCTGCCGTTAGGGGGAGTGAGCACGGCCGAGAGAGCGGAGCTGGAGGCTTCCGAGGCCGTGACCATCCCCCCAAGGGCCGAGGCGATAGTGCCGGCCCGGTGGGCAGCTCGCCCAACATGGCAGGAGTCCTGCGGCCTGGTCGAACCGGTGGCAGCGCAGTCCATACCGGGTTTAATCGTGGGCCGCACCCTTGTAAAAACGGACGGACCGGTAGTGGCCGTCCGAGTAATAAATATGAGTACAGAACCACGCACTATAGTAAGGGGCACGAGGGTAGCTGGCTGCACCCCAGTTGAGGAAGTCGCGACAGTGAGGGGCGAGAACGTCCAGCCGAGCCGACCCCGGGGGGAGCCTTCAATAACAAGTAGGAATTGGCCCGATCCCATTTGCGAGATGGTAAATCGTAGTAGCGTAGAGTTGGGAGGTACCCAGAGGGAGGCCTTGCACAAACTGGTTGGGTCCCATTTGGACCTCTTCTCCCTGTCCACCGAGGATATTGGACGTACGGGCCTGGTGAAACATCAGATCCACACCGGTGAGGCCCGGCCTATTCGTCAGGCCGCCCGACGGCTCCCTTGGAGCAAGAGGGCGGAAGCTGACGAGCAGGTTGAAAAAATGCTCGACGCAGGTGTGATCGAGCCCTCGGGAAGTCCTTGGATGTCACCTGTTGTGCTGGTCAAAAAGAAGGATGGGACCACGCGGTTCTGCGTGGACTATCGCCAGCTAAACAACGTGACACTCAAGGACTCATATCCCCTGCCAAGGATTGATGACACCCTCGATGCCGTTGCGGGCTCAAATTGGTTCACAACTTTGGACCTCAAGAGTGGGTATTGGCAGGTGGAGATGGATAGGGCAGGGAAGGAGAAAACGGCATTTTCCACAGGTAAGGGACTGTATCAGTTTACTGTGATGCCGTTTGGTTTGTGTAACGCCCCCGCCACCTTTGAAAGATTGATGGAGCATGTACTGGGCGGCATGCCATGGCAATCATGCCTGGTGTACCTGGATGACGTCCTGGTACATGCCCAAACGTTCCCCCAGGCAGTAGCTAATTTGGACCAGGTGTTCGGGTGCCTCAGACAGGCAGGGTTGAAGCTGAACCCGAGTAAGTGCACTTTGTTTGCAAGAGAGGTGGCCTATCTAGGTCACGTGATCGGCCGCGAGGGGGTAAAAACGGACCCAGACAAAATTTAAGCGGTAGAGGAGTGGCCCGCACCACGTACCATCAAGGAGGTGCGGGGATTTTTGGGACTCTGCTCCTACTACCGGCGCTTTGTGGCGAAATTTGCGGAGTTGGCCCGTCCCCTCCACCGGCTTACGGAGAAGGGGACGCGATTTAATTGGACACGGGAGTGCCACGAGGCCTTCCAAAAATTGAAGGGGTGTCTAACATCCGCACCCCTTCTAGCTTACCCCACTAGCGACGGGGCATTTACCCTGGACACGGATGCGAGCCAGGAAGGATTGGGCGCAGTTTTGTCTCAGACACAGGAGGGCGTGGAGAGAGTGATTGGTTATTATAGTCGGGCCTTAAGTAGGCCCGAGAGAAATTATTGCGTCACTCGCAAAGAGTTATTGGCTATGCTGGCTGCCATGAACCATTTCCACCCGTACTTGTACGGGCGGAAATTTTTGGTTAGAACTGACCATTCCTCCTTGCAATGGCTCCTTCGGTTCAAGGAACCAGAGGGCCAAATTGCAAGGTGGTTGGAAAAGTTGCAGCAGTACGATTTTGATGTGGCCCATAGGGCCGGGAAGGCCCATGGTAATGCGGACGCACTCTCTCGGCGTCCTTGTCTGGGGGAAAACTGTAAATTTTGTGCGAGACACGAGGAGAGGGAGCAATTGGGCGATTCGGACCCGACCCTCGTTGTCCGGGCAACCCGGGTGAGAGGGCCAATTTTGCCACTAACCGCGGACGAAGAATTTGGAGAGTTGGCTTGGAGCACGGCCCAGCAGGAGGATCCTGTTCTGGGGCCGGTGTTCCAATGGGTCAAATTGGGGCAAAGACCAAAGGGGGAAGAGGACACCCGCCTCGGGGCGCAAACAAAGGCGTATTGGGCTCAGTGGCAGACCCTGGAATTGAAAGGCAACATCTTGTATCGCAAGTGGGTGGAGGTTCCCTCTGATAGAACTTCCTGGCTGGTGATAGTCCCTGACAAATTCAAGAACGTCATATTGCAACAGGTGCATGGTACCCGCTCCGGCGGCCATTTGGGCAGGACAAAGACAATATCTCGGGTCCGCCGGAGGTTCTATTGGGTGAATATGGGGCGCGACATACAGGACTGGTGTCGGAGATGCGACGCCTGTTCTGCCAAAAAGGGACCAGCACGGAGGATGAGGGCCCCCCTTCAATTACATCAGGTGGGGGCCCCCCTTGAGCGGGTGGCTATGGATATTCTAGGACCGCTGCCCCGCACCCGCCAAGGTAATAAGTATATCCTCGTTGTAATGGACTATTTCACCAAGTGGCCGGAGGCCTACGCCCTCCCCAACCAAGAAGCAGGGGTGGTAGCGCAGGCCTTCGTGGAAGGATTTGTGTGCCGGCATGGGATTCCACAGGAGTTGCACACCGACCAGGGACGAAATTTTGAGAGCAAATTGCTAAAAGATGTGTGCAGTCTCCTGTCAATTCGGAAAACCAGAACAACGCCTTTAAGACCTCAATCTGACGGGATGGTGGAAAGATTCAACCGAACTCTAATCCAACAACTGGCACTGTTCACCGCCACCCGTCAGGATGACTGGGACGAACATCTCCCTTACTTGCTCATGGCCTACCGAACCAGCCAGCACGGGGCCACCGCATGCAGTCCAGCATTGCTTATGTATGGGCGGGAGTTACGGGCTCCCGCCGACTTGCTATGCGGTCCCGTGCCAGACACAGTGGTTAACCCGCCGAGGGAGGGGTACGCACGTCACCTAGAGGAAGGCATGGAGCTAGTCCATGCCTTCGCCCGCCGCCAACTCCATCTGGCGGGGGAAAAGATGAAGCGCAGGTACGACGACCGGAGCCAGGGGAGTCAATACGCTCCGGGGATGAAGATTTGGTTCTTTAATCCCCGGAGGCGGAAGGGAAGGTGCCCAAAACTCACCTCCCCCTGGCAAGGCCCAGGAGTCGTCCTGTCGCAAATCTGTGACGTGGTCATTAAGATCAAAATGGGGCCACGAGCCCTCCCTCGGATCGTCCACGCCGACCGGATAAGACCTTACACCGGCGAGCAGGCGCCCCCGTGGATTGCCTCGGCTTTAGATGCCGAGGCGGGACCCAGTACCTCTGAATAAGGGGGGCTTATTAGTGCCAGAGGACTGGGGGATTGAGGAGCGATGTGCCCGGTGGGTAAGAGTGGCATCCCTGCCACCCTGCCCAAGTGGGACAAAGGAGCAATAGATTATGGGGTGTATGGCAGTGAAAACTAGCCCGGGTGGGTTAGGTTATATTGATAGGGATCTAGCGAAGATGACAGTAGGTAACGTTAAGTTTAGTTAGTGACTGATACCTGTAGTGGGGACGCAGGTAGATTAGTGTAGATGATAATGACGAGGGAGCGCAATAGTTTAAAGGGACGACTGGGAAGCGCAAGTTTCAGAGGGGAGTAGTTAGATGAGATGATGCCGTGTGTGTGTGAGGGTGGAACAGGTGTGATTGCACAGGTGTGCAACTGGACAGGTGTGTGGAGCAGTGTATGAGTAGTGAGTGTTGTGGATCAGCGCGAATGCGCTTGGGGAGAGAAGGGTGCAGGTGGCACCCGGTGTGAGAGCACAGGTGTGCAAGTACAGGTGTGTGGAGAGAGTTGGAGTAAGTGGTACGGAGTGGTGTGCATGGTGCGAAGGTGTGGATGGGGGAAGAGTGGACCCCTTTCACGAGTACCCGGGGCGGGTAGTGTAAGTGTTAGGTAGAGGGTACAGGTAAATTGTGGTTGGATATTGGCATCTGTGGTGCGGTTGCAGAATGGTGTTGTGAATGGGTGCATTAGTGTTGTGGAAATGGCTGGGCGTGTAGCCTGTTAGTGTGTGTAGTTGGTTGGGCACTCCACCACTGTGAGGATGTCGGCCAGGTGAGGCCGCAGGTGGGCTCTGGGAGCCGGTAGAGTTGTGGATGGGGCCCGAGGATCCGGAGGATGGACCCGGGTAGCCCAGTGCCAGAGAGGGCACCGAGTGGGGAGAGCGCCAGAGGGCCTTCCCCAGGTAGTTAGGTTAGGGTAAGGAGCAGGTAAGCTCGGAGGCAACTGCAGTGGTGGAGGTGTGCAGGTGGGTAGACCCACTGGGAGAGGTACACGCCACAGCCCAGAAATTGTGCGAGGGCACCGGGAGATGAATCGGGGGAGTGAGACCCCAAATTGAAAAGCACCACAGTTTGGCCAATGGGAATTGGTTTTTAGAACCCATAGTGTAAGAGGGCCAATGGTTTGGCCGGAGAAAGACCCCGGGTAGTGTAAAGTTGTTAAAGTCATTTAGGAAATAGTTAGGATTGATGAACCTGTCGCACCATACGCAGCCACTTACCTGTGGTGATGATGATGACTCCACACCTGTGTTTTCTTTGTCTTGGTGCAGGAAATGAGAATTGCTGTGAGGATTTGTGAGACGCATCACGACGTGGATGAGACATTGGGGTGATTCCATCTCTCCCTCCCTAGGAGGGACTGATGATGAATTGGTGATAGCAAATTATGATGTTGAGTTGGAGATGGCAAATTTTGATGAGAGTTGAAAATGGCAAATTTGATTGGTTAGGAGGGAGAGAAGACGAATTTGGTTTATGGGAGGAACGGGGAAGACAGTAGGGATGTTTGTTGATTTGTAAAGTAGATGTTTATGGGTAGTGTTGTGTTTTGTGGATACAGTAAGGGGTAAGGGAGGGGCCATGTAGGTTACCTGGTGGGGGGGGGGGGGCGTACGATAGGAACGTACCTGTCTCACCTGGTTCCCATGTGCCCCCAGTGTGCATCATCTTGTATTGCGTGCACTTTTGCGCCCTTACCACCTTACTCACTTGTCTTCTTCTTTTGTCTCCCACCTCCGAGGATCTGGCTTTGGGGTAGAGAGAGAGGAGAGAGAGGTGCTGGCTCCGCAGTTGTGGGCCTGCACTTTCGCTGCTTGCTGCTTGGATCGATACACCATATGGACCGCAATGTTTGTGGCCACCCACAATGGACCGCAGTTCTTTTGCGGCCAAGCACCACCCGTGGAAGGACCTATGGGTCAACGTGGCACCGATGCCAAACAGGTGAACCACTCTTAGTTGGCCCCCTGGCGGCCACAATACAGAAATGGACGCGGTTGGCGCCTTTCTTGATTTTTTAAAGAAGTAAGAAGGCCAAGTGCACCACATGAAGGCAAGACCAGCGGCAGAACATCGGCCGGCTGCGACACCACCGGTGATTTATAAACACTTTATTGGTGCACCGGATGGTGCTCACTGTGTGATGGGGTGGTGCTTTTCGTGCTGGGAAAGGGTGCTCTGCACGTTATTAAAGGCCGTAGGTCACAGAGCACTCGTGGGTTGGTGTATCGATGCTGGCATGCGTGCTCTCTCTATGCATAACATCTGCATGTGTCCCTCCAAAGACAGGTCCTGGATCGTAGTGTAAATAGCAGCGTAGTCTTGTAAATAATGCTCCCTACCGGCTGTATGTTTAGTTTGCGAATTCTTTCCGCAATTCGGTTATCCTGTGGGTGTGTTTCTGTGAGGAGAAGGGTGCAACGTCGCAGGGGGACATATTTACTCATTTGTGAACATCTGTAAAACTGTCGCACTCAGGGTAGAGTTAATAGTAGAGGGAACTACATCTGCGTGCCACACTAAAGTAGGTAAAAATTTATCGGGTCGGGACGCCCCGAGGGTAGAGAAGGGTGCAATGTTGCGAATATGGAATTTGGCCTCCATATCCGCTTGTAAATATTCCCCTATTTCCCCAATACTCCCCAACTATCCCCAATCCCCCATTCCCTAGTCCCATTGTCTGTAAACAACACTCTGTAGAACCGACCTTCCCCTTTTTCCCCCATTAAATGTCGTGCCCAGGTCCACCGCATCTCATGTAGACAACTTTCGGACATCTTGCTAGTTATTCTTAGTCTATGTCAGTTAAGGACTCGTTTCCATTAATTCTGACTCTTCGTTGCACCAGAATGTGATTATATGGCACCAGTAGTGAGTTTAGGACCTTCCCATACCTCTTCCCATCTTCTTCCCCAAACAACAACAACAACTACAACAACAGAGGGGCACGGCGCTGCGCGGGGGAGTGTGCGTCCTCACACCGGCTCGGTTAGCCGCCATTGACGATTCGCTCCGACGGGGTTACCACGAAGGGGCTCCCTGTCAGCCCCTCGTCAAGGGCGGAGCCGGTAACCCCCCCGCACGCACCCAATCAGAAGCAACGAGCCGATTCCATCTGGGGCGGAGCTAACGAGCCGAGGGCGTGTCACTCCCCGCCGGATCTACGCAGCCACTTGCCGGATGTGAGGAGAGATGCGCCCCCAGCTTGGAGAAAGAGAAGTCACTACCTCCGAGCGCTGAGAGACCTCCTGCATCTTTTGGGCCGCGCTATCCTGTCCCTGAGCACAAGGTGCACCTTGTGCTGGCCATCGAATACCCGCTTTCCTTGCCATCAATCCCCGTGTGAGTCAGCCTTTTGTCCCGTTTATCTGTCGTCTGTTGGGGTTAATATAAGAGTGTGTCTAAGTGCCTGTCTTTCTATGATGTCCCTCTTGTAGTTGTAATCTAACCTTCCGCCTTAATATAATCTCCTCCGGAGGTCTTGAGAACCGTATCCCTGGTGTCGTGTCATTTTAATCCCAGCCGTGTGTCTTTTCCTTCATTGATCTAGCGTAGCGCGATTAGTCAACGTTCGGGTATAATCGGGTAACTTGTGCAGACGTGGTCATACCAAACCGCTCGGTAAATAACATCTAAGCCGCGTCTGTAACAATATATATATATATATATATATATATATATATATATATATATATATATATATATATATATATATATATATATATATATATATATTGTTGCGGATATGAGGATTGTGTTTTTTTTATTGTGTTGTATTGTATAGTAAATTGTTGTAAATATCACCCTCTGTAAAATGTAATAATTCCTTGTAAATACCTCCGTAGTGTGAAGGTCAAAGGGCGTCTCGGTAGTTATTCCATAAACACCACATTGCAGGACACGATAAAACCCTTGTTCAGTAGCTTATATCTTATTATGTGTCTTAGGGTAAGGCTGTGTCTCCTATTAATTTAAATACTCCATTGCACCAAGTGAAATAAGAGTAGATCCCCTTTCATTTCATTTCAATGGCCAACTGCATTTTGGGCGGTTTTCTTCAACCACCATTGGCCACGAGGCAGGGTTGGGAAAGAAGGGCATGTCTCCACCTCGTCATAGAGGGGAGGAGTGAGGCAGCCCCGAACAACCAACCGAGCACGAGGGGTTTGGTTTGAGAGGGCGGAGGAAGAGCGTTTGGGGGAGGTTCGCAAAGGTTGAGGGGCGGGGCCTATATAACCCGCCGCGGGGGTGTCCCCAAAAGAGATGGGCTGGAGAGAAGTGAGAGAGAGG